>NC_090767.1:15623013-15625513 GCF_036898095.1 Palaemon carinicauda
AGAGGAATCATTACTCTGTGATAGTTCCTTAGTACGTAGTAATTTTGAAAGAAATGTGAAAAAACAAAAAAGTGGCAATCGCAGGAAAATCGAACACATACCTATATATACGCCATATCTGGCTAAAAATAAAGATAGGCATGGGTAGCCAGATCATCTAGAAACACTTTCCAACACTATAAAAATACAGGTTTTGCGACACTACTTGCCAATTCCTTACGGTAACATGACTAAGCAAAAGAATGCAAAACAAATAAAAAGGGGCACTCGCGGAAAAATGGCCAACATTCTAATATACGGCATTTCAGAAGAAAAAAAATTTCAGCCACGTACTACGCAAACCATCAAGGCACATTTTCCGAAAAAATAAACATCTAAATGAATCATTACTCTGTGATAGTTCCTTAGTACGTAGTAATTTTGAAAGAAATGGGAAAAAACGAAAAAATGGCAATCACCGGAAAATCGAACACATACCTATATATACGCCATATCTGGCTAAAAAAAAGATAGGCATGGGTAGCCAGATCATCTAGAAACACTTTCCAACACTATAAAAATATAAGTTTTGCGACACTACTTGCCAATTCCTTACGGTAACATGACTAAGCAAAAAAATGCAAAACAAATAAAAAGGGGTACTCGTGGAAAAATGGCCATTCTAATATACGGCATTTCAGAAAAAAAAAATTTCAGCCACGTGCTAGGCAAACCATCAAGGCATATTTTCTGACAAATAAACATATAAATGAAATATTACTGTGTGATAGTTCCTTAGTACGTAGTAATTTTGAAAGAAATGGGAAAAAACGAAAAAATGGCAATCACAGGAAAATCGAACACATACTTATATATACGCCATATCTGGCTAAAAAAAAAATAGGCATGGGTAGCCAGATCATCTAGAAACACTTTCCAACACTATAAAAATATAAGTTTTGCGACACTACTTGCCAATTCCTTACGGTAACATGACTAAGCAAAAAAATGCAAAACAAATAAAAAGGGGCACTCGCGGAAAAATGCCCAACATTCTAATATACGGCATCTCAGATAAAAAAAAAAGACATGCACGTGTTAGCCCAACCATCAAGGCACACTTTCTAACACATAAACATGAAAAAAAAATCAATAATATACGGTAATTCCTTACTACGTAGTAAATTTTTACAAATATTGAAAAAAAACAGAAATTGGCAACCGCAGTTAAATACCCAATATACCAATAACTAAGTCGTATCTGACAAAAACAAAATCACGCATGGGTAGCCAGATCATCTAGACACACTTTCCAACATTAAAAAAGCAAAAGTTTTACGACACTATTTCGCAATATCTTACGGAAAAATGACTTGGCAAAAAAATTAAAAAAAATTAAAAAGGGACACTCGCGGTAAAATGCCCGACATTCTAATATACGACATCTCAGATAAAAAAAAAGACATGCACGTGTTAGCCCAACCATCAAGGCACACATTCTAACACATAAACATGAAAAAAAAATGAATAATATACGGCAATTCCTTACTACGTAGTAATTTTTACAAATATTGAAAAAAAAACAGAAATTGGTAACCGCAGTTAAATACCCAATATACCAATAACTACGTCGTATCTGACAAAAACAAAGTCATGCATGGGTAGCCAGATCATCTAGACACACTTTCCAACACTAAACAAGCAAAAGTTTTACGACACTATTTGGCAATATCTTACGGAAAAATGACTTGGCAAAAAAATGAAAAAAAATAAAAAAGGGGCACTCGCGGTAAAATGGTCCTCGTGGTGATGAACGACATTTTAACTAAAAAAAAAAACATGCACATGGTAGCCAAACAATCCACCGAGACTTTCCACAACTGATAACCTATACAAGTTGCACCATTCTACGACAATTTCATAATACGTAATAACTTTGATAATTATGCAAACTACCTCAGAAGGGTAAACTCGGACGCGAACGACCCCGACGCGTCTCAGAAATCGGGGAAGGAGTACAGCTACAGCAATGCACATCTGGACACTACTAGAGCGTGTAGGGGAGACACCTCCTGCAGGTCGATCACCCACAAATTCAGTCACAGGGGTGAGTCACGTGAGAAAAACCTGTTTTTTTTTTGACGCTCGGGGTCGCAAACGACCCACCGTACCTATCCAGGGTTAAATAGGTAGTATTATATATATAGTTTTCACTCAAAATTACGAAAAAGTAAATAAATATGAGAAATTAGATATTAATGCATAAACAACTATAATACATCTATCGTGAAGGTACACTCGGGTACAATATCTTATTTCTCTTCCTCTTTTGTTTTATATTTTATATATAAAAGATCTACTTTAATGATGTTACTGTTCTTAAAACATTTTATTTTAATCATTTATTTCTTCTCTCAATAATGGTAGATTGAGAGATCCTCTCTCAGTTGAGGAGAGAGAGACGACGACCGAAGCTTCTCTCAACAATGGTAGAGGAGGAGGAGATGCTATAAGAGTTTTG
>NC_090767.1:15630513-15668013 GCF_036898095.1 Palaemon carinicauda
TCCTAATTTGCTTATTATTGCTCCGACTGTTATCTTGTATAGAATAAAAACGTTTGGAAATGGTCTACGGATCCTAAATATGTTGTGTAAGGGGGGTTCCGGGGGGGGGGGGGGGGGGCGCACCCCCCTTGGGTAAGGACACAGCTTTTAGCATAGGTTAGGTGGGTTTTTTTTAAGTTAGCTTCTCCCGCCAAAATTGTTTTTAGAGCGACGGCCACAGTTCAGAATATTCCCGTTTTCTACGGGATCTGGCCGTCCCCCTACAAAGGCTCCCAGTACAATAATATCATAAAATCACAAAATTGAAGAACCAAGGAACAAAACCAGCTTAGGTCAGAGGTCATGAAGTGAATATTGGTTGACACAGGTAAGGTTATATATAAATGTCATTGTTCTGTGGCCTACAACCTTTGTCAAGAAGTTATTAAGTATGAAGAGGTAAGCTATATCACCTATATATAGGCCTGACTTCATTACAATAATATTTCAACACATTAGACCAAGTCTAAAAGACTAAAGCTACTCACCATAGATTGATTCAAGTCTTGTTGATAATTAAACGTCACTAAATAGCGTTAAATCATCGCACACTTAATATAAATAAGACTTTTATAACGTTTTGAGGAAGTATTTTACAAACGTTCATTGACAGACGATTTGTTTTGGATGACGTCACCAGACAAGGATTCGAAAGGAGAGAAGCCAAAGGACTATCAAATACAACAGCGCATTCTATTGGTATCAATGTGAAATATGTCCTGTATTTATGTGTATGAATGTGTATGTATGTAAGTGTAGTATTATAGAACAGGAAAAACTTTACTAGTAAAGAAATGTGGATTCCTGTTTTCTTCGAAATTGACAGTTATTACCTGCGCAAATTAATATTTGATATGATACAAGCCTACGGTAATTTACACCGAAGAATGAGATAATATTAAGAGTAAAATTAATGTAGTGTCACTAGGACTTAGGAGTATACCCTATTATACAAACTGACCAGTTGAAAATCTGTTCTCAAAATGATTCTTTCCAACATTTCAGTCTATTATACTTAGGAATGAGGCTGCCCATTCACTAGCGACTACATCTGTGAGCATAGATCAAAGTGGGCGGAGTTTCAGCATGTGTTCATCTCGATCCTCCAATCTGATTGTATGGGTCTAATTGCTACAATCGATTGTTCATTCAGATCTACAGGAGGTCATTTACAGACAGATGTAACTGCTTGTTGTTTGTGGTTGGGTGAGTCAACCTAGTCAGTCTCCATATCAGAAACAATGTCTGAGATTTGGGTGGACTATACCCTAGGAAGCTACTGAAGGAACCTTCCATCAGGACGTCATGGCTTGAGCCAAAAAAGTCTTTTTGGGACGAATTTATTGATATTTATAAGTGCCACCCATGCCTATGGAAAGTAAAAAGCAAATTGTATTAAGATAGAAACGCTAAAAAAAACAAGGCTTACGAAGTTCTGATAGAAAAACTTAAAGAAAAGTGTCCAGAAACAAATAAAGACTAAAAAAAAAAAAAACCTACAATATGCACACTGTTTCAAAACAAACTTAAAAAAGGTTGAAGCCTCCAAGAAATCTGGCACAGGAACTGATGAGGAGTATGAACCATATCTATAGTACTATGATATTCTATCATTTATAAAAGAATTAGAAACACAACCTCCTTCTGTGTCTTATGTGCAAGAGGCAATAGAAACTAATATACATTGTATTATATTTAATGTAAAGAACATATTAACTTTAACCATATAATACATAATAATTCTGTATATAAATAAAACTAATTTTATTAAGGCAACCCATATGTTCAGATCCCAAAAATGTTTCAAAACCTCTCTCTCCAATTGCCAGTGTGTTGCTCCATAACCATTAGAATAAATCATGAAAATTTCTCGAACTTTCTCTGGTGTCACGTCCATTTAGGTCATGTAATAATGGTGCATGATAAATCTCTTCTTGTGTCTAATCTTTTTCTTAAGTCTTATATATTTACAACCCACAAAAGCAATGGCATAAAGGTCATTATCAAGGAGCGGTTCCGCCAAAGGTGTTAACTGCTCTACTGCTGAGACTGAAATGATATGGTTTTCACAAAGACAACTGTGTCAGGCTAGGAGGATTGAATGCAAGCAAATTTACTGCATTCCTCACATTTGCAATTCTATTAGGAAGAGAAGTTAATACTCTTTATTTTCCAAAGTTCCTTTTTACCAAACAGACCCATAATCACATAGGATTTTTTATCTATTTCCACAATGAACTGCAGACTTTAAATCTGAAATAAATATTTTTGTTATATAAAGCTAATAAGAAAATAAGTACTTGAATTATTAATTTCATTATTATGTCAAATTGTTTTTAAACAAATATCTTATTTTTTCCATAACTGGAAATGTTTTGATTTGAATTACTAGGTCGGTTTAGTATGAGACACCACTCTGCGACTTAAGAACACTGCTGGCGGTAAATGTTCAGGAGAAGGCCGCACCCGTTTTTTCAAGTATTAACGACGAAAAAAGGCAAAAATCGACCAGATTGGTGTTGCACATCGCATAGAAACATGAGGAAATGAATAAAAAAGAAACTAAGACTTACTCTTACACACAAAATGTAAGCATAAACCCACTACCACTTGAGTGGGAAGCGAGGTTTTTGGGTGGGGGGGGGGGAGGAGGAGAAAAGTGATTTTCGGGGCACTACCGAACCTAATACAACCGCCTAACCTAACCTAGGGCCCTGTACCCCTACCTAGGCCTAACGGGGGGGGGGGGGCCTCGGCTCCCCTCTACAACCCCCCCTTAAGGCCACAGTGATTTTCGGCGCCAAACGTGTAAGACGTCATAATGGACTAGCTTGTCTACGGATTATAGTAGTTACAGGGCTCATTTGAGCTAAAAACAAGACTTGGGAGAAACTTCTGGGCCCAATATATATAGTATACAGCGAGAGGTTTAACGAGCTGGGTGGGGAACGAGGTAAATGGGATAAGGCACGTACAGTGTGAGGGATTTGAAATCTTCGCTCCTTAAAAATCTTTAATTACGAATGTGGTTTATTATTCAATAGGTATTGCAGTTATCTCTGCCGCGTGTAGGTGAAGTTGCGAAGTGAGATCTCGCGTATAAAGAGGGCTGACTGTGTATAATATACACATGATAACCAAATGGAAAAACTATACTGTTGGTGCAAGTGGCGTGAAAATGAAGTATAATTACAAATTCTATAGCTTTGATTTTACAGGCAGCGATGGACTACAATTTCTCTTCTACTAAACCCAGTGATTCAGTGTAGACTTTAGATTCCAGAGTCCACAAAGACAATCATATCAGCTTAGGTGTACAGGAATGAATGAATATAAAAATACTGCACTCCTATCTCATCCATCACTCTAAGGAGGAGTAATAGATACTCTCTCCTTTCTAAAGATATTCTATGTCTTTAACAAGCATAAAAAACAAAAGGATTACAAATAAATTTTTTTTTACTCCCTATCACAATGAACTGCAGACATTAAATCTGATAGTAATATCTTTATGTTATATAAAGCTAATGAGACAATAAATACTTAAATTACTGATTCCATTCTTTTGTCAAATTATTTAATAAATACTTAAATTATTAATTTCATTCTTTTGTCAAATTATTTTTAAATGAACAACTAATTTTTTTTCTCTAACTGGAAATGTTTTTATTTGAATTAATCGGTTGATTTAGTACGAGACACCACACCACTCCGCAACTTGGAGCACTGCTGGTCACTGAACTATGTACAATTATCTATTCAAAAACGGATTTTGACTTAGGAAAAATCTATTCTAGGGTGAGATGACCATGTCGTCCTGATGGAAGTTCCCTCCGGCAGCTTCCTACTCTATAATATTCCTGCGATTGATATTATAAGAGAATTACCTTCTGGTATAACGGGGTTCTAACCTTCGGACTGCAACTGCACAGATTGCCTTACGACACTCCTGCAAGAAGCCATTGCTATTGCAGAGAACATCCCAGCTACACAGTTATAAAAAGCCTCTGCCAAAGTTTCGGCTCTCACATATTGACAACGAACTCTCCTATGCCTCTGTTGCTGCCATGGCTGCTAAGCCAGGCATGCAACTCACTGCAAGACCCAACAGGAAAGGTGATCTTATCATCTACCCCAAGGACGTTGAGACAGCCAGATTCCTCCAGGAAGACCCAACTTTAACGCTGCTGGATCCTGCTTTTATCAGGAAGAAAGCTGTCACCACCAGGTACCCTGTGACGATGTCTATCACCATTGCAACATCGTGCAGCAACATTGACTGTGCTCTTTGCTGCACGAGCATAGACAACGTTCCAGTTCGAGGCCTCATTGCCACCTTCATCGCTCCAGTTCCCTCCAAACTGGACTTAGGAGTCTGGGGAACTTTCCCCATTGAAGAATATACTCCTGAGCCCCTTCTATGTTATAGATGCCAACGTTTTGGCCATCGCAAGGAAGAATGCAGAGGCCCCATCATCCGTAATCTAAATCAACTCCTGGTCCTCATGATTAGTCAAGTCGCCCGGTTCTAGCTTTGGTCTTCATTGGGTGACTTTGATAAACGAACATCTGATAAATTATAGACTGAATTCTCAACATTCAAACTTCCTTTCATTTAATGTTTCTGTGTTGGTAATATAATCCCCTTGGTACGGGGCAGATGTACCCGAGATAGTGAAGAAAGTAAATGAATTTACAGCAAAAGATTTTTTTTTCTTTTGCTTTGAAGGTGAAGATTTCTATCATGATTTCCTCGTGATACATTCCTGTTCCCATCCATCGCTTTCAGCAAAGATTCTCTTGATTAACGTGAATTCCTGTTCAGTATTTCACTGGGATCCCTAAAATAGTTCTTGAGGGTGAGATGACTCTAGTAAGGAAAAAAATAATTAGCCAATTTGGAGTTTTATAAATCTCTGCACAGATAATGAAGTTGTTTTTCTAGCCTTAAGGTTTTGTGAACTTCATCGCCAAAATTATTGCCCTTCAGTATCTATATAGCGCTCCTCTCCCCCCTCGATTAATTCTGTTTTTAGGGAGAAATTCCTGGAATAATAATGAGTCTTCTCAGATTCATTCTAAATATAAAATCTCCTCAGTAAAATTATCTTATTGTAGGCTTTTGTGGTCTTCTTTATTTCATGAATGACGAGACGTGAAGGTTAAGGGAATATATTGTAAAAGTGTACAAATAATTGAATTATTGAATAACAGATAGAGGAAAACCCTGGATGAATGATGGAACATGGAAAGGAATGAAGGAAATGAAGGAACCAAACAGAAAGAAAAGAGATAAGAACTTATAAAAGATTTTTCTTTATGTGACAGCAAAAAATCTCAAAAAACAGGTGTTATGCCACTTCCTACTAAACATACAGGATCAGGGAGGGAAGGAACCTCTTACAAGGTGGAATCATTTAGCTGAAGCACTTTTTGTTGCTGCAAAGACAATTTTTCCAAAGATTTTGAAAGGGATTCAAACATCTAATTTGTGTGTTGATCATCCTTCCTATTTATAGTATTCTTAAACAGCCTGGGAGATTTTACACCACTATAAATCTGCGCTACAGGAGGATGGTTACCTGGATCTTAAGGGTCAACTATAACAAACGGTTACATGGAGTCTTTTAAAGCTGATGGCTTCATGGAAAAGCTGAGAATCTTTTCTTCGACATAATTAGGTGGGTTTGATGAGAACAAGATGCAATATGCGACTTGCAAGAAAGAATATGTGGCGACCGCAATTAGTGCGAGACCCTGAGATGGCTTTGGCGACTGGGTGGAGTGCCACTAACTGTTTGGCGACTGGGTGGAGGGCCACTAACTGTTTGGCGACTGGGTGGAGGGCCACTAACTGTTTGGCGACTGGGTGGAGGGCCACTAACTGTTTGGCGACTGGGGTGGAGGGCCACTAACTGTTTGGCGACTGGGTGGAGGGCCACTAACTGTTTGGCGACTGGGGTGGAGGGCCACTAACTGTTTGGCGACTGGGTGGAGGGCCACTAACTGTTTGGCGACTGGGGTGGAGGGCCACTAACTGTTTGGCGACTGGGTGGAGGGCCACTAACTGTTTGGCGACTGGGTGGAGGGCCACTAACTGTTTGGCGACTGGGTGGAGGGCCACTAACTGTTTGGCGACTGGGTGGAGGGCCACTAACTGTTTGGCGACTGGGTGGAGGGCCACTAACTGTTTGGCGACTGGGGTGGAGGGCCACTAACTGTTTGGCGACTGGGTGGAGGGCCACTAACTGTTTGGCGACTGGGTGGAGGGCCACTAACTGTTTGGCGACTGGGTGGAGGGCCACTAACTGTTTGGCGACTGGGTGGAGGGCCACTAACTGTTTGGCGACTGGGGTGGAGGGCCACTAACTGTTTGGCGACTGGGTGGAGGGCCACTAACTGTTTGGCGACTGGGTGGAGGGCCACTAACTGTTTGATGTTCAGGACGTTTTCAGAGCAGCTGTGGATACATGTAGTGAACAGTTGCAGTCATCAATAGTATAGTACACACACAGGAAATTCTTGCGACACCAATTGAAAATAACGAGCGGAAGAGAAATAAGATGGAATAGTGTGCCCGAGTGTTATCGTCAAACAAGAGATCTCTAACTAGAGCGAGTATTTTCTCAAGTAAAATTTCTTAAAAAATATATATATAAGAAAAGGATGAACATATTGTGTAAAGGGTATAGTGTTAACGAAATTAAAGTCCTTCACAGGCACCATATTATGAGTAAAAACAATTTATTGGAGTGACTAAACAACATCAGAATTTTAAGATTCACAAGGAGAGAAAAAGCTCAAAATATTATATAATTTGTTTTTCATAATTAGATAGACTTAATAGATATCAAGAGGTGTCTGGTTTCAGTTCCAGCTGAATAGATACTCACCAGAACATCAGCCGGGCAAGCACAACAAACCACTGCGGTTCCCTACCACAGCAGTGGCCTCTCCAGTAAACAGCTTAAACTCACAGACCAGGGCTGGGATCGATCTGTCGCCATGCGAAAGTTAGGCAAACACTTTACCACTTTCTCTTTATTCTCTTGAGAAGACAAAATTTGATTATGGTACATTTTCGACAATGGTAGTTTTAAAACAAATTTCTAAGATCCCAATAACTGAAAATTTGCAATACTCGGAAAATGGTAGGAATTCAATATTGATGATTGCAATAACTGCTGTAATCATAACACATATAATCAATACCAATTAAAAATAGAAAAAACAGAAATATTCAAAACCAAAACTAAGGGAAATGGAACGGTATAATTAGTGGTACATATTGAACGTATGTAAAATTTAATTAAACTACATACAGAAGACAGTATTTCTTATATGATTTTTTTTCTAATTTAGATATTTATGTAATACTGCCATGAGGAGTTTATGAAAGTAAGTGTTCCATATTCTGCATAAAAATCACAAGTAAACGAATTCATAATTTCACCGCCGAGTTACAACAGCAATACCCATCCGTCCCCACCTCAGTATTTGACAGTAGGCTGTTCCCTTTTACCTCCTTGCAAGCTCTCATCGATAGCGAGTCTTATTAATTCCATAATTTTAGTAGATTCTGGTATTCAAAGAAAGTTTATAATATCTTTTTCGTATGCATTGTGTAATTTATCACAATGAGATTTTAAAATATGGGAAAAGTTGCAAGATTATGGAGCGTTCATCCGAAAATAAGCTCCTGTTGTTGACTTCGGCCGGTGTTATTAAATACTTTATATCTTTTCATTGACATTAATTATTGACAAAATATTTGAGGGAGAAATTTAGGTTAGTAAATAAGTTTTGGGTAAAGTAATGTCTTTGTGGTATAAACAATACAAATAAATTGTCTTTGCAAAATGAACAGTACAATTTGATCCGACGCACATTATAAAAACTTTGTAGTAGAGGTGACAACTGCCATGAATCATTGCAGCAATTTGCAGGGTAAATTATTAAGATAAATTACTATAATATATAATAAGGAGAAGGAATTAACCTATTCTCCACTAAAAGATAGAAAACTGAGATAGAAAATTTATTGGGACGTTGTAGTTGTTGTTGTGTTGTTGTTGTTGTTGGGGTATTAAAGCCAACACTTGTTGTTGGCACGGGCCTTTCCCTTGGTTGGCCCGTAGGAGGTTGTTGTGACGTACTTAGAAGATCTGATTACTTTTATATATTGAATTACATAAGAAAGAAACAAATGCAATATATTTTGTATTTTCCATTGAATATAACTTTAAATGCATATAGTAGCTAGTATTTTTTATATATTTTTTATCAATTTGAATATACATATATAATACGGCTTTTTTTAATTAAAAGGTTGATGTGCAATCAGGGAAAATCTTCGCACCAAAAAAATGTTGTGGATGATAAAGAACCGAGAATTAATAGCATTCTCTCTCTCTCTCTCTCTCTCTCTCTCTCTCTCTCTCTCTCTCTCTCTCTCTCTCTCTCTCTCTCTCTCTCTCTCTCATAAGGCTGAAGCCTGGAGGCCAATCAAGACCATGAGCCCATGCAACTTTATCCCTGTCCTTAGGGTTCAAAGGTTACTCATGAATGGCAGAGGCAAGACATAGTTATAATACCTTAACTGAAGGACAACGCCCTTGAGACTGACCATATATGCATAACCCCCTCTCCACCCATAGTAGCACAAGGCTGAACAATCTAACAAGCAAGCATAGAAGAGTCCTACAAGCAAGAGCCCGTGCCTTGCATAAGGCAAGGCAATCTCAGCTCAGTTCCCAGACTCTCTGCCAGTGCTAGTACCTGCTTACCCGGCACAGGGGACACCAGGCTCCCGTCTGTGCCTGCTGGCACATTGGACTTGCTTGCTTGCTTGTTAGATTTCCCAACCTTGTGCTGGGCACGGGCTCTTGCGTTGGCCCGTAGCAAGGCACATTGGGCACTAAGTTACCCCTCCCAGCTTACCCGGCACAGGGGACACCAGTCTCCCGTCTGTGCTTGCCATGTCTGTCTTCTATTCAGGTGTCTGGGCATGGACTCACTTATACAATGAGAACAGACACTGCAAGAAGTATTCAGAGAACTGCAGATGGCAATTCTGCAGGGATTATGAATGGCACAGAGTCAATGTTCCGCGCTATGTTGGAATCTGCGCCGATTCCGAATCGGGTTGCGCGATGTTAGAATTCTTACTTTGTGCGGCAAAGTTGAAATGCAGTGTTGGGTTCCCTAAGGGTGTTGACGCCTAAATAAAGCACAATTTACATAGATTGTGCATAATATATAAGTATTTTCTGGTTAGAGGAACTATGCAAGGATTGTTGAACCCAGGCATTGCTTTAATTTGCTATTAAGTAATACAAAAGTGCATTTCATTGTGAGTTTGTTATTATTACCGATTTCAATGATCAATGTTAAAATAAAACAATGAAAATTGATGGATTCTGGTAATATATTAAATGAATTTTTAACAATCTCAGAATAGAATGAGAAGGGAGTTATATTGGATAAGTATTTGCGTGTTAATTACATAGTAATTTATAACAATAGATAGTTGAAGATTGCATGAATGGTGGATATATGAATTGAGGTGTCCATTACAGAGAGGTTGTACTACATGTGCATGATCAGAATGTTCTTGTATGTTTGCTGTAATGTGATGGATGTTTCTTGGTTTGTTAAAGACTAATTGCATTACATTTAATGTGAGAAACTACCAGCATACAGCATATTGTATATCTTTTCTTGACTTCCCAACATCAAGATGTGGTTATGATTGCAACAAAAAATCATTTTGTAATTTAGGACGATTGATAGTGTGTTAAAGGTGCTTTGAATCATCATGAAATTAACATTCACACTGTTTTATAAATATCAAATGCATAAAAAAAAAATGATATTAGTTAATTAACTACAACACCCTCCCCATTGTTTGTGAATTAGAGGCTGATATTCAACAATTTTAAGTGGCCTAAACACAGTGACAGATAGGGGTGGCAATTCCATACCACAATAACTAAGACGCCTTGGAAACAAATGAAACACACACATAATGACCTGACTTTATATAATGGCCTGATCACTGCATACACGACGAGGAGATCACCCCACAGAACCTAATACTGTTAACACACCTATTGCCATATAAGGTAAACGAGTCAGTCGGCCTATTTACGTGAATCTGTTTCACTCCACAGCAACCAAAAGACAATTCCAACTTGGTCGCGCGATCTGGGAATCTTCACATTGCGCAGCGCCAAGTGAGAATATTCCAACTCTGTGCAGATTCTGAAATGGGTCGCAACACAATCTATCTTGAAGGTACACTCTCAGGTACAACATACTATCATATTTCTCTGACTTATTTAGGTTTTTATATTTTATATATGAAATATCTACTTTAATGATGTTACTGTTATTAAAATATCTTATTTTAATCGTTTATTATATCTTCTCTCGATAATGGTAGATTGAAATCCACAATCAATTGAAGAGAGACTAAGACCAGTTTTGATATGAAATTATTATTACTTTTATTATATAATTATAATTATTGATGAATATCTCCAGTTCCATAAACTTTTCCCTTGAAATACAAAGTCGTGTCATTTGAAAGGATAAAGAGAAGGATCATTGCAGATTTTCATATCTATACGATGAAAAAAAGAATGACTGCCAGTACCTTAATCTACCATTATTGAGAGAAGAAGTAGTCTGAAGTTAGAAACATTAATTTTGATAAATATAAATAAAAATATATATGAAGTACTACATATATGATGCTTTTAAAATTAAATTTATGGAAAAAATCAGAATAGATTATATTCTTGCTTCCTTCTCTGTTAGTTGAAAATACCATTCTGAGTACAGTAGTACTAAACTTTCTTAACTTAACTTTGCAAGCAAGTCCAAATACAGAAGGAACACAATTTTCTCATTTTTGTGGAGTACAGTTCTACTCCTATTAACTCTTCACTGCATCTTCACAACGTTTCAATCTTAAGAATAAGAATAAGCCTACAGTAGTCCTGAAGAAAGGGAACGAAGTGATCCGAAACACACGTGGACACCTAAAAATAAATGGAGAAAAGCAAATGTTTTCCTGAAATAAAGATCTGTCCGAGGAGAAGTTGTCTTCGTTTTCTGGATGCCGCTAAGATGTTGTCTATTCATTAAATAATTATATATATATATATATATATATATATATATATATATATATATATATATATATATATATATATATATATATATATATATATATATATATATATATATATATATATACATGCTAAGTATCAGAGGTGGCTGACAAAGCTATGAATTCAAGAAGTGGCTCTTTGGTGTAAGAATTGCTCATAGAATTATGAATGAAATCTCGACTGGGGCAAAGAAGAAGAAGCTTATATCCATCAAAAAGAGAGACAGTTCTGTTATAGCAACAGAAGATGAAGAAAGACAACGTTGGAGGGAACACTTTAGTGAGGTTATGAATAGGAGATATAAAGGGAATATTTTGATTGATATACTGGAAGCTGATGAAGATCTTGATGTTCCCATGAATGAATTAGGTGTGTTTGAAGTCAAAGCTATCATCAAAAACCTAGAGAGATGGAAAGCCCCTGGATACAATGGAATGGAATAACTGCCAAGATGATACCGGCCCAAAACAAAGTGACTCCCAGGCTACTTACAAGATTATTTTGTAGGATGTGGCATGAAGAGGCAAAACCTGATGAATGGGAGTTAGGAGTGTTGGTAAAAATAGCTAAAAAGGGAGACCTGACTGATTGCAATAATTACAGAGGCATCACACTTAAGTCAGTTATTATGAAAATATATAGTATGCTTATTTTAAAGAAACTGGGGAGAACTAATGATGAAAAGCTGGGAGATGAACAAGCAGGAAATAGAAATGGTATAAAAGTTGCACTGACCAAATTCTCATTTTGAGACATCTGCAGCAATATGTAAAATATAGCAATCCTCTTTTGATGGCCTTTGTGAACTATGAAAAAGCATTTGATATTGTGCACAGTCCAATTCTGTGGAGAGTCCTGCATTGTTATGGAATTCCTCTTAAATATGTAAATTTGATTAAGTCTGTTTGCAATTGATTAATTCATTAATTTAAAGTTTTCAGGGCATCCTGACATCTAAGGTCATTGATGCCGATAACATTAATTCTATATAAAAAATAGAAGAATATTCAATTAAAACCATATAAGTTGAATGTCATTATAGAAGTTAAATAGTTTTCAGAAGACCTGCTTCTGGAATAAATCTAAAAATGCCGCTCGCATAGGATACATCATGTCCAAGAATCTTGGCAGGGTTGAACCTGCCCTCCTTACCACGAGCCTCAAACAGGTATCTATTTCTTAAGTTATTATAATTGGGGCATTCGGTCAAGAAATGCCTCACTGTTGAAGGTACTAAACAGTCATCGCAATACGATTGGTGTTGGCCCTTCAGCAGAAACTGCAAGAGGCGGCGTAGTGGCTCGGTTAATACGATTACTAAATTCGATGGCTCTGACCATATTATCGTTAATTTCTTGCGCCCTTTGTTGCAGACCCCCTGCCATGTTGCAAAGCTCTTGCAGGTTGTCAAGGTAAGGCCACGTTCTTCAGCTTCGTCGTCGGCTGCCTCTTCTTCTTCCTCACTTGCTGATCTTGTCATTTCGACAAGGTCCTCATTGGTTAGGGGCTCCGAGTGGCACTCGATCTGTGAGTTGACGTCATCTATCGTCATGTCAGAGGAACCTTTTTTGGCAACTAACCACGCCAGCCTCACAGCCTTATCTACGGCAGAGTGGTGAACTTCGTCTGCCGTAAATCCCTCATAGTCAAGAACAATGTTTGGCCACAATTTTCTCCAACTTACATTCAATGTTTGCTGTTTCATCTCATTAAGAGCTTTCTGAATGTTGGCCAGGCACATTACAATGTTATATTCCCGCCAATATCTCTTGAGGCTGAAGTCCTCGTCGCCTTCGTTGATGGAGGAGATGAGGCCCTCCATCGTGGACCTCGTGTAGAGATCCTTGAAGGCCCGAATGACCCCCTGATCCATTGGTTGTATGAGGGGCTGTGGTGTTGGGGGGCAGGAACTCCACTTTGACCCCGTCATAATGCAGATCCGTTGCATGTCCTCCTCCACAGTCCATCAAGAGGAGGACCTTAAAGGGCAGCCCATTCTCTGCGAGGTACAGCTTCACCTGTGGGATAAAGCAGTTCACGAAGCAGTTGAGTGTGAGGGCTTTGGTCATCCATGCCTTTTTATTGCTCATCCAGTAGACGGGCAGCAAGGCTTTGTTTTTGTTTTTCAAAGCCCAAGGATTCATGGACTTGTAATTTAAGGCGGATTTGAGCATGAAGCCCGCGGCATTCCTGCACATGAGGAGAATAACCAATCTTTGTGGTCCTTGAACCCTGGCTCCTTTACTTTGTCCTTGTAAAGGAACGTCCGGTATGGCATACTCTTCCAGAAGAGGCCAGTCTCATCCATATTGAACACCTGCTCCGTGAGAAAGCCACCGTCTTTAATTAATTTCGGGAACTTCTCCTTAACGTAACGAAGAACTGCCTCTTGGTCTGCCGAGGCGGCCTCCCCATACAAAGGAAGGCTGTGAAGGCCAAACCTCCTCTTGAATTTCTCGAACCAGCCCTTTGCTGGCAACAAAACCACGTTTTTCTCGTGGGGCAAGATCATCTTCTTCGTCGTTATCATCACCTTCGTCGTCTTCGTTTGATTTTCCTTCAGGAACTAGGCTATCATACAAGGTTTTGGCTTTTTCCCGACATTCCTATATCCACACTGATAACGCATTCTCCATTTGCACAATCGTCATATTACGAGGAGTCACAACGCGGTTAGTGTCCTTGGAGAACGTTATTGAGGCAGTTTTACGTATTTTCATTTCATCTTTTTTTATGTAGTGAACCGTCTATTCTTTCACTCCGTAAATGCGGGCAACAGACATATAGCTTCTGCATGCCTTAAGCATGTCCAGTAATTTCACTTTCTCCTTCACCGTCATAATTTTTCCCTTCTTCTTGGGTTCACTAGAGCATGTAGAGGGTAGAGGACGTTTAGGAGCCATTTTCAAGGGTGTCACAAGCACTATTTTACACTAAAGAAGCACAAGAAAACAGCAAAAAGTTCCACGCGGCAAGACTAAGCAGCACAAGCGAAGCGAGAGAGAACAATGAATGCGGTCTCCCTTTGCGGGGCGCACGGCAGGGAGAGATACTGGGTAAAGTGTCTCGGCGGTTCAGCCAATCAGCTTGCAAGATTCTGGAGCCAGGATGGCCAGCGAATCAGTTTGGTAGATTTTGAGTTGCGAGCCATCTCCGTATTGATACCTGATGTTCTACTGTACTCTCCCTACCTTCTGCTAGCGCCCACATAACTTTTGAACTATTTATTATAATTTGTCCTTTCTGTTCAATATTAATGAGGGAGGGATTTCTGGTATATGCCATTGTGCACATCGGTGAAGCTATAGGAGTTCACTGTGAGGTGATGCATAAGTATCATCAAGGGAACCAGGCCCACACTGGAACCGAAATGAGTTTTAGTGGTAGAGAAAGTAGTGATAGCAGCAAGTCCCAGTGAATGGGAGAGACTGGGAGAGGAGGGAAGGATCTTTAGTAGAAAAGAAAAGGAGCAGTTCTAAGCATAGCTGCTTATCCTTGCTCTAGGGAGGGAGGGAGATACTAGGGGAGAAAGGAGGGATTGAAAAATGTTGGAGGGAGTCTGAACAAAGGAGCAGACTTTAGCTATAAGCTGGAAGATCAAGGGGACCAGCTTTACAAGGACCAAGGCTTCTGCTTGGGAGATAAGGGTGGTGGTTGAAGGGGAATGGGGAAACCGTGACCAGGATCCAGATCGGTGACTGGGGTTGAAGCTGTGGCAGGAGCAGGAGCGGTGACTGGATTAGGATTGGTAGGTGGCCGACACGGTGGTCTGGAGCGAGGAGCCCTTTGGGGCTTTGGTGGCTGTGGCTGTTGCTGCTGTGGAAGTAGGGATGATCTGCAGTGCTTCTAATCTCCTGAGCCGCTCTGGACATTTCCAGTTCCAGACGTGGTGGGATCCAGAACAGTTGGGGCACTTTGGATGGGTCTCTAACGCATTCTTTTGTGCGCCAATATACTCTTGAGTGGGTGCCGGCGGCTGGACACTCCACACACCGTTGGACTCTGCAGGCAGTCTTGTGGTGGCTGAAACGTTGGCAGTTGAAACATCGTAGTGGCTCAACTTCCAGGTCGACTATGGGGAACTTTCCCCAGAGTCCAAGGTCTAGTGTCTCTGGAATCTTGCCGATGAAGGTGACGATGACTCTCCTGGTGGGTTGCTTGTGGCTACCCAAACGACGCTCTACATGGTGGACGTTGCTGCAATCAGTGGTGAAAGACAGCGGCATGTCGGTGGGGGAAATTACAGGCAACTGCCTTCCATAACTTCTTAGCTGGGTCGAGGTAGGTCAATGAGGCCTCCCTCTGGAGGCAGATGGCAATGTTGTGGTCTTATGGGGTGATGACTAAGTCACCCTTAAGGTTGGTCCTGGCTTTGATTCTGATACAGTACTTAGATTTGCTGTAGCAAAGGCAGTCACAGCTGCATAGGAGGGTGCCCCTTCCACAGCTGGTAGTTTGAATTTAGGTAGGGGCTTTGGATCGATTACAGTGAGTCTTAGGTCTGGGTCTGGTTAAACAGCTGGAGTTGGAGCGGAAGGTGTTTTATCAAGGAATAGAACCGTCACTGGATCTTCCTGCCAAAGTCTTTCGATCAGGGTTTAAGCCATTTGTTTCACGGCGAGGTGCACGTTATTCAGTGATGGTTCGGGAGTGGCAGCAGAAGGGTTGGTGTCCATGGCTGATGTATCAGCGCTTTGTGCAGGAGCACAGGTCAGTGGTGCGGCAGCAAGGGAAGGTGTGGAACCAGCAGGTGGGTCTTTAGCTTTCTTTTTGGTTGCTGGTGTTACTACAGGCACAGGGATTAGGCCTGTATAGGAGTTCTGGTTACAGCAAGAGATGCAGCAGTGATCTTCGAAGTGTTGCCCTTTGAAGAGGTGATTCGGGCATTTGGATGAGGTTTACACTTCATCTTTGAATGGTCAAAGGATCCGTGCTTTACAAAGTGGCTGCGTCCATTTTCTAATGCAAACTTGCAGTCTCTGCAGTTGCATTTGACTTGGTGATTGGAGAAAAATTCATCCTGGACAGTTTCGCTCTTGATTCCTACAACAACAAGAGTGAATATGTTGACTCTGTGCCATTCATAATCCCTGCAGAATTGCCATCTGCAGTTCTCTGAATACTTCTTGCAGTGTCTGTTCTCATTGTATAAGTGAGTCCATGCCCAGACACCTAAATAGAAGACAGATATGGCAGGCACAGATGGGAGACTGGTGTCCCATGTGCCTGGTAAGCTGGGAGGGCTAACTTGGGGTCCAATATGCATTACTACCGGCCAACGCAAGAGCCCGTGCCCAGCACAAGGCTGGGCAATCTAACAAGCAAGCAAGCAAGTTCAATGTTCCGGCAGGCACAGACGGGAGACTGGTATCTGGTATCCCATGTGCCTGGTAAGCTGGTAGGGGTAACTTGGTGTCCCCTGTGCCGGGTAAGCAGGTACTAGCACTGGCAGAGAGAGATCCTCTCAGTCTGGGAACTGAGCTGAGATTGCCTTGCCTTATGCAAGGCACGGGCTCTTGCTTGTAAGACTCTTCTATGCTTGCTTGTTAGATTGTCCAGCCTTGTGCTACTATGGGTGGAGAGGGGGTTATGCATATATGGTCTTAAGGGCGTTGTCCTTCAGCTAAGGTATTATAACTATGTCTTGCCTCTGCCATTCATTGGTAACTTTTGAACCTTAAGGACAGGGATAAAGTTGCATAGGCCCATGCTCTTGGGAGAGAGAGAGAGAGAGAGAGAGAGAGAGAGAGAGAGAGAGAGAGAGAGAGAGAGAGAGAGAGAGAGAGATGCTTTTAATTCTCGGTTCTTTAGCATCCACAACATTTTTTTGGGTGCAAAGATTTTTCCTTGAATGCACATCAACCTTTTAATTGAAAAAAAAGCCGTATTATATATGTATATTCAAATAATAGAAAATTTATAAAAAAAATACTAGCTACTATATGCATTTAAAATTATATTTAATGAAAAATACAAAATGTATTACATTCCTGTTTTTTTCTCATGTATTTAACTATATAAAACTAATGAATTCTTCGCGGTAACAATAATGTCAGAACATCTTTCTATAACAATTTTCTATCTTTTTGTCGAGTTCAGGTTAATCCCTGCTCCTTATTATAAAATATTATAGTAATTTATATTAATAATTTCCCCTGCCAATTGCTGCAATGATTCATGGAAATAGTCACCTCTACTACAAAGTTTTTATAATTTGCGTCGGATCAAATTGTACTGTTCATACTGCATAGACAATTTATTTGTATTGTTTATACCACAAAGACATTACTTTAACCAAACCTTATTTACGAACCTAAATTTCTCCCTCAGATGTTTTTTTCAATAAATAATGTTAATGAAAAGATAGAAAGTATTTATTAACACAGGCCGAAGTCAACGACAGGAGATTGTTTTCGGATGAACGTTCCATAATCTTGCAACAAAAGAAAAGCAGATGAATGGACTCAATTTCATCTAACACATGACATGATCAAATCCACGAATAAATTCCTTCACAATATATTTCTTTTTCTTCTAATTCAGCCATTCTTTTCAATAAGATCTTCTTTTGTCATTCATATAATTGTTCCTAATAAAATCCTTTCATTATCATATATATTTTGGTTGGGGTTTACAGTTCAGACAATTAAATTTTGGAATAAAACATCAATGAAGTATTATTCATCAAGGCATTTTCTGCATGATATTTGCTATGGAAACTACAATAGAAATTTGGTATAACTACGTCAAAAAATATAGCATAATTTAGCTGACTTGAGCATAATTTTCATCGGAGTCTTTCGCAATTTCACAATTAAGATCTGGTAACACTGATAGAATTAGACTCAGTTTGAGAAGAGAAAAGACAGGTAGGGAAAGGAAAGGTTTTTTGGTTCTATGTCTCGCCTTCCTACAGGAGTCTGTTCCTCTGACACCAAGGTATGATTGTTGAAAATTTACGACAAATAAAAGTTTCCTATGTTGTTGGGGTATTAAAGCCAACACTTGTTGTTGGCACGGGCCTTTCCCTTGGTTGGCCCGTAGAAAGTTTCCTAGTTGAAGTTACAAATCCGATGTCAAGAACTGATGACTATCCTAAAAATAACTTTATTTATGCAAACATTCACTAATCTCATGAATTTTTTAATAAACAGTTCGCGTAAATTATTTAATAAAAAAAATAAATTAGTAATCGTATACTTATTAACTTATATTTTGAAAATAAAGTGACTTTTCTTCAGGAAATATCTAATAGGGTTTTACGGTTACATAAAAAAGTCTTTTAAAAGTTATCTCTTTTCTTTCTGTTTAGTTCCTTCATTTCCTTTATTCCTTTCCATCTTTCATCATTCATCCAGGGTTTTCCTGTATCTTTTATTCAATCATTCATTTATTTGTACATTTTTACAATATATTCCCTTAAGCTAGTTGCCTAACCTTCACGTCTCGTCATTCAGGAAATAAAGAAAACCACAAAATCATACAATAAGATGATTCTACTGAAGAGAATTTATATTTAGATTGAATCTGAGTTGACTCATTATTATTCCAGGAATTTCTCCCTAAAAACAGAATTAATCGAGGGGGGATAGGAGCGCTATATAGATACTGAAGGGCAATAATTTTGGCGATGAAGTTCACAAAACCTTAAGGCTAGAAAAACAACTTCATTATCTGTGCAGAGACTTTTAAAACTCCAAATTGGCTAATTGATTTTTTCCTTACTAGAGTCATCTCACCCTCAAGAACTATTTTAGGGATCCCAGTGAAATATTGAACAGGAATTCACGTTAATCAAGAGAAATCTTGCTGAAAGCGATGGATGGGAACAGGAATCTATCATGAGGAAATCATGACACAAATCTTCACCTTCAAAACAAAAGAATAAAAAAATCTTTTGCTGTAAATTCATTTACTTTCTTCACTATCTCGGGTATATCTGTCCTGTACCAAGGTGATTATATTACCAACAGAGAAACGCTCAAATAAAAGGAGGTTTGAATTTTGAGAATTCAATCAATAAGTTTTCAGATGTTCGTTTATCAAAGTCACCAAATGAAGACCAAAGCTAGAACCGGGCGACTTGACTAATCATGAGGACCAGGAGTTAATTTAGATTACGGATGATGGGGCCTCTGCATTCTTCCTTATGATGGCCAAAACGTTGGCATCTATAACATAGAAGGGGCTCAGGAGTATATTCTTCGATGGGGAAAGTTCCCCAGACTCCTAAGTCCAGTTTGGAGGGAACTGGACCGATGAAGGTGGCAATGAGGCGTCGAACTGGAACGTTGTCTTTGCTCGTGCAGCAAACAGCACAGTCAATGTTGCTGCACGATGTTGCAATGGTGATAGACATCGTCACAGGATACCTGGTGGTGACAGCTTTCTTCCTGATAAAAGCAGGATCCAGCAGCGTTAAAATTGGGTCTTCCTGGAGGAATCTGGCTGTCTCAACGTCCTTGGGGTAGATGATAAGATCACCTTTCCTGTTGGGTCCTGCAGTGAGTTGCATGCCTGGCTTAGCAGCCATGGCAGGAGTGTCGTAAGGCAATCTGTGCAGTTGCAGTCCGAAGGTTAGAACCCCGTGATACCTAACGGTAATTCTCTTATAATATCAATCGCAGAAATATTATAGAGTAGGAAGCTGCCGGAGGGAACTTCCATCAGGACGACATGGTCATCTCACCCTAAAATAGATTTTTCCTAAGTCAAAATCCCTTTTTGAATAGAGAATTGTACCTAGTTCAGTGACCAGCAGTGTTCCAAGTCCCGGAGTGGTGTGGTGTCTCGTTCTAAATCAACCGATTAATTCAAATAAAAACATTTTCAGTTATAAAAAATAATAGATATTTATTAAAAAATAATTTGACAAAAGAATAATATTATAATTTAAGTATTTATTGTTTCATTAGCTTTATATGACATAGATATATTACTTTCAGATTTAAAGTCTGCAGTTCATTGTGATAGGGGGTAAAAAAAAGGGTAATTTTGTATATTATTACATCGAGTGACTACGCACAAGAAATATATGATTTCCTATAGCAAATAACGAGATTTAACCGATTTTGATGACCATTTCAATCGCAAACAAACAGATCAACCAATTCGGTTAGTTATAAGTTGACGAATTGGTTGATGTTATTACGGATGAAATGAATGAGAAAACCAGTTAAATCACGATATCTACTATAGGAAATCATATATTTCCTGTACGAAATCACACAATGAAATACAATACAAATGAACCATATAAATATTAACACTGCTGACATATATACTGAGTTAAAATATATAAACAACAGATGTCGGGGACGATAACATTAGCAACGTTACCAATGTTTGACAGAACTACCAACGATGACGAATGGTACACAGTGTTACCAACGGCACGATGTCATTACTAGAGGTAGAAATAAATTTTTCCATACGTAAACTAAATAATACTTCCATAAAACTATTACACAATAAATAAAGAGTACCAAAAGGCCACAGAACCTAACAAACCCACCTAACCTTGCCTAGAAGTACCCCGGTCACAAAACATATATAATAAGAATGGGGGAATGACTTACCTTGATACACAGTACTACCAACGGAGACGAATGGTACACAGAACTACCAACGACACGATGGCATTACTAGAGCTAGAACTGCTAAATATCTCCTCAGATATATTCAATAATTTCTCCATATAAGGGGTACGAAATATATAAAAAGTACAGAAAGGCCACAGAACTTAACAAACCCACCTAACCTTGCCTAGAAGTACCCCGGTCACAAAACACGAATAATGACTATTGAGGAATGACTTACTTTTATGAAGGAAACGTCGAAACTTGCTGGACTCGGAAGGAAGAGACTGACGGATTAACTTCTATGACTGGGATTAAGAAAATGGTCAACATAACCTGAATTATCACCAAAATCACCATGGAATTGAGCCACTGCATTTAGATACGGAATGCTGCAACCGGTACAAGTTTCTATAATATGTTCCATCTCAAAATACGCGAAAAAAAACGCACTAGTAACGAAGGACGAGTAACTAGGTCAAAGGTTAAAACGGGAAAGGCAGGGGAACAATGGGTCGGAAAACAGCGCATACAGAGATAAAGGAAGGGGGGGGGGTAGGGAGATATTTGAATAGGCCTAGAGTGATGATTGGTTAAGGGAAAAACAACGAACAAAAGAGAAAACATGAATGAACTAAATACGGAAACTAGACGAAAGAAAAGTTTTATAAGACACAGAGGAGAGAAAAGGAACTAACCAACAAAAATAAATACAAACAATATAGGAAGATAAAATGGAATGAACGTTAAATAATAGTGAATGGGAATATAAAATGAGGAGATCATACCGAGAATTAACTGGATAAAAAAACTAGTCCAAAGTAAGTATTTATGTGAAACCGGGAAGGGATAAAGAAATAACCCAACAAATAAAACCAATATAGGAAGGTAAAATGTTATGAATGATAAATAATATTGAATGGGAATAAAAAATGAGAAAATAACACTAATAAAAAGAGTAAAAGGGGGAGTGGAAACTCCTGCGCAGGGGGCGGGGGGATATATGCGCAGATCGGAAACTGATGAAACGAACGTATGAACAAATGGGAAAGGAAATAACAAAACAAATAAACCCAATATAGGAAGGTAAAATGGAATGTATGATAAATTATATTGAATGGGAATATAAAATGAGAAAATAATACGGTAATAAAAAGAGTAATAATGGAGAGAAACGAAGGACGGAAGGTGGGGCGAACGAACAAACGAACAAATGGGGGCTAATGTTAGCATGAAACGCTAACATTTGATCTACATCAGGTATGGAATGTTAACATTTAATCTACATCAGGCGTTGGCAGCACTGGTTACTGTATTACTACAAGAAATAACCTTTGAAACGGCTCCTCCCAAATATATCCAGGTATACTGATTTGTCTTTTCCTACGGTTATAATAAATACCAGAAAGAAATGTATAGAGAAGAAAAGGACTGAATTACGGTTATATATCGATTCCCCAGTATGTTTTCCCCACCCAAAACCCCGAGTTCCCACTGGGGGTCCCCCATTATCGGCGGATATAGATGTATATATATTTCTGTAACTATTCATTTGCGACGGGAACGAGTGTTATTTTCGAAGGGAGCGTAATTTTTCCTATAAGAAAAAGTAGTTGGAATACTAGGATACATTGAGTTGTAATAATATACAATGAAACCAAAAAAAGTCCATAAGGAATCCTTAAATTCTTCAAGCTAGTTAAAGACAAAGTAAACTATCTTTGAAAAGGAAGGAGTATCTATTACTCCTCCTCATAGTAACGGATGAGATAGAAGTGCAGTATATTTACATGCATTCATTCCTGTACACCTAGGCTGTTATGATTGTCTTTGTGGACTCTGGAATCTAAAGTCTACACTGAATCACTGGGTTTAGTAGAAGATAATTTGGAGCCATCGCTGCCTGTAAAATCAAAGCTATAGAATTTGTAATTATACTTCAATTTCACGCCATTTGTAACAGTATAGTTTTTCCATTTGGTTATCATGTCTATATTATGCACAGTCAACCCTCTTGTTACGCGAGTTCACACTTTGCAATTTCACCTACACGCGGCAGAGATAACTGCAATACCTATTGAATAATAAACCACATTTGTAATTGAAGATTTTTAAGGAGCGAAGATTTCAAATCCCTTACACTGTACGTGCCTCACCCCATTTACCTCGTTCCCCACCCAGCTCATTTCACCTCTCCTGTATACTGTATATCCATTTACTGTAGTGGAAAATGACAACTATGAAATAAACCGAATTTTAATTAAATTGGTGTTTCACTTAATTGTATCGTATTTATAAATAAAAACAGCAAATTATAATATTTTCCATTGTTATGTTTATACTTTCTAAAGCAAGTGATGAACCGTGCGTGGTCTGCCGTCGTTAACCTCAATTTTAGGATCAAATAACTCCCTCATTATTAATGTATGCTATTGAAGGATATTTCATATTTCCTAAGAGAAAGAATTATTGCTCAAATATTTGTTTTAGTTCATGAAATAGGCTGTATTTCTGTTTAAGAAAGTATAAAAATTGAACAATAGGTGAGTTTTAACAAAGCTTACAACTTTACATCTTCATCATTAATGAATATGTAAACATATCATCTCTTGCCAAAGATGTAAACAATCCTAGTTATCAAAATGAATGTTTTTTGCTTTAATGTATTGAAATAATTCTTGTTTTTATTATCACTTGCTTGCTAATGGTAGCACCGAAGCGGCTCAGGAATGTAGTCTGTGATGGGGAAGGTGCCCCATATGCCTAAGTCGAGGGTAGGGGGTTTGGGCCCATTGACTGTGGTGATTATGTTGTTGACAGGAACTTCATCTTGGTCTTTGCGATGTTGTTGAGAGAGGTGGCTATATCTAGTGGCCTGGAGATTGGGTATCTGGAGACGACAACTTTGCGCTGCTTCTTGGCCGGATCTAGAAGCTCCAGTGAGCTTTCCTCCATGAGGAAACTGACACTCTCCTGATTCTCGGGGGGTGAGAATGAGCTCCCCTTTGCAGTTTGGTCGAGTTGAGAAATTTGATTAGGAGTTGGCAGAAGCGAGGGTGGGAACTGTGGCATAGTGGGCTGGATCTTGAACTTGGGCAAAGGTGCAGCGACTGGCAGAGAGCTTGAGATTGTTGCAGTAGCTTTATCAAACAGCTGGGTGAGACATACTGTGCAGTTACAGTCACGGTGGTGAATCCCATTAGAGTCGAGCGGGACATTTTCAGTGGGTTCCTCAGTTTTCTGTGGCAGAGGAAGGTGGGCTGGATGTCAGTTGGGCAGGAGCTGGGTTTGGAGTAGCTGCGTTGGTTATTTCTTGGTCCAAGCTGGAGGCCGGTGAGTCCGATGAAGCCAGAGTTAGGCTAAAGGCAGGTGGGTCTGGAGGTGGCAGGCTGTGGCTGGGAGCAGGTGAGTCTTCCAGGGAAGGCTCAGCCTTCAATGGTTTGACATTGCTGGCACTGTCACGGGGTTTTGTTGACCCCGGTGTAGCAGGAAATTTTCCCCCCCTGACTGAAATTCCCCCCGGAAAAATTGGCCTAGGATCGATTCCACCACCCCCCCCCCCCCCCCCTGCTGGGAAAAGCAGCCTGGGCTGTTATCCCACCGGGGGGAATTTCAGCCCTAGGATATTTTTCCCCCCTTGGCCATTTCTCCCCCACCCTCCCTTACAGGGAAACTATTTTGATGATTTAAATAATCAACGGTAAGTTTGACAAAATATTAGGAAATCATATATATATATATATATATATATATATATATATATATATATATATATATATATATATATATATATATATATATATATATATATATATATATATATATATATATATATATATATATATATATATATATATATATATATATATATATATATATATATATATATATATATATATATATATATTGAAAACTTTACTCTTCTTTTGTACTGTCCAGCATGAAATAAAAAGTACACTTGATGCTAAGAAGCCCTATGGATGAGAAAGGAGATGATACCAATTCAGTTGTGTTACCAGAGTTTATGTGGGAACCGAGTGGGAACCGGGGTGTATAGGGTGGGGGAATGTCATAAATGAGTGATTTACAGCAATAATAATGGTCAGAAATGCTAAATAAGAACAAGATAACCAGTTGGTAAAACATATGGATCATGTAAGTGGCTGAACAGAGGCCAAACATGATTATTTAACACATTTGAGATTTGTAAAAGGGTACAGAACCTAACAAACCCACCTAACCTAACCTAGTAGTTCCCAGGTCACAACCCCTAGCCGGGGGCAAGCCCCTGGACCCCCTTCCTAGGTCACAGCCCCTAGCTGGGGGCAAGTCCCCGGACCCCCTTCCCAGATCACAACCCCTTGGACTATCCCAATATCAGCCTTCATCATAAATTCTTTAAACAAACAGGCATTTTTTTTTTTTTTTTTTGCAATTGGAGATTTAAAGTTACGTCTACACAAATTTCTTGAATTGAGGATATATATACTAAAGAATTTGATTGTTCTCTCACATCCTTCGAAATCAGCAAGCTTGTTTTCTAAGCAATATTTCATGGGGTTTGATACGGATTCACTAAGAAACTGAGCAGCACGCTTAAAATTCATTGTTCTCTTTGATCCAAGCAATATGCTGTGACCTCAATTTATTGCCTAAATGTAACCCTTCATTGTCTTGCAATTTGTGCAGCTTTTCTATGAAATCCCATTGAATTTGATTTCCATGGCAAACGAAAAAAAAATAATGGTCACTTCCACCAAGCAAAGGGGGAATCTTGGCCCAGAGGGGGGAATATTATCCTGGGACAAAGTTCCCCCGGGGGGATATATATCCTGGGCCATATTTCCCCCGGGGGGGAATTTCGGACAGGGGGAAAACCAGACCGTTACACCGGAATACTTGTAAGATTCTCGTATAGAACGTGGCATGAAGAGGCAAATCCTGATGAATGGGAGCTAGGAGCGTTTGCTATTCATTCCGTAAAGGTTTAGGTTCTATTAATAACACTTTTTCGGGGGGATGTTTGAGGATACTCAAAGTGTTCCATATTCTGCATAATAATCACAAGTAAACGAATTCATAATTTCACCGCCGAGTTACAACAGCAATACCCATCCGTCCCCACCTCAGTTTCATTTTAGACTTGGGATCGACGACAACTCTCATCGCCTGGACCAACAGACACATCACCTACGTTCATCACTTGGATAGCCTCTCGGGGGTAATTTTTTCTCTGCAATCCCCGTAGAGTTTCGCCACAATGTCCGTTTTTCATTTGGGAAAATCAGGATGGAAATACTATCCACTTGCCAGTAGACACTGTGAAGACTACTTCAATGATCAAGCTTGTGACTGTGATAGCTCTGTGGCTTATCAGCAGCGCCAAGCTTACCTGTTCAACCTCATGGCAGAACATTCCACCTATACTGTAGACCCAGATGTCTACAATCATCATATCAGATGCAACTGAGAGAGGTGCAAAGATGCCTCTTATAAGCTTACCAAGCTCCTGGATGAAGTAAAACAGAAAAATACAGCTGCCAAGGAAGAGGATAAACCCCCTCCCAAGAGAATGAAGACTCTTGAAGATCCTTCACCAGCGCCATCATTGCCAACTGTGACTCCAAGGACTGAGAGCACAGACTCATCCTTGCCTGTCCCTTCAACTACTCAGCAGTCAATTGCAGCAGCAGTCATCCCTTCTACCAACGTGCCTGAGTCCTCCAACGCCATGGAGACCGAACAAGGGGCCCACTCCACGGACTGAAACTGCACTGATTGCCTTCAGACACTTCTGCAAGAAGCCACTGCCATATCAGAGAACATCCCAGCTACACAGCCAAACAAGCCTCTGCCAAAGTTTCGGCTTTCACAGGCTACCAACGAGCTCTCCTATGCCTCTGTTGCTGCCATGGCTGCCAAGCCAGGTATGCAACTCACTGCAAGACCTAACAGGAAAGGTGATCTTATCATCTACCCCAAGGACGTCGAGACAGCCAGATTCCTTCAGGAAGACCCTACCTTAACACTGCTGGATCCTGCTTTTATCAGGAAGAAAGCTGTTATCACCAGGTATCCTGTGTCGATGCCTATCTCCATTGCAACGTCGTGCAGCAACATTGACTGTGCTGTTCGCTGCACAAGCAAAGATGACGTTCTTGTTCGACGTCTCATCGCCACCTTTATAGGTCCAGTTCCTTCCAAACTGGACTTAGGAGTCTGGGGAACCTTCCCCATCGAGGATTACACACCTGAGCCCCTTCGATGTTACAGATGCCAACGTTTTGGACATCATAAAGAAGAATGCAGAGGCCCCATTATCTGCGGTGTCTGCAGCCAGCGACATAGCACAGAATTGTGCATTAAGGCCCACAAAGAAGGTCGACAAACCACATCCAAGTGCCCCAATTGTTCTAAGCCACACCATGCTTGGAACAAGCGCTGCCCAGAGCGTCTCAAGAGGATGGAAGCTATGAAGAATACATCCTCTCCAAACCAAAAGAAACCAGCTCCATCCCAGCCACCGAAAGAACAGAGAACTCCTCGCCAGAGAAGACAACGTCAGCCAGCTACTGCTCCTGCGTCTACACCTGCAACTGGTCCTAAGAAGGACCAGCAACGGGCTGCAACTGTTACCCAAAAGAACCAGCACCTACCTGCAACTGCTCCTCAAAAGGATCAGTAACAACCCTCATCCTCATTCCCTTCCCCAAACCTTGGCTCAAGAAATTGAGTCTCTTACCTTGCATGACCTCAAACCTATCGCCTTCCAGATCCTCACCAGAGTCCTCTCCTTATCCTCGACCTCCACCTTCCAGCAACTCCTGTAACATTTCCAGCTTCCAACCACGGAGCAGGGATAAGCCTTCTTTGTTTGCAGTAATCATAACCTCTCTTTCCTTCCCAAAACCTAATTCCTAATTGGAGAATAGTTATTACAAGGCCGTGTTCCTCATAAGGAAACACCTCTTGTTTTTCCTATCTCCTACATCCTTCCCACTCCCTTCACACAATTCTCCTTCTTTCGATGGGGGGCCTTTCTCGTACTAACTTACCGAGCGAGGTACAGAACCGGACCCCTCTCCCCTTTCCCTTTTCCCACCACAGAGCAGGAATAAGCCTCTTTGCTTAAACCTTCTCCTACTGAATATCCTTCTCTCCTCTCCCAAGTCTCTCCTACTTACTGGGACTTGCTACTATCAATACTTTTTCTCTAACTAAAAACTTTCTTACATGGACCTAAAAAGGAGTCCCCTTTTTCGGGTTACTTTCTACCCCTTTCATGTCTTATCAAATCCATTCTCATCCCTCATTCATCATCCTTACCCCTCATCCTTCATCCTTTTTCCTGTTCTTGACTCTTTTAATCAAACTAACTTCTTCCATTCTAAAACTAACATTCCCTTTTAACATACCTTTTTGCTCCTTTAGGAGTTCTCATTCCAGATTACTATCCTCTTACGGGCTGTCTAGGACAAGAGCCCATGTCATGCTATAGGCATGGCAATCTACATGAATGAATGAATGGCTTGAAGGGTTGGACAACCCCACTAGGCACACTGTCTATCTTCGACCTACTCCTTACCCTTCTACCCACCAAAGACTTGTCCTGGAGACCGGTCGATGTCCTACTGGAAATTGAGTTAGAAGCTATGGCTTCTGGCAAAGTGGAACAGCACCCTGATCTGACCCTCTGCTTGACCGACCCCCAGAACAGAAAAAGGACCCAGCTGGATTTGGACTCCGATGAACATGAAAACCAAAACTGGACTGAAGTAAACAGATGCAAAAAGCAAGCTAGAAGAAACAACCCCAAGGTGGACACCAGGCCTGCTGCTCAGGATAACAACCCTACTGTTGGAAACAGCCACCAGCCAGCTCGAGAAAATAAGACTTATTTCTTCAGAGTCCTGGCTTTCGGAAACTCTTCAGAGGCGTTCAAGGCTATTGCAGCCTTTGAGCAAAAGCACAAAAATATACAAATGGTTGACAAACCAAACAGACAGGGCCAGTGAACCATCTCCACCAGGGATGCAAGAGCCCTGATCACTCTCAGAAGCAGCTCCGACATCAGGCTGCAAGAGCTTAAGGAGGAAGAAAAAATTAAGAAAGCAGTTGTGGTAGGCTACCCAACTGATATGACGGAGAGCCATCTGTTAAAACTGTCCAACATTACTGCGGCAGAGAGAATGAAAAATAAGGCTGGCTTTCTTACCAAGGCCATCCTTATCACCTTTAAAGGGCCTCACCCAAAAAAAGAGGACCTGGGCATCTTCGGAAGCTTCTGGGTCAAGAAGTACTACCTTGATCCCCTTAGATGCTACAAATGCCAGAAACTTGGGCATCATAAGGACCAATGCCAGGCAAAGGTCCCAACCTCTGCAGTCTGCAGCCAAAGGTACCCTACACAGGAGTGCATCGACAAGAAAGCTGCGGGCATACCGACAATAGCTAAATGTCCAAACTGCAAAAAAGGACACAGCAATGGCCTGGGGATGTCCTGAAAGGGTAGCAAGGGTAATTGCTGCCCTCCCCAAGGAAAAAAAGAGAGCAATCAAGAGGAAGAGCGGCCCCCAAACCTCTACCTAGGAAAGGTTCTATACTCAGAAGGAGCTAAGCAAAAGCTCTAGAGCCAGATCCTCGTCCAGAGCTCCAAAGCCTGCAACTCAGGGACCAAAACCAATGCCAAGAACTATTTTCATTAGGACCTAGAGAGAAAAACTAACGGATCTAGTCACACAGGCCGTGACTGGAAAAATCAATGCAGAAGCTATGGCAATTAGCATTGAGCAAGTCCTAATGGACTTTGTCTCCAGACCAAAGTCCTCCCAACCCCACCTCTCATGCTATCCAGATCACCTCTCATTCTTCAACCACCACACCTACCATCCCATCACCTCAATCACCTGGACCTTCCACATCCGCTACTCCAGATCCCACCCCCATCATCCCACTCATCCCATCCACCATCCCTCATCCACTCTCACCCCATCCACCTCATCCACTTCATCCTCTGAGGTCAAGGCAATTGCCTCTGCCCCTAGGGACCCAAGACAATACTCTTCAACTTACATCCAGGAGTAAGAGTTCTTAATTGGAACTCAGCCGGAGTAAGATAGAAAATGTCCTCCCTGATTGCAGGATGCAAAACTGAGGATATAGATGTAATCCTGCTTGCTACAAGAAACTCTTTTAACAGCAGGAAGGAAACTTAAAATAACGGGTTACAACGCCTACACCACACCACAGATAGGCACAGACAGAGGCCTAGCTACACTAGTCAAAACAAGCATACCAACAACAAGGTTACACAACCCTATTCCTTGTGGTTCCAATGTAGAGACACTAGCAGTAACAATGACATTACTGAATCCAAAAAATGACATATACAACATATACAGGAAAGTAAACAGGGAGGACACAGGAGAGCTACAACTGACACAACTCTTTGCTCATGCAGAAAGAACACCAACAATTATCTGTGGGGATTTTAATGCACATCACCCTATATTATCATCCCCATCAATGACAAACCCCTCAGGGGAACACATAGCCTTTGCCCTGCAGGAATTTGAAGGAGTCTCCCTCCTAAACACAGGGCATCCTACACATTTAAGAGGAGGCAGACTGGATCTGACCTTTGTCACAACAGCAATTAGACATCTAACCAAGTGGCAAGTACACTCAACCCTGATTAGTGATCACTTTGCCACAGTAACAGAATTGGAGATGCAACAACTTCCTCCAATTCCACCACCTCCACCAAGATGGAATCAGATTCTAGCAGACTGGGTCTGCTTTCCACTACTAGCCATAGAGGAATGGGCAGTCAGCTACGTTCCTCCAGAGGACATAGATCAGCTAGAAAAAAAGACCTGGTTGATGCTTTTCACAATGCAGCCAACAGAGCTATGCCACTAAAGGCAGCAGGAGGTGACCATACATACAAGGACTCCTGGTACTACTGCCAGGAAATCAGGAGGTTGAAAACCAGGCTAAACACAGTCACAAAAATATACAGAAGAAGGTCCACAATAGAAAGCATTGGAGATTGTGAAAGCCAAATTGGACACTAAGGAACAGAGGCTTACCTTCAACATACCTATTTAGAAGATTTGCCAATATATATATATATATATATATATATATATATATATATATATATATATATATATATATATATATATATATATATATATATATATATATATATATATATATATATGGATGCCTCTGGTTATATAAAAATAAAAATAAAACATTTCTGTATTTATAATGAAAATTTTATATAATTTTATCTTTACTTTTATATCGTTTTTTCTTTCTAACCCCATTCAATAGTTAAAAACCTCCAAATGTTTCTGCATTTCCCTTAAAGATTTATATATTGTGGATCCAACCCCGTTTTTGAAATTGACCTCACGTTGTTGCAACACCATTTTATTCGAATAAATGTGAAATTTTCGAAAATATACGTGGAGATCCCTTAGAGTTTATTCTCTTATGCCCAAATAAGGCAACTGAATTTTGTTTTCAATATTCCAGTGAAATGAATGAGGTAGTTCATAAAATGCTTTCAATATCTTTAATCAAAACAGATTTATATAGAGAAAAAAGGAAAATATATACAATAAGTTAAATTAACAGGCATTTTTCACATAAATGTTTGGGACATTTTTCGACAGTTACAGATTTGTTATAAGTATTATACGAAATTTCTAAAATACGTTAAGAATTCAATTCCACAATCCTAGTTATCTTTGAAATTAATCCTCAGGAATTAAACAATATTACTAAGTCTCCTTCTGCGAATGCGATATTATATGATAATAATGCAGCCATATATGGGGATTTCAAATTAAATTTTTCAATTCCCATTCTGGGAATCTTAACATTGAGAGCAAATTATGTACGGAATATCCTTCACCAATCGTAGGAATTCCCGAAAAATACTGATCTCTCTATATAAAGATGAAAGTGACTCTCTAAGTAGGACTCTATGAGTTGCAAATAAATTGCCATAAAAAATGAAAGGAATGCAAAGGCCTATATACATATACGAGATATTGTGAACTGACTAATAAATTCAACCCATTGAAACCTGTTTGGTGTTCAACTGCTGATTCTCATCTTAATTTGTTGGACAAAAACTTACGGTCTATTAAATTTCTTATTCATCTAGATATTAATATTTGGCACCATCGTTCAATTAGTTCATTATGCATTTTGCATAAGATTTTTCATAACTCTGACCATCCTTTACATTCAGATCTCCCTGGACAGTTCTATCCTGTTCGTAATACTAGGCAGGCAGTTAATTCTAATAGCCAGGCCTTCTCCATCATGAGGCTCAATATTACACAGTATTTTAGAAGTTTTATTCCAGCTGTGACCAAGTTATGGAATGATCTTCCTAATCGGGTAGTTGAATCAGTAAAACTTCTAAAGTTTAAACTTGCAGCAAATGTTATCATGTTGAAAAGCCTGACATAAGTCTCTTTTTTATAGTTTTTATATGAAATATATATTCTGATCTTGTTCCTGTTTTTGAAATATTTTATCTTAATTGTTCATTATTTCTTATATCGTTTGTTTATTTCCTTATAGTCCAGGGGCATAGGGAAATATGAGGGCGACATCGTGCAAATTTAACTACAAACATGAAATTTGGCACAGCTGTTCACTAGGTTAGGCCATACTGAACTCATTTGCTGAGGGCGCCACAGCCGATGATCACTGGCGCCGCCATATTGGGATAATCCAATATGGCCGCCATATTGGCGAAATCCAATATGGCCGCCATATTGGCAAAATCCAATATGGCCGCCATATTGGCAAAATCCAATATGGCCGTCACTTGGTTTTTCATTTTACGATAACTTCACGAGTATTTTGCATGGTTTGTGTGAGCGCTTATGAGATGTAAAATGTGAAAATGGTGGCTGACTTAAGTTTTTGGTTCTCAATCTCGTTAAATGACTAGACCCTCTTCTAGATAGGTATGTTATCTCTCTCTCTCTCTCTCTCTCTCTCTCTCTCTCTCTCTCTCTCTCTCTCAGTAATCGAGTCAAACTTAAAAATGGTCTCTTCTCAAATAATAACCTCCTTCCAAGTTCGTTAGCGGAGGTAATAATAATAATAATAATAATAATAAGGATTAATGATATTGAGTGTGTGTGTGTGTGTGTGTGTGTGTGTGTGTATTTAACGCAAAATAAAGACTAGATTCCTTAAGTGTAGTGTTATGAGTACACAGTATTGGGGGTGTAGTTAACACCGGAAGTTTAATCGTGCAGTTAAATGCATCTTCAATACATTGGCAGGGTTAAAAGATGGATAAAAAGTGGGTGCAGCTACTGCTAGACCCTAAATGCAATATCTACATGTGATAGTGTCTTTGGTTGATGCAACCTCACCATCCTTGTGAGCTAAGGATGGGGGTTTTGGGGTAGCTTATAGGTCTATCTTCTGAGTCATGAGCAGCCATTGCCTAGCCCTCCTTGGTCCTAACTTGGGTGGAGAGTGGGCCTTGTCCTACTCGATAGGGCAATGATACTGTCCCTTGCCCCCTGCCATTCATGAGAGGCCTTTAAACCTTCAAACATGTCCTGAAGTTAAGTATGGGGTTTGGTTAGTTATCAGCAGATAAAGGAAGGGGATATTTAATTAAATGATATGTCTGTTAATCATTACATTATAATAGATAGATTGGTCATTGACAGTTGACCCCTAATCAGGCCTTCCAATCCCTCAGACGATTAGGGATTAGACTAAAAAATGAATAACTGAAATATTTCGAAACAGAACTAGGCCTAACCTCTTTATTTCCTGCCAATCGTCTTTAATGTTTGAACAATAAATGCTTAATGGTTAATGAGGTTTCTTAAGTTGAGAAGAGAATTATATATTAGGCAGTTAGTCAACTGTAGTTGGTCACAGCCATTGCCAGAGAAAAAGAAAAAAAAGAATAAATTCATCCTACATTTGGCAATATAGATTTCTCTTGGGATTAGCTTTCAGTCTTTCTCCAACATTCAATCACCAATGTATGTTGACTTAATATTATCCCTCCTGCAATATTATTATTATTATTATTATTATTATTATTATTATTATTATTATTATTATTATTATTATTAAATGCTAAGCTACAACCCTAGTTGGAAAAGCAGGATGCTATAAGCCCAGGGGCCCCAACAGGGAAAATAGCCCAGTGAGGAAAGGAAATAAGGAAATAAGGAGATAAGGAAAAATAGAACATTTTAGGAATAGTAACAATATTAAAATAAATATTTCCTATTTAAAATATAAAAACTTTAACAGAACAAGAGGAAGAGAAACTAGATAGAAAAGTGTGCCCAAGTGTACCCTCAAGCAAGAGAACTCTAACCCAAGGCAGTGTAAGACCATGGTACAGAGGCTATGGCACTACCCAGGAATAGAGAACAATGGTTTGATTTTGGAGTGTCCTTCTCCTAGAAGAGCTGCTTACCATAGCTAAAGAGTCTCTTCTACCCTTACCAAGAGGAAAGTGGCACTGAACAATTACAGTGCAGTAACCCCTTGGGTGATGAAGAATTGTTTGGTAATCTGTGTTGTCAGGTGTATGAGGATAGAGGATAATATGTAAAGAATAGGCCAGACTATTCGGTGTCTGTGTAGGCAAAGGGAAAGAACCGTAACCAGAGAGAAGGATCCAATATGGTACTGTCTGGCCAGTCAAAGGACCCCCTAACTCTCTAGCGGTAGTATCTCAACGGGCGGCTGGTGCCCTGGCCAACCTACTACCTATAAATAGGAGGAGCCAACCAGTTGGCACTCAGTTGAGGGGGAGGGGAGGGTGGGGTAACAAGGGGATGGGAAAAGGGATAGGGGCTTTGGGGGAGGGATGGGACAGGGTGGTAGGGTTGGGGGTGGGGCTAAGGTGGGAATGGGTTAGGGGATAGGGTAGGGTGGGAATGGGTTGGGGGATAGGGTAGGGTGGGAATGGGTTGGGGGGTAGGGTAGAGTGGGAATTGGTTGGGTTGGGGGTTAGGGTAGGGTGGGAATGGGTTGGGGGTTAGGGTAGGGTGGGGGAGGGTTGGGTTGGACTGGGAGAGGGATGAGGGCTAGGGTGGGATTAGGTTAGGCTGGGGGAGGGTTGGGGATAGGCTAGGGTGGGGATGGGTTGGGCTGGAAGAGGGTTGGGGGTAAGGCTAGGGTGGGAATGGGTTGGGGTAGGGTGGGCAAGGTCTGGGGGCTTGGGTGGGGCTAGTGTACAATTGGGTAGTAGTGTGTGGTTATGGGTATGTGTTGGGGTTCTGAGGTTAGGGATATGATCAATGGCCCAGGGAAGACCAGGCAATGGCTGCTGATGAGTCAGCAGGTAAACCAACAGGCTCCACCAGACACCATATCCTTACCTCACATGGATGATGGTGAGGTTGCAGACACTACAAGAAACATCTAAGCAAAGAAATTAATTATTAAAGTCACGTTAAGATCTATAAGTTTATCATTTAGTTTATAATAAAACATAATAAACTCCATTTGGGAACTCAATTTATGATTTGACAAATCTCGTTCTTTTGTTTTAGATGATCTCAGCCTTAAGATAAGGGGTGAGGGGGAGGGACCCATTGCAATCATTTCTTAAGTATTTGCGTTCTTTATGTGTTCAAGTTTGACTTCATTTGGACAAGTATTTATAATGCTAGTTGTTCCCGGTACACATATGCTTAAATTCAACAAAAATACATTAATTCTAATCATTAAGAATTACCAGACTCACTTTACTTTATAATTGTTTCATATAAATTTAAAAAATGAAGACGAAGTCAAACCACTTCGAGCATTCGTTCGAGTTAAGATTTGACACAAGTGTAGCAACAATAGTGTTCTATTTGCGTTCGTATGTCTTCGATTTTGACTTGAATTGAACATAAGTGATTCTACACATATCATTTGCGGTATAACTATCATTGAATTCATCAAAAGAACTCCATAATTTTATTTAATCATTACAAGCCTTAATTTATGTTGTATTTGTAATAAATAAATATTATCTATGAAGACGAAGTCAAATCCCTTTGAACGTTCGAACCCATCAGCCTTGAATTACAGACGAGAGAAATCTTAATCTTAATTTCATCATCATTAGTTTTATAATTCAAAGGAAAATAACATTAGGAACAACAACATTAAATACAACATCCCAAGACAAATAACACTGAAACAACAAGAATTAAGATATCAAGAAAAACAACAGTGAAGGTTTTATTCACACCAAGAAAAACAACATTAGAAGGACCAACATAGAAAACAACAGTTGTGGAAACAACAACAACATTAAGAGCAGCAACATAAAGAACAACAACAGTAGCAACAACGTCAAGAAAATAAATACCAAAAACAACACCAAGAACAACACAGAATAACAGCATCAAGAACAAAAAAGACTAATGAAACAACAGTAGCATCACCAAGAACAACACCACCATGAACACATACACAAAAACAACAACAGTAGCACCAACAATTCAGGTTCTGGGGTAAGGCATCGTAGCCTTTGCAACGAGAGAGAGAGAGAGAGAGAGAGAGAGAGAGAGAGAGAGAGAGAGAGAGAGAGAGAGAGAGAGAGAGAGATTAAGGAGAATCGGCACCGCCGCAAATGAGTTTTGGTGATTGACACCTTAAGCTGAGCGTTGGCTGCCCTTGTTCAAAAGATGTGTGAATATATATATATATATATATATATATATATATATATATATATATATATATATATATATATATATATATATATATGTGTGTGTGTGTGTGTGTGTGTGTGTGTGTGTGTATAAAGAATAAAATAATCAACACCATTTATTCTGAATGTTTTTTTGTGTCAATTTCTCTTCGCCCGAAGCTCATGCACCTAAAGCACATGAATGGAATCTACTGGAGATAACAAAAAAAAAAAAAGGAGAAAAAAAAATCTCGACAATCAGCGCACACTGATATAAAATGAAGTTTTATCTCACCGTTATCACTAAACCTTAAATGACAGTCTGTGACTTCAAATATTGTGTATTAGTTAATTATATGACACGATAGGTGTCATATAATGAGAAGGGCAGATAATGGATAGACATTAAAAATAACAGAAAAAGTTCCTAAATACTGCAAAGGAAGGTTGGGAAGGATGAAAAGACAATGGAGTGACGAACTAAGAAATTTTAGCATAGAAAGATCATAAAAAAAGTAGCAAGTGAAAGGACACGACCGTGGGTTTTCTTCTGCAGTGGATGATACACATTGATTTACAATGGGTCCGTGTGTGTGTGTGTGTGTGTGTCTGTGTGCGTGGATAAGTGCGTGCGTGTTTGTGTGTATGTGTGTGTGTACTGAGATGCCACTAAGTGCAAGATAAACTGAAGGTTTCAATTGACGTCAGGGGAATCACATGATCTGCTCTTCGTCAGTCAAGGACGTTAATCTTATCATGATATTGTCTCGACCCAAAGCAAGAGGTCTGACTCTCATCATCTCTTATGTATATCTTTCTGTCTTTATCAATTTGAAGCCTACTTTTGATTAAATCTTTAACTAAAGAGAGAGAGAGAGAGAGAGAGAGAGAGAGAGAGAGAGAGAGAGAGAGAGAGAGAGAGCTATTAGTAAAAGACTGAAATAATTCACGTGTGTTTGTACTTATTTGATCGTGTTTGTGGATGTGTGCGTGCCAA
>NC_090767.1:15678013-15688013 GCF_036898095.1 Palaemon carinicauda
TAGAATTTGATATTATAATCAGTATTTTGTTGTCTTTTCCTCAGGTGTATCAGTAAACCATCCAGAATATATTGTGAAAAAAAAGGAAATTTGTCATTAAGACAGATGACTTTTTAATTGTTTAGAATTTGGAACGTTCTCAGAAATGCAGTAAAACAGAAAGTGTTAGAGAAGAAGATCTTCAGAGAGTTATTTTGACTATGAGAAATACTTTTTAATCCACATAGGAATCAATAAGTTCCCTTACATAGAGAGAACACATCTGAATTCATTCTCTTCTCTTTTCTGAATGATTATTATCATAAAATCTGGACTAACTTTCAATAGAGAGCTTATGACCATGGATTAAATTTTGAATCAATTTTTGATAATAATTTTCTCCCTCCCCTGAATCCTCTTTCTCTGCTAAGAAGATCTTGCATATAATCTCCTTTTCTACTTTAGGGCTCAGCCAAGAGACCGGACAGCTTGTCAGAAGGGAAGTCTTGGAACACTTGACTAATGTATCAGCAGCAGGTAAGTTCTCTTTAGTTAGTGATTGGGATTCTTGAAAAGATATAGTTCAAAGAAGATAGAAATTGCAACGTGGAATATTGACCATCACTTGTATGATTAACATCATCAATATATTTGCTGATTTTGTTCTTGTTCATTTGGTTTTTTAATCCCATGGTGGAGTGGAGTCATATCTTTGTGTTCTTCCTTGATCAATGAAAGAAGAACATAGCAAACTTATAATATGTTGTTCAAGGGATTATTTTCTTCTTCCAGCAAATGAAGAGATCAAGTCTTATGTTCACGAGGAGATATCTGGAGTCATCTCTTTGGCACAAGGTCAGTTTATATACACTTAAAGCATTGATCTAGTTCTATAGCATCCTTCACTCCACCTCGCCAGCTAATTATCTTCCCCCCCTCTCTATCAGGGCTTTATTTATGATTTTTCATTGATTGTTGTCAGAATTTTTGTGCTGCCTTTGATCATATGAATCATATCATTCTTGTGTACAAAGTTCACCAGAGAGGAGTTAGTGGATCGTTTCTAAGTATTATTGCAGGGAATCTAACCAAAGTGTTGGCCTTTTACTTTCAAGTTGAAATCCTATGATCTGTAGTTTGCTTTTAAAAAGTGTATTTATTTGGTCAATCACTCATAGCCCTTAATGGGAGATCTGTGTTTGATGAATACTATTTCAGAGATCTTGACCGAGTTAATGTCTATTTAGCAGAATCAACAGTCCATGTCATTACTTTTCTTAGATTTAGATAATATTATCTGTTACTGTTTTATCATTACTCACTGCCTAGACTTAAAACTGAACTATTTTAAACTATGTTTACACAAGTAGTTCCTCGTAACCAATAACAACACCTAATGATTCTCAGTGTATGGGGGAAAATATTATGAGGATGTGTCTTTAGAGAGATTGCAACTGTTGCTAAGAGTTTGGCGGCGTGGAGATGATGCTTCCTCTTTAGTGTGAGATAAGGTTTGTGTAATCTTGCATCTATAGATCATACCTCACTCTGTCGTGAGGAAGGCTTTCCAGGTTACTTTATATAGGCTTTTTGCTTATTTTAGGATATAATTTCTGTTTTGATGTTAATAACTCACAAATATAACATATCATGTACATATTAAATTGAGTTAATCCTAAAATCAGACTTTCCTTTTTAAAAGTATAAATACTATATAGTATGATCAAAGCATTTGCTCCAACTCTGAACTTTTGAAGTTTTACTGATTCAACTACCCGATTAGGAAGATCATTAAACAACTTGGTAACAGCTGGAATAAAACTTCTAGAGTACTGCGTAGTATTAAGCCTCGTGATGGAGAAGGCCTGGCTATTAGAATTAACTGCCTGTCTAGTATTACGAACAGGATAGAATTGTCCAGGGAGTCTGAATGTAAAGGATGGTCAGAGTTGTGAAAAATCTTATGCAACACGCATAATGTACTAATAGAACGACGGTGCCAAAGATTAGATCAGGAATAAGAAATTTAAGAGACCGTAAGTTTCTGTCCAACAAATTAAGATGAGAATCAGCAGCTGAACACCAGACAGGAGAACAATACTCAAAACAAGGTAGAATGAAAGAATTAAAACACTTCTTCAGAATAGATTGATCACCGAAAATCTTGAAAGACTTTCTCAATAAGCCTATTTTTTGTGCAACTGAAGAAGACACAGTCCTTATATGTTTCTCAAAAGTAAATTTGCTGTCGAGAATCACACCTAAAATTTTGAAAGTCATACAAATTTAAAGAAACATTATCAATACCGAGATCCGGATGTTGACGAGCCACCGTCCTTGACCTACTTACAATCATAATTTGCGTTTTGTTAGGATTCAATTTCATACCCCATAATTTGCACCATGCACTAATTTTTGCTAAATCTCTATTAAGGGATTCACCAACCCCAGATCTATAGTCAGGGGATGGAATTGATGCAAAGAGAGTAGCATCATCTGCATATGCAAAACCAAACCACATGTCATGTGTATATAGTATGAAAAGTAATGGGCCAAGAACACTACCCTGTAGAACACCGGATATCACATTCCTATACTCACTATGGTGCCCATCAACAAGAACTCTTTGAGATCTATCACTTAAAAGATCAATAATAATGCTAAGAAACGACCCACCCACTCCCAACTGTTTCAGTTTGAAAACAAGGGCCTCATAATTAACACGGTCAAAGGCAGCACTAAAATCAAGGCCAATCATACGAACTTCCTGACCACAATCAAGGGATTTCTGTACAGTATTGGAGATTGTAAGAAGGGCATCACATGCTCCAAGGCCTTTACGAAAACCAAATTGCAAACTAGGGAGTAGATGATTACCTTCAGCAAACCTATTAAGACGTTTTGCCAGAAGACGTTCAAAAACTTTAGATAATATGGGAGTTATGGAATTTGGGCGGTAATCAGTGGGACTTGAGCTGCCACAAACACATTTACATAGAGGAGTAACATTACCAATTCTCCAACAAGTGCTAAAAGTTCCTCTTCTTGCTAACTTGCGCAAAATAACAGATAACTTTGGAGCTAAGAAATCTGCTGTCTTTATAAAAAACAAAGGAAAAATACCATTTAGGTCTACACCTCCATAAGCATCAAGGTCCACCAACAGAGCTTTAATCTCACGAGATCGAAAAGCTAAACTAGTTAGTTTAGCCTCAGGAAAACAGGAATGAGGAAGTTCAGGTTTTTCATTACTCTGTTTACTGTCAAAAACATCAGCCAAAAGGGTTGCCTTTTCCTTTGGACAGTGAGTGACTGAGCCATCTGGTTTAAGTAAAGGAGGAACTGTTGCATCTACACCAAAGAGTACAGATTTAAGGGTAGACCACCATTTATGTTTCTGAGTTGTACCAGAAAGGGTTTCTTTTATGGTTAAATTGTACTCCTTTTCAGTTGAGGTATAAACTCTCCTTCTTCTCCAATAAGCACGTCTACAATCATCATTGAACCACGGTTTGTCCTTCACTCGGTACCTTAGCACACGAGAAGGGATACGCCTATCAATTATGTTGACTAGATTCTCATTCAAAGGGACAACAGGATCTACACTATTATATAATTGTGACCAATTCAAGCACGAAAGATCATGCAAAATCCCATTCCAGTATGCTTTGGATTTCATATAAATTTTACAAGAATATGATATATCAGGGACATGGCATGATCAGATGTCCCAACTGGAGAAACAACCTTACTAGTTATAACGCCAGGGGAGTCAGTGTATATGAGGTCCAAGCAATTACCAGACTTGTGAGTAGCTTCATTTATGATTTGCTCACAGCCTGATTCAGAGGCAAAGTCTAAAGCTCTTAAGCCATGGCGATCGGTAGGAGAGATAGAACTTAACCACTCACTATGGTGAGCATCAAAATCACCAACAAAGACAAAAGAAGCCTTTCTATCATCTTCTTGTATCTTAGCCATAATGGTAAGAAGACAATCGAAGATAGAATCATCCATGTCTGGATTCCGGTAGATCGAACACAAAAAAAGTTGTTACGCCTGCCACAAACTTTTATTACCTGAATCTCATGACATCCACATTGATAGCAGGACTTATGAGAAGCAGGGTACTCGGTCCTAATATACACCGCCATTCCCCTGGCCCTAGGGATGGCATCACGTTTCAACATTATTGGCTTCTTAAAACCAGTTATAAGGAGCTCAGATGAGTGCCTCATATTAGAAACCAAAGTTTTTGAGCACAAAAGAATATCATACTGTCTGGACGCAACTGTAAGGTCTTGGATATTTGCATGAAGACCACGAATATTGCAATACAGAAGACGACATTAACGAAATCTGGGACGTACTGGTCCTGGAATTCACTCAATGTCTCCAGACAGCATAAGAATTAATAGAGATAAAAAAAGAGACATCATACTTAAAGACTAGATTAACAAGAATTATAACAAAAACAATATGTACAGAATTATAAATAAAGTGATTGATGCTACCCATAGACTATAGTAAAAAGCAGGAAAAACTGGTCAACATGGAGGAGCCGATACACCATGCAAGGCTAAATACCCTCCAGGATAGCCACTTCAACTGAAGGGAGGACAGTAAGGATGGTTTTGAGAAGAAAAAGAGTCAGAAAAAGGAAAAGGCAACCTCTTGATAAACCACCAGACATATATATATATATATATATATATATATATATATATATATATATATATATATATATATATATATATATATATATATATATATATATATATATATATATATATATATATATATATATATATAAATATGTATATATATATATATATATATATATGTATATGTATATATATATATATATATATATATATATATATATATATAAATATATATATATATATATATATATATATATATATATATATATATATATATATATATATATATATATATATATATATATATATATATATATATATATATATATATATATATGTATATATATATAAATATATATACATATATATATATATATATATATATATATATATATATATATATATATATATATATATATATGATACCATAAATCAATCTAACATTCAATTAATTACTTCTTGACATTGAAAAAAAATTTCATTTCCATGGATCTTTTTTTTTTCTGCTCAAAAGATCCGCTTTTCTACTTCAGGCCTCAGCCGAGAGACTGCCCAGTGTCTCAAAGGGGAAGACTTGGAACACTTGACTAATGTATCAGCAGCAGGTAAGTTTTTTTTTTATATTCAGTTATAATAATTTATGAAATGTAGTTAAAAAAAGATTGGAAATACTTCTTTATATTAACACAATCTTAAATATATCATGTACTTGTCTGACCGATATCCTCAATAAATGTTCTGTTTATGTTCTTGTTCATCTGCTTTCCTAATTACTTTGGAGAGTAGAACCATATCTATTTCTTCATCAATTAGAGAAGATTTCAGAGAGCACAACAGTTACAATAAGTTGTTCAAAGGATTATTTTCTTCTTTCCAGCTAATCAAGAAATCAAGTCTTTTCACGAGGAGATGTCCGAAGTCATCGCTTGGTCACGAAAGGGTCAGTTATTAATATACACTTGAAGCATTGATCTCTCCATATCATCCTTCATTTACCTTGCTATCTAACTCCCTGCCTTCCTCTCTATCTTACCATACCACCCTAACAGGATCCTACAATGCTCTCCTCTCTCTTATATCAAACATTAACACTGACCTTATTATTGTATTATACATCTCAACCTTTAACTTAATATCGGAAACATTTAAAAAAAAAAGTAATTAAAAAAAATTAAAAATGTATACCTTAGTCTCTTCAATTCATGAAAAAAACATGATATTTTTGCATTGTGTAACCGGTAGAAATAACATTGGAGTCAAGTTATCAGGTGGATAACTTATTCTATATAACATAAGTCAATGAAGGTAATGTTTTCTGACAACAGACAAGTGCTCAGAAGGAGGTCTCCTCTGTGGAAAGTCCAGGACCTGCAAGAACAACCCGTTCAGCTTCACCTGTTCTTGTCCTTCTGGTTTCACCTGGGATGGTTCAGAATGTAAAGGTGAGACACAAAAAAACTCTTTTCATTTACATCTGTAGATCAGTATAACCTCATGATATAGTTTGATTCTTTTCCATAGCTATGTTCAATTTGCCATTCTTTCACTCTTTATTAGTTTTCTTTTCTTGGTTTATTTGAAAAATGTTTCCTGCATTCTCTTCCATTGTTTTATTCCAAATTTTCACAGTTCCTTTTATTATTATTGATGTGATATTTTTATTATGCTTGTGATGATTACAAAATTTTTAAGGCATTTATTCATAGTCTTATTATGATATTTATGAATATGAAACACTTCTCTTTACCATCAATACGCTTCAAACAGATGGAAAATCTATCTACGTTCTTTTTGAAGATTATAATCTGTTTGGGTATCAACTTATCTGTTTTTTGTGTTCATAACTGAATTTTCCTTTAATTCTTCTCGTTTTTAATTTTAATTTCAGAATCAGATATATATATATATATATATATATATATATATATATATATATATATATATATATATATATATACATATATATGTATATATATATACAGTATATATATATATATATATATATATATATATATATATATATATATATATATATATATATATATATATATATACATATATATATATATATATATATATATATATATATATATATATGTATATATATATATATATATATATATATATATATATATATATATATATATATATATATATATATATATACAGTATATATATATATATATATATATATATATATATATATATATATATATATATACAGTATATTATTATTATTATTATTATTACTATCCAAGCTACAACCCTAGTTGGAAAAGCAAGATGCTATAAGCCCAGGGGCTCCAACAGGGAAAAATAGCCCAGTGAGGAAAAGAAATAAGGAAATAAATAAATGAAGAGAACAAATTAACAATAAATCATTCTAAAAACAGTAACAACGTCAAAACAGACATGTCATATATAAACTATTAACAGCATCAAAAACAAATATGTCATAAATAAACTATAAAAAGACTCACGTCCGCCTGGTCAACAAAAAAGCATTTGCTCCAACTTTGAACTTTTGAAGTTCTACTGATTCAACCACCCGATTAGGAAGATCATTCCACAACTTGGTAACAGCTGGAATAAAACTTCTAGAGTACTGCGTAGTATTGAGTCTCGTGATGGAGAAGGCCTGGCTATTAGAATTAACTGCCTGCCTAGTATTACGAACAGGATAGAATTGTCCAGGGAGATCTGAATGTAAAGGATGGTCAGAGTTATGAAAAATCTTATGCAACATGCATAATGAACTAATTGAACGACGGTGCCAGAGATTAATATCTAGATCAGGAATAAGAAATTTAATAGACCGTAAGTTTCTGTCCAACAAATTAAGATGAGAATCAGCAGCTGAAGACCAAACAGGAGAACAATACTCAAAACAAGGTAGAATGAAAGAATTAAAACACTTCTTCAGAATAGATTGATCACCGAAAATCTTGAAAGACTTTCTCAATAAGCCTATTTTTTGTGCAATTGAAGAAGACACAGACCTTATATGTTTCTCAAAAGTAAATTTACTGTCGAGAATCACACCTAAAATTTTGAAAGAGTCATACATCTTTAAAGAAACATTATCAATACTGAGATCCGGATGTTGAGGAGCCACCGTCCTTGACCTACTTACAATCATACTTTGAGTTTTGTTAGGATTCAACTTCATACCCCATAATTTGCACCATGCACTAATTCTAGCTAAATCTCTATTAAGGGATTCACCAACCCTAGATCTACATTCAGGGGATGGAATTGATGCAAAGAGAGTAGCATCATCTGCATATGCAACAAGCTTGTTTTCTAGGCCAAACCACATGTCATGTGTATATAGTATGAAAAGTAATGGGCCTAGAACACTACCCTGTGGAACACCGGATATCACATTCCTATAATCACTATGGTGCCCATCAACAACAACTCTTTGAGATCTATTACTTAAAAAATCAATAATAATGCTAAGAAACAACCCACCCACTCCCAACTGTTTCAGTTTGAAAACAAGGGCCTCATGATTAACACGGTCAAAGGCAGCACTAAAATCAAGGCCAATCATACGAACTTCCCGACCACAATCAAGGGATTTCTGTACAGCATTGGAGATTGTAAGAAGGGCATCACATGCTCCAAGGCCTTTACGAAAACCAAATTGCAAACTAGGGAATAGATGATTACCTTCAGCAAACCTATTAAGACGTTTTGCCAGAAGACGTTCAAAAACTTTAGATAATATGGGAGTTATGGAAATTGGGCGGTAATCAGTGGGACTTGAGCTACCACAAACACATTTACATTGAGGAGTAACATTACCAATTCTCCAACTAGTGCTAAAAGCTCCTCTTCTTGCTAACTTGCGCAAAATAACAGATAACTTTGGAGCTAAGAAATCTGCTGTCTTTATAAAAAACAAAGGAAAAATACCATTTGGGTCTACACCTCCATAAGCATCAAGGTCCATCAACAGAGCTTTAATCTCACGAGATCGAAAAGCTAAACTAGTTAGTTTAGCCTCAGGAAAACAGGAATGAGGAAGTTCAAGTTTTTCATTACTCTGTTTACTGTCAAAAACATCAGCCAAAAGGGTTGCCTTTTCCTTTGGACAGTGAGTGACTGAGCCATCTGGTTTAAGTAAAGGAGGAACTGTTGCATCTACACCAAAGAGTGCAGATTTAAGGGTAGACCACCATTTATGTTCCTGAGTTGTACCAGAAAGTGTTTCTTTTATGGTTAAATTGTACTCCTTTTCAGTTGAGGCATAAACTGTCTGAGCAAAAGCTCGAAGCTGAGTATAGTTGTTCCAGGTCAAATCTGATCTGTTCCCCTTCCAAAGATGATAGGCCTCCTGTTTCTCCAAATAAGCACGTCTACAATCATCATTGAACCACGGTTTGTCCTTCACTCGATACCTTAGCACACGAGAAGGGATACGCCTATCAATTATGTTGACTAGATTCTCATTCAAAGGGACAACAGGATCTACACTATTATATAATTGTGACCAATTCAAGCACAAAAGATCATGTAAAATCCCATTCCAGTCTGCTTGGGATTTCATATAAATTTTACAAGAATATGATATATCAGGGACAGGCTGCTCAGTCTTCACTAATAATGAAATCAAGGCATGATCAGATGTCCCGACTGGAGAACCAACCTTACTAGTTATAACGCCAGGGGAGTCAGTGTATACGAGGTCCAAGCAATTACCAGACCTGTGAGTAGCTTCATTTATGATTTGCTCACAGCCTGATTCAGAGGCAAAGTCTAAAGCTCTTAAGCCATGGCGATCGGTAGGAGAGATAGAACTTAACCACTCCCTATGGTGAGCATTAAAATCACCAACAAAGACAAAAGAAGCCTTTCTATCATCTTCTTGTATCTTAGCCATAATGGTAAGAAGACAATCGAAGATAGAATCATCTATGTCTGGATTCCGGTAGATCGAACACAAATAAAAGTTGTTATGCCTGCCACAAACTTTTATTACCTGAATCTCATGACATCCACATTGATAGCAGGACTTATGAGAAGCAGGGTACTCGGTCCTAATATACACCGCCATTCCCCTGGCCCTAGGGATGGCATCACGTTTCAACATTATTGGCTTCTTAAAACCAGTTATAAGGAGCTCAGATGAGTGCCTCATATTAGAAACCAAAGTTTCTGAGCACAAAAGAATATCATACTGTCTGGACGCAACTGTAAGGTCCTGGATATTTGCATGAAGACCACGAATATTGCAATACAGAAGACGACATTGACGAAATCTAGGACGTACTGGTCCCGGATTTCGCTCAATGTCTCCAGACAGCATAAGAATTAATAGAAATAAAAAAGAGACAGCATACTTAAAAACT
>NC_090767.1:15693013-15735513 GCF_036898095.1 Palaemon carinicauda
TTGTGGCATCAGAAAAATAAAACAAATGAAACAAAATTCTACTAAAATAAGAATCTCCCACCATCACCACCCTCCCAGACCCAGAGAGAGAGAGAATCTCCCACCATCACCACCCTCCCAGACCCAGAGAGAGAGAGTGACAGGAGAAAGAATCTCCCACCATCACCACCCTCCCAGACCCAGAGGGAGAGAGAATCTCCCACCATCACAACCCTCCCAGACCCAGAGAGAGAGAGAGGGAGAGAGAGAGAGAGAGAGAGAGAGAGAGATAGAAAAAGAGAGAATCTCCCACCATCACCACCCTCCCAGACCCAGAGAGAGAGAGTGACAGGAGAAAGAATCTCCCACCATCACCACCCTCCCAGACCCAGAGAGAGAGAGAGAGAGAGAGAGCGAGAGAGAGAAAGAGAGAATCTCCCACCATCACCACCCTCCCAGACCCAGAGAGAGAGAGAATCTGCCACCATCACAACCCTCCCAGACCCAGAGAGAGAGAGAGAGAGAGAGAGAGAGAGAGAGAATCTCCCACCATCACCACCCTCCCAGACCCAGAGAGAGAGAGTGACAGGAAGAGGGAGAGTGTGTGCTATTATCACCTCAAGTGACTGAATATTACTCTATTTTAGTCTGCTCCCAAAGAATTATCTTCGACAATAAATAAAATGAAAAATATAAAGAATTCCTGTTCTCCTATTCGCAGTTTGGTTCTTTCATACACTTCTATGCAATATAAACTAAAAGATTACTATTTGTGGATTTACCAAAAGTAAACGTAGAGAGTAGAGGTCCCCTTTTTTTGTTTTGTTTCATTTGTTGATGTCGGCTACCCCCTAAAATTGGGGGAAGTCCCTTGGTATATGTATGTATGTATATTATGGTACAAGATTTGCGCACAGTAGATATTATATCTAGATATATCTACTGTGTGCGTACTGTGTATTATATTGTGAGTATAATACACAGTAAACTATACAGTACCACATATGCATCATAAAATAAAGGCCCTTTTTAATTTGAGTCTATGTAGAGCTTTGTCATTACTGGTTGGAGAAAACCTCCAAAATGGCCACTACTATGTTGTACTGTAACAATAACATCTTAATGAAGAACTACATTCAAATTAAGTCTTTCAATACTAACTGAAGTCGATTGCTCTTCCTCCCCCTACATCCATTCAGGGATTGAGGCTGTCCCTTCCAGAGGAGGAGGAACAGCAATGACGTTCGGGAAGTTTTATTGAAATAAGGAAAACCTGGCTAGAAAGGTTTGCTTTTACCTATTCATAAACACGCATACATAAAACCATAGATGAACACTTGGTATATAATCAACCTGGAGCATAATCGAGAGCGACTCCTGCGACGCGACCTGCATCTTGTCCTCCTAGACCTAGAACTTCTGGACCCGGACGTTGAACGTCGTCTAGAGTGTGACCGTGTTCTATGAAAGAACGAGAATACGACGTAGAGTAATCTTCCGACTTTCGACGTATTCTTCGTCGAATTATGGAAGGCCTAAAATAAAATCGTCACCTACTTCCTTCTGTGTATATGGATATACTGTAAGTACAAAAAGTACTAAAATATATTTCAAAATACATTTTCAACAGCTGTAATTAGCATGTTAACATATTGCCATCAAACATACTTCTAGAATGGGAAGCTATCAAATCTAACATTATTTCACATGATTAAACCCAACCCTTTTATGAAAAATCAAGTTTTTTATTTAAAAATCATTTCAATACAGTACTTCCCCAATTTTTTATCACTAGCGTGACGAAAGAAACAAACATCTTACAGGGTTTTTAAGCTAGTCTGTCCCGAGTGATTGCAATCTTCGACCGACAGGGGTCTTGTAAATAGCATCTGTTCTGAAAATTCAGCTTTACAATACTGTACTGTACTTTGACTATCAGCCCACTAAATTGTGGGAAGCTCTTTATATGAATATTGAGTAAATATTGAAATAATAATTCTTTGAAAAAATTGCTTCATTTCAATAAATCTTATCCAATATTCTCAAGCTAAAAATAGATGGTTGTAAATCTACAAGTAAAGTGAAAACCCACCTAAGGAAAACGCAGATATCGAAAGAAAAAGGACAATTCTGATACAAAACTCTTTGCAGCTTCAAGGATAGTGACAATCTGGTTATTCTTTTCACGTGATGGGCAAAATAAGACACCATTTAGCAATCTTACCGTCAGTGGGAACATTACGAGTGAGATTCAGTGTCCGAGCGTCTAGGACATCCCTTGTGAGAGAGGCCAGGCAAGCAGAATTCTAAGAAAAATGCTTACAAATAATCAGGTATTTCTCTTATACATAACTAAGTGTATCCCTGTTTCCCAAAAATTCAACATCATACCATCAAAGGGAGTATTTACACAAGATAGATCTCCTTAAGATGTCCCATGTAGCACCCAAAGGACCTGAAAACTGGCCTGCATCCAAAGGAATTTGCATCTTTCAAAAAGGCATTGTTACCTTTGATAATGATAAAACTAAGTCGCCACCTAGATTATAGTGGGCACCCGATAATCAAAGTCTTCACTAAAAAAAAAAAAAAAAAAAGAGATGGCTCTGTTATGCAAAAAGCAAAACAGTTTCTTAACATTGCTCTAGATCTAGACAATGACATTTTTACTGACTTAACAAAAAGTCTTTTCATCCAGGTTGTACTCAATGAAGGAATTGAGAGCAGGAAACTGGAAATGTCAAGGTAGACTTTTAGTGTTGAAATCCTTCTTTGCCTAAAACTCTTGTTAAAGGGGTCATTTTTACCCATAGCTCCATTTGAGGAAAATATAACATTGCCAGAATGCAAGAGCTACCAGAAAGATCTCTAACGTTAAAAGTCCTTAAACACAATTGAGACTTTTTTCTAATTAAAGGAAAGAATTTACGAACCCCATCCAAGTTCCAAGAGATGTCTCGAGGTAGGAGTAGTTTCGATAACAAAGGATCTGATAAAATCCCATAGAACGGCACCTCGTAGTAACGGGGGATGTTGAGAAAGGAGAAGACTAATTGGTAAGGGACCTCTGATAGTGGTTTTAACACGCCCCAGTTACTATACCGACACCCTATAAGGGTGAGCGAGCTGGGTATATTCCTGGCATTCCATGCAACTTTTTTCTCTGGTATATTTAGCAGTATTTATACCATAGAAATGGTGCTTTAAGGAGCATTTCACTGGGCGACACAGGTCCCTCGCCCAGAAATAGATTGTTTCCTTTGTCAAAATCCCTTACTTGAGCTGATTGACACGTCAAGCCCCAAACATACAGAAGCCAACAAAGAAGAGTATCTTTTATTACCAGGTACTGAGGTATTCTTAGCATAGTTAAGAAATTTGAAAACCTTAATATCACCTCATGAATTTAGTGACAAATCTAGAATTGTACCAATCGTAGCATACTAGCTAGCCTTGAAAGCCTCTATGCCCTGAGTAGGCTGTGTAGTCTCAAAGTGGCCAATAACATTAAGCTACAAATGTACAGTAGATATAATGTATCTGTAATCACACTACAGATGATACAGATTGAGAACATATTGCCTTATCAATTTTGTGGAATTCGTCAACAAAATTCTACCTTTACAGGGCTTCTAAGCCCTCCTATTACTGTCAAGTCTGAAAAGGTATTGGGGTTCACAGGGACCATGGTAAGTAATTCACTTTATTAACTTGTCCAAGTAGTAAGCTACTCAGGAAGTCTTAGTCCATGTAAGTTTGATTGTATAAATTACTTTTAATACAAAAGACAGTATTAGACATATCTAGGATTAATTTTATGGTAAGAATGGCATGCGATTCAAAGGCAAGGCTACCGAAACCTCTTTAGGTTAGGCTAGACTAATTAAACCTTTCAAGGTTTAAGCTAGACTACACTTATAGGCTGAAGTACCTGTTTCTTTGCATATCCCTTTTGTTACAAATAATCATATCAGATACACGGACAAGATGAGAACTTTAGAAATGTTGTGGTATTTGTAAGGAGAGTAAAATTAACCTGAAAACATTGTGGTTTATATTACCTGACTTGTCAGGCTAATTCCAAACTCTTTAACCTCCCCATTTTTTGTTCCTCAAATAGAAAGACTTAGAAATCATTTTATTGTCTATTTGTTCCCTAAATGTTTCTCTACATTTGATTTTCCACGCCCAATGAATCCAAGGCTTGCTTGCTCCTTAAAATTCATACACTGCCAAGCATAGCACAACTTTATTACTGTGACCTTACTAAAATACAGAGAGAGAGAGAGAGAGAGAGAGAGAGAGAGAGAGAGAGAGAGAGAGAGAGAGAGAGAGAGAGAGAGAGAGAGAGAGAGAGAAATACCAATACTTTGAGTAGAGAAAATAACAAACACATTAATACCCAAAGATACAAAATTTATTCGTTTTGGAGTGGATTTCGTAAGATGATTTTTTTCACAGATTGAATCTTGTTTTACAAGTAACATGATCTTAAAATTTACAACAAAATTTCATTTAGTATCCTGAGTATTTTTCCGTAATACGAGGCGTAGAAATCTTCGTATGTCGTTTCGTAAAATGAGTTTTTTGTAAAAAGAAACATTCGTATCTCGAGGTTTCACTATATCATTATGTCTATTCTACACTTAGGTCACTCGGACATCCCATACTTTGTGCTATAAATTAGATGTTCCTTGAGGATATAGTGAAAAGCAAAGACATCAAGTAAGATCAGTAGCTAGAGAACTGCATTAGCTATGCAATACTAAAACAGTGTCAAATGGTAAGACAATGGATTCCTCATGGTGGCAAAGAGAACTCACCTTGGAAACTAGCTCTGATATCATTCTGCATCAATACATAAAAACTCAGGAGTCAGAGAGAGAGAGAGAGAGAGAGAGAGAGAGAGAGAGAGACTTACCGTGATCTTTCATCCTTGGAGGAGTCCAAGAAAGATATGACGGGGGTCAATGGCCGATGCAATAAAGTTCTGGGCCTCTTTGACTCTCCTCATGGCTTCCTCAATTTCTCACTGCGCTGCCTCGTTGCTCTTGGTTTAGGGCTTGATAATTGCAGTGGAAGAATGGTTCACTCTGGAAAGAGAAACGATATCAATTCAACTATTAAACACTATAGTAACGTATAATAATGTTAAGATGAAAGAAAAAATCCTATAAATACTTATAGAATGTAAAGTCTAAATAGTTTTGATAAAATCTGTCAAAATATTTTATATGACTTTTCTGCTACAGACACAAGAAAAGACAAATTTGAAGATGATTTGTATTTTTCCCGTAATACAAACCTGGAGGTTTTTTATTTGGATTATCTTCCAGCTTCACCAAATAATAATCCAAATAAAAAAGTGAACAATTGAAAATTGTTTCTCCATTACGAAAATCACATTAATTCTACCCGTTTTACTTTAAAATGACCCAAGCATCTCTCTCTCTTTTCCATTGACGTTGATAAGGACTTCAAAATGGGAGATAGGTCAAACTACTATTGTATCAGGCTAGCGTGGGACACAAAGGGTCGCACTGGGTAAGGACAGCGCAGCAAGATATCACGACGCGACCAGAAAACTTGTTGGAGGTCAAGACCCGAGTGAGCATGCTCTCTGACCCCGGGTCGCCTCATGGCGCGTATCACTCCGCCAGAGGTTCCCCCGCATAGAAAACGGAGGTAGGGTAAACTACACAAAATTTTGGTCGGTTGGGAGGAGATCCCAGATACTCCTAAGACAGTAGTTCGAGGTAAGTACTCCGTGTTGGAACAAACTACTATTGTATCAGGCCATTACCTTAAAAATCACGCATTCCCACACAAATCAACTCTCATCAATTGCAAATATAACTAACACCTTCAAGTTCATGCAGAGTTAAGCTTAATTTATTTAGCTTATATATATATGTTGCAAGGTTCTATTTTCTAAGGTGGCCTTTTCTAGTTCTTAGATCTTTAGCACCCCCTGCAGTAGGATGTAACTGCCTGGCCCCCTAGGGCAATTGTTGCACTACCATTGTGGACTGGGGTTCTTTTATTCATATCTGGGGTGCGGCCAGTTTTCACGCATTGTCTGTTTGTGATAATAGTTGATTCAACACTGTACAATATTGCACAAAATTTCCAACAAGAGGAAAATAGCTACAGTATAGTCTAATTCACTATGGAGGAAAAGAACCAGAATAAACTTAAACATAGAGTAGTAGGCTTAACAGAAAAAAATGACACTCGGCTAACATAATAAAAGCTACAGTTAACAATAATAAAATAAAACATTTTAAAAGTAACTTGTATTTTTCCTAGCCATACAACTACTTCTTCTCCATCACTTACAGCAAAAGAGAAAAAAAATTACAAATTTTTGTCAGGAGCTGTCTGTACATGCGTACAGTACACTGGAAAGTGGCCAAAACGAAAGTGAGTAGTCTACAATTGGAACCCCTTTCCAATCGGTGGTAGGATAGCTGCTCATCATCCAACTTTAATATCTAAATAAAGAACGAGGGTTTGTAGGATGCGTAGGAACCTGCCAGATGTGTGGTAGAATCTGTGGTTCTAGGATTGGTCTGCACAGTCACGCACAATGGCATCAGCGACAACAACATTAATTTAATCATCATCACCAGTTATTTAAGGAAGCAGTATTCGTCATCGATTCAATGGACAACCATAAACTAGGAAGGAACAAATATACCTTGCAGTAAACGTACCAGACCCTGATTGCAAACAAAATCCCCTCACTCAACCATTATAAACCTATTTGCATAAGAACAACTAGAAGTTCTACATACTTTACATCACACATTAAAATACTTACTTGATGGGCTGTCCCATGAATTCCTGATGATGCATTTTCAGCGCTGATATTATTAAAAGGTTGCTCAGAAGACTCCACTAATGCATTTTTAGTTCCATTACACTCCAATCCAAGACGCACATAACGAACTTCTCCAGCTTTAGCTGCTAGCTCCATCAATTCCTCAGCAGTTACCTATGAGCAAAAAGTCCCAAGACTGTACACTCAAACATAAATATATCATGAAACTTATGCAAATATGACAAATTCGTAGATAATTTGTATTTTTCCTAATTATACAAACCTTAGCTATTTAATAGGGGTATTACTTTCGGCGTAGCTGAAATGACGAGCCGTTAATTTTTAACATGGGTTTACTACCCACACCGCTAGTTAGCAGGGGTAGGGGAGGGTAGCTTGCTACCTCCCCCCTCTCACACACCTGTGCTTGAGCTCACTTTGCTTGGAGGTAGGACTTCAAGAGGGATAGGGCTGGCGGGCAAGTTTGGTTAAATAGCTAAGGTTTGTATAGTTAGGAAAAATACAAATTATCTACGAATTTGTCATTTGTTCCGTAACTGGAATATAAACCACGCCATTTAATAGGGGTGACTCACCCATTAGGAAGGGTGGACGTCCCAGCCAGTACTGGCTTTTGGCTTCGCCCGGGGACTCCTTATTTGAGTGTGTATGCACTCAAGAAATAAGGAGTCCCTGCACCTCGCTAAAACCTTGCTACGCAAGGTCTGCGGCCTACACAAGCTGTGTGTGAAGGTATGAAGGAGTGTGACTCGTCCTAGAAAGCTCTGAAGTTCTTTAGATGGAAACTTGTAGACTAGGACTTTCCCAAAACCACCTCGTCAGGGTATGGGGACGTAACAGTGTTAATCTTGATACTAGGAACACAAAGGAGCATGGATTACCTGCAGTGGTTTGAGGTCAGCTATGCAGAGAACACAGAATGCTGCTTTCCCCAAGAGAGGGGATGATGAAGAAAAGAATAAGGGCCAGTCAAACCTTTTCATTCATGCAGACTAAAACCAGGTAATAATGCCCTCAACCTTCTGCTACTTGTCCAATAAGGAGCTTGAGGTTTTAAACCAGCTGTTGTGCAGCCACCACAGGGCCGATACAGAACGTATCGAGTCTTCTCTGGGTCATGTCTTGCAGGTAGTGGGATGTGAATGTCGTTTGACGTTTCCACACCCCAGCTTGAAGAACCTGCGTCACTGAAAAATTTCTTTTGAAGGCCAGGGACGTAGCTATGCCCCTGACATCATGTGCTCTGGGGTGACGTGATGGAGGAGGGTCTGGATTCAGTGCCAGGTCAATGACCCGGCGAATCCATGCTGAGATGGTGTTCTTGGTGACCCTCCTCTTAGTCCTTCCTGTGCTGACGAATAGTGCTGGCACACAAGGACGGGATGCGGCTGTTCTTTTGATGTACAGCCTCAAGCTCCTTACTGGGCATAGTAAGAGATGGTCTGGGTCATCTGTTACAGTACGGAGACTAGAAATCTGGAAGGAGTCGAATCGAGGATCCGCTACTCCTGGATTCTGAGTCTTAGCAATAAACTCAGGGACGAAGCTGAACGTTACCTCCCCCCATCCCCTTGAATGGGCAATGTCATACGAGAGACCATGAAGTTCGCTGACTCGCTTGGCAGAGGCCAAAGCTAGCAGGAACACCGTCTTCCAGGTTAGGTGGCGATCTGATGCCCGGCGTAATGGTTCATAGGGAGGTCTCGTAAGAGGCCTGAGAACTCGAACCGAGTTCCATGGGGAAGGTCTCACTTCTGACTGAGGGCAGGTAAGTTCATAACTACGTATGAGTAGAGAAAGTTCTAGCGATAAGGAAATGTCCATTCCTTTCAGCCAGAAGGCGAAACTTAAGGCTGAGCGATAGCCTTTCACTGCCGAGACTGAAAGGCGCATTTCTTCACAAAAATACACGAGGAACTCCGCTATTGTTGCAATAGTGGCCTCGAGTGGAGAGATACCTCTTCCACGACACCAACCACATAAGACTTTCCACTTTGCCTGGTAGACTGCTGCTGAAGACTTTCGCAGGTGTCCAGACATCCTGATCGCAACTTGTTGCAAAAATCCTCTCTAAGAGTGGAAATGCTGGATAGTCTCCAGGCATGAAGCCATAGTGAACCTACGGCTTTGTGGAAGATGTTGGCGTGTGGTTGTTTGAGTAGATTGCGTCGTGGAGGGAGTTCTCTTGGTGGCTGCGTTAGGAGTTGCAGAAGGTACGGGAACCATTCTGCGTGATACCATAGCGGAGCTATGAGGGTCATTGAAAGATTGACCGATGTTCTGGTCTTGTTGAGTACCCTCCTCACCAGATAGAACGGGGGAAAGGCGAAAAACGTCGATGTTGTCCCACCGTTGTTGGAAAGCATCTTGCCAGAGAGCCTTGGGATCTGTGACTGGGGAACAGTACAGCCGTTGCAAAAAGGTCCACAGTCGGAGAACCCCACAAAGTCAGGACTTTGTTGGCTACTAGATGATCCAAAGACCACTCGTTACTATCTGAGATTGCGTCGTGGAGGGAGTTCTCTTGGTGGCTGCGTTAGGAGTTGCAGAAGGTACGGGAACCATTCTGCGTGATACCATAGCGGAGCTATGAGGGTCATTGAAAGATTGACCGATGTTCTGGTCTTGTTGAGTACCCTCCTCATCAGATAGAACGGGGGAAAGGCGTAAACGTCGATGTTGTCCCACCGTTGTTGGAAAGCATCTTGCCAGAGAGCCTTGGGATCTGTGACTGGGGAACAGTACAGCCGTTGCGAAAAGGTCCACAGTTGGAGAACCCCACAAAGTCAGGACTTTGTTGGCTACTAGATGATCCAAAGACCACTCGTTACTCACTATCTGAGATGCTTTGCTCAGGGTGTCAGCAAGCACATTCCTTTCGCCCGGAATGAAGCGTTCCGATAGTGGTATCGAGTGGATTTCGGACCATCTCAGTATCTCTAATGCTAGATGGGATAGTTGCTGCGAAAAAGTACCTCCTTGTTGATGTAGGCAACTACTGTGGTGTTGTCACTCATCACCACCACAGAGTGACTTGCCAGGTACTGTTGGAACTGCTGAAGGGCTAGAAAGACCGCCTTCATCTCTAGGAGATTTATGTGGAGGTACTTACCAGAGTCCTGAGGTCGTGTGGTACAGCACGTGGGCCCCCCACCCCTTTTTTTTGAAGCGTCCAAAAACAGCATCAAATCCGGGGGGAGGACGAAAAAATCCACTCCTTTTCATAGGTTCTTGTCTGCCACCCACCACTGGAGATCCGTCAGTTCTGCAGGTCCCATGGGGATCTGGATGTGCGGGGAGTCGTACGCTTGATTCCACCGGGACTTGAGTCGCCACTGGAGGGATCTCATCCTGAGGCGACCATTGGGAACTAGACGGGCCAGCGATGAAAGGTGACCGAGGAGACGTAACCACGATTGGGCTGGAAGTTGTTCTCGTCTGAGAAATGGTCTTGCGACCTTCCTCAGCCTTGCTATCCTGTTGTCTGATGGGAAGGCTTTGTGGAGAGATGCCTAAGTACTGTATACTAGTCTTTGAGTGTGAAGCAGTGAAGACTTCTCGAGATTTACCATGATCCCCAATCTTGGCAAAGTCTCAGAAGTTTGTCTCGGTGTTGAAGAAGGGTTGACACTGAGTCTGCTAGGATTAACCAGTCGTCCAGACAACGGAGGAAATGGATGCCAATCCTGTGTGCCCAAGATGTTACTAGGATGAACACTCTGGTGAAAACTTGTGGTGCTGTGGAGAGACTGAAGCACAGCACCTTGAACTGGTACATTCTGTTGTCTTGGCTGAATCTTAAGTACTTCCTTAAAGACGGATGATCTGGGATCTGGAAGTACGTGTCCTTTAGGTCCAGTGTGCACATGAAATCTTGCGGTCTTACTGCTAGTCTGACTGTGTCCGCCGTCTCCATGCTGAACGGAGTTTGTTTGACAAACTTGTTCAGAGCTGAGAGGTCGATGACTGGTCTACAGCCTCCAGATGCCTTCTTTTCAAGAAAGAGTCGACTGAAGAGGCCTGGGGATCCGTCGAGGACCTCTTGGAGAGCGCCCTTCTTCAACAGGGTCTGGACTTCTGCCCGAAGGGATTGCCCCCTTGCCGATCACATGGCAAGGGAGTTCAATGACACTGAATTCGTCGTCAGGGGAGGTAGAGAGTTATGAACGGGACGCGATATCCTAGACTGATCACGGAGATTGTCCAGGAATCGGCCCCAAGTTGCTTCCACCTGTTTAAGCAACTTTGTAGGCATCCCGCCACTGGTGGAAATGCTGGGAGACTGCCTATCCTAGCGTTTGCGGTCTCGGCTGCTCCCTCTAGTAGGATTTTTGCTTCCCCAGGAGGACTTTTGGCCTTTCCTTTCTTTGACAGGAAGGGCTTAGACACCATAGTCTTCGCTGCTGTTGCCTTCGTAGTGGTCTTGACTGGACGGGACTGCTGTGGTGCTGGAGGCTTATAGGGCTTAGATGTTAAAGCCCTATGAAGGAGGGAGTCTTTATGAGACTTCCTCCACCTCTCAGCGTCATGATCCACTTCCTTAGGCTCGAACAAGACAGATCCCTCTAGGGAGGAATGTCTGAGCCTATTGATCTCGGTGCTAGGGACCTTCTGATGGAATCTCTCAGCTACTGCATCCCGACGTTTCAGGATGGTATTTGCCCACAAGTTCGAGACTTGGTGGGCCAGAAACTCGATCGTGCGAGTACCTGAGATAAGGAAGGTTTCCATAGCTTTCCTGGTACGTTCTTTGGAGAAGTCCTCAGAACGTATCAGGATACCTAAGGTCCCCAACCAGATAGTGCATAGCACACTTCGCAACTTTCTCCTGGTTGAAGATCTCGGTTGCCGAGAACGAGACCTACCGGTTGGAGTCTTTCTCAAGAGGGACTCCCCTGGTTAGCTCTTCCAGCGAGTGGTGAAGAGGAAGAGCTAAACAAGGCTCCTCAAGGATTTTGAAGTACCTCCTCTGTAACGTACACCCTGTTTGTGGTCATGTGAATGACCCCTGGTCACCGGCTCGCTTGGGGGGAGTGTGATTTATCAGCATCCACTGGAGAAGAGGTTGTCTCCATGCCAAATTGCCAACGAATGGTCTTCTGCCTCCCTCCTTATCTTGCAGATTTTGTGGGGGAGTCGAAAGGCCGGACTTGAGGGAACAACGGCTCAGGAGGGCGTAGGGCTACCGGTTGTATCTGGATTACTGTGACGAAGGGGGCTATGATTGGTCAGTCTCTTCTTTTGTCATGAGGTCACACCCTACAATGCCGGTGAAGCCTTACGATGCCCGCAGGACATAGATCAGTCGGGCCTAACGCAACAATCTGATAAGTTGTCACAATTATTGCCCCTTTGCTCGTCATAACCAAAACCCTCATTTTTAGACTTAATCTTGGACTTTTATATTGCCTTTGAAAACTGTACTGACGTAAATGTTAAGTCTTCGTCCCCTGACCATTTTTCTCCCAAGTTGTCTTTTGTAAATCGCTACCATGAAATGAAGAGCACGTATTTTATCTAATAACATTGCAAAATTGAAATTCTTAGACTTGAATAAAAGTGTTCACACCTGTGTATGATTTATTGTGAAAATACATTGCTCAATACAAATTCAACTTTGTGTACCCCACCTCTTGAATACTAATGTTTAAATGAATTGCCAGTGTCATGACACCTCTGTTGTACGTGAGGAGGTGTGAGGAGCTTGTTGGTGGCACCGGAACGGTTGGAGGAGGACATCTCGGAGAGCTGTTATGAGATATTATCCCTGGTACTCTCAACCAGGGCAGTGCTGCACTGGTCTTGGAGGGTTTCTGAGTAACAAAGACACGGTCCAAGACCGTGTCTTTTCCCTCTCGAATAGGGATCTCTGGGCCGGAAAACCCGTTGAGAGCCCTTATTCGAATCAGACCTTGCCAAAAAGCATGTTCTGACTCTTGCTGGTCTCCTCCTGTTGTAGGACTTGCAGCGAAGTCTCCTTCTGTCCCCAAAGGCTCTTCTTGGGGAGAGTTACGGACGTTTCTTGAGTGGCTAGCTGGCTCCATCCTAGTCCTATTAGAGGACTTCGGCAATGTTATGGAGTCCTTAGATTCCTTCCTGGGAAGGATGTAGGACTCCAACAGTGACAAGGGAGGCATATTCCTTTCAATCCCCGACCGAGTAGACACCTCGGCGCGAGGAGAGGTTTCCCCCATTGGTGCAATAGGGGGAAAGTCTCTCCTCGCGTGATTCCCCTGGGGATGGGAAATCTTCGTCCGAAAGGGACGGAGAGGCAGTCTGGGGAAAAGAAGGAACCTGCTTCGAAGGTCAACGTGGAGTCAGTTTCGCCCTTGGGGAAGTTACCGCGTCTGGAACTCCTCTTATTCTCTTCAAAGGGGTAGAAGCAGCCATGGATGTGCCCTAATTCAGAGAAGACAGGCTTGAAAGCCTGCGTTACGGCTCTGATCAGTGTACCGAACCAGGGCTGTTGGCTGACAGATGCGCTGTCAGACATACCCTTTGAAGGGACAGGAATTGAAGGATCCCTGGGAGGAGTCCTCATCATTGGTGGGTTTGCCTGTGATGGCTTTGGAATCCTGGACCCTTCAAGATGCTTCCCTTCTCTCACAATGCGCAGTGGTATGCGCTTGCGGGGAGGGGAATGAGGCGATGGCAACCTTGCCGTGTGTAGTTCAGCAGTCTCGCGCGCGGGAGGATATTGACGTTCGCGCGAGGAAGAATAATGGGGCTCACGCGAGGGAGAATACCGGGGCTTGCCCGCAGGAGACTGCTGGCGCGCGGGAGACTGTTGGTGCACGGGAGAGTGCGCGGGCGACTGTTGGTGTGCGAGCGCGCATGCAGGAGACTGTTGGCGCGTAAACGCGCGCGCGGGAGAGTATTCGCGCGCGGGCGCGTAGGATCAATACGTTGAGTGCGCGGGTGAGAGTTCGCGCGTGCCTGTACCAGCCGTAGGGCGCACGCGCGCAGGAGAAAGATCCCTAGGGCGCGGCCGCGCAGTTGAAACGTGTGAGGCGCATGGTCGCGCGAAAGAACATTGGAGAGGATAGGCGAGCGCGCACGCATCCTCGCGGATGTGTGCAAGAGAAGACTGGCGCGATGGTACTAGTTGGCGCGAAGGTGAAGCCAGCTTTGTTGACTTCCCAGCAGCGCCCAGATCAGTAGATCGTTGGTGCGCAGGAGAGTTAGCTGTTGGGCACGTTCGAGCGCGGGCAGGAGACTGATGGCGCGCGGGAGAGCACTGGCGCGCAGGTGAGAGTTGACGCGCAGCTGGGCGCGGGCACGTGGGGGAATGTTTGCACTTAGGCTCAGGCAAGACCTGGTGCGCAGGAGAACGTGGGCGCGTATGTGCATGAGGGCATGCATACTGCGTGATGGAGCTATGCTCCTATTTGGACGTGTGCACGTGTTGGCGCATACGCCCTTGATGCCCTGTGTTAGGGTTTAGAGATGGGGCCTGACGAGTTACTAAAGAGCACTCGTCAGGTTTCGTTGGCGCATAGCGCGTATCTGGTTGGCGCACCTTAAAGCGCTCAGGTGAAGCCTTGTTAGGCCTATGTAAAAAAGGTGACGGCAGGTCGGGAGGTCTGTCGGGTGGAAGGTCGACGTGTTCTTTACAAGGACGACCTTACACTAAAGGAAATCGCGAATGATCTGCAGAAAGGTCCAGGACTAGTGCAGGAGCAGTGATAGATGCTTGGTCTCGAGGCTCCTCTGTGGTAGACTACAACGAAGGTGATAAACCAAAGAGGCGCCTCCTCACCGCAGGTGCCCTCTGGGTGCCGTTGGGTCAGCAAGCTGACCTGCAGTCCTCCGAAGAGGAGTCTCTGTAAGTGAACTCCCCCGAGGGGAAGAAACACCAGCAGGAGAGACTGGCGATGGACTTACTTTCTCCCTCGTAGGTTGAACAGAGACGGGAGAAACTAAGCCGTCAGCAACCGTAGGGTTTGAAGAGGCAGAGGTGATGGGTGATACCGCATTAGATACCTCTGACACCACAACGTCGACAAGAGACAGAGGATCAACCTCTGACGGTGACGGCGATTGCTTGACAGCGGCACCAAATCGGATGTAGTTAAGCAAAACCTCCTTGGAGAGCGAACCCGTAAGCCCCAAGGAGGACCCAAGCTGAAAAAGGGGGGTTAGTGACATATCCTCCCCCGGGGGAGAGGTGGAGCAGCTTCGCTAGGGGAAGCAACATCATCTCTCGAGACCCGAGGTTGGTTAACAATAAGTCGGTCTATGCTACCACTCGACGGTTTCTCAAAAGAGACCGACCGAGTGGGAGCTTCGGAGGAGGTTTCGGCAACGGAAGAAGAGGTCTTGGGTTTTTCTCCTTTCAAAGAAACCTTCGAAGGAGAAATATCCCGTTTGGACTTCTTCCGTCGTCGCGAAAACCTCTCCCACTGAGAGGTAGACCACTCCCTGCACTCACTACACCTGTTGTTGCTATCACACCGTTGGACCCTACAAGAAGGGCAAAGGGCGTGAGGATCAGTCTCGACCGCCGACATGAATGTTCCACAGGGGCAGTCGGGAAACACAGGGCAGGTGCACATAATCACAGAGGCCAACTTCACAAACAGAACTAGAAAAAGAAAAAAGACAAAAAAATTAAATGGCAGCCAAATGACGGCGAGGATGAGAGCGGACACGTCCGACTACCATCCGAGCCGAGAGCAAAGTGAGCTCAAGCACAGGTGTGAGAGGGGGGGGGGGTAGCAAGCTACCCTACCCTACCCTACCCCCACTAACTGGAGGTGTGGGTAGTAAACCCTCGTTAAAAATTAGTGGCTCGTCATTTCAGCAACGCCGAAAGTAATAACCCATATTAAATAGCTAAGGTTTGTATTCCAGTTACGGAACAAATCAGAAGCGCAAGAGAATCCGAGGAGACACGACTCACCTTAGAGACCATGTAGATGACAAGGGAGTAAACCCCATCACTGACATCTCTTGAAACAACAGGCCTTCTCTCTTCAGACTTCTTCTAAAATGGCCCAGGGTAAGAGGACTGTCCAGAGACATTAGCCAGCTGATCTTGACTGACGCAAACCAGACCTGTCATCGACGCCTTCCGGGACGCCACCCGTTCTTGCATAGGCAGCAGCAGCCATCCGTGACGGACGTGACAACGACCAATGTACCATCTTGTACGGGAACAGGTAAAGCCAGGACGGGCTGGAAGAAATGAGTCTGAATAATACGTAGTTTCTATCAGAGATCAATAATCATTACAGATGAAAACATAATCTTTTGCTCAACTATCAATCAATCTCAAACAATGCTCACTGAAACCAAAACGGAAAATAATTCCAAAAGCAGAAGACAGAAGAAGATAATGGGACATTTTTTCCAGCAACCAAAAGGTAGTCTCAAAAATACATAAAAACGAAATTCATAATCGACCAATGATAAAATATAACAAATCTTAAAAGTAATTTGTATTTTTCCTATTTATAAAAACCTTAGTCCAATTTGGGAGATCACTTTGGCGCGAGCTGGAATCGGTTGTTGAAGTGGATAATGAGCATCGCAAAGCCCCTCCACAGATGCTTCTCTATTCAATCTTGCTGCTTCAACCCAGGACTCAGAGGGACGGTTTGTTCCCCCGCGACATACAAACCCTCGTCCATTGCTTCCGGAGACTCACTGCCTGCTTGGATGGTCAGATGGCCCCTCAGAACCCCCTGGAGGATTCTGTATCTTCCCTGAATGTCTTCAAGGGTTTTTCTGTGGAGAAGCAAAGCAGAGACACTATGGCCTCCTATCCGTTTATCGTAGGGATGACAAACTGGTAGGTCCTGGGACGTACATATTTCTGTTTTGTACCAAATCAAAGAGACACTTCCCCAAAATGACATATCAGCCAGAGTCCAACACCAGGAAAATGAGTAATGGGTTGGTATTAGATTCGCCATCTCAAAACTCACATGAAGAATGGGGAGATTTACCTCTTTGGTTACACTGAAATCTGAAGTGCAACTCACCAGCCTCTTGTCTGACCAGCTTGCAACACTTCAATCGCTGACCCCATGAGAGAGGCAGAGAAAGAAGGAGAAGAGCCAGTTATACTACATTCATTCCCAACTTCTGTTAAAATGATACCATAGATGAGATGCAATCTGTCCTCATAAGGGAGCTGGGCTTGCTATACAACGGTTTGAACAGCCACCACAGATCCAAGTATCAAGAACTCAAGAGACTTGTGGATTACAATCTCTCATGTAGAAGGATGTGAAGGTGGTCTGCCTTCCCTGACACCTGCCTTCCTCACCTTGCCCACTGACTGGTTTCTTTTGAAAGTAGGGAGAGTTGGGGCAATACCCCTAACTTCATCGGCCAGAGAGTAAGCTCTCTGTTGAGGCTCACGAAGCCAGAAAGACACAGTGTTCCCTGACAGCTCTTTCTTAGATCAGCCAAACCCATCGAAGAGATTCCTACACTCCGGCCTGAGGTGTGGAGCTCTCTTCATACAACACCCAAGAGACCTTACGGAATACGAGATCCTCTCGTCTTCACCACCACCTGACATCTCCTGGGGGGAGGGGATGGAGGATTCACACCTGGGGTCCTATGCCGCCAGATTCTTTATCTTTGCCACAAAGTTGAGCACAAAACTAAAGGAGACCTCCTTGGCTACGTAAGAAATACCGTGCAACTCGCTCGCTCCCTTAGTCGACAGTAAGGATGGTAGGAAGAATGTCTTGAGATCCGATCCCTTTCTGAATCTGTCCTCTTCAAAGGTTCGAATGGGGTATGCGTAAGAAACCTGATTACTAGGGTCACATCCCACTACAGGGGCCTAAGATCCCAGGGTGGGCAAGATTGTTTGAAGCTCCTCACAAGCATTGACAGCTCCTAAAAAGCCCAGAGGATTATATCTTCCAGTGGATACACCATACTCTAGGTCTAGAGGTAACCTTTGACGGCTGCAACTGAGAGATGTTTTTCCCGATGAAGGAAGACGAAGAAATCCTCTTCTACGACAGATGCATCATTGGACCTCTGGAGATAACTAGACATCTCATGTGTAATGCCTTGTGAAAAGCCTTTCGCTCAAAGGAGATACTCAACAGTGAAGAGATAAGGACTCCAAGGGCGAGTGGTAACTGCGCAGGTGCGGCTGACAAAGAAGAGGTGGCCATAAGGGTAGTTCTCTTGGGACCTCAACCAGAAGAACTAGCAGATCGGGATACAACTTGGCCTGTGGCCATCTGGGAGCCACCAAGGTCATTCCGATTCCTGTCATAATCAACACCCTAGTGATTACTGGCCAAATCAGGGTAAATGGGGGAAAGGTGTAAATGTCCATGTGATCGCAGAGGTGTTGCCAGGCTTCTTCAAACACTGCCCAAGGATTGCAAACAGGTTGATCCCCAGTGAACCCCACAGGGCAAGAAGCCTTTCCTCCACGAAAGGCTGTAGAGACCACTCTGCTCCTGCAGCCTGGCCCTGATGGCTGAATGTGTGGACTAGGTCATTCATCTTGCCCAGAATGCACCTTGCTGACATTTCTACAGGGTGAAACCCTGCCCAAATAAGCATCTGCTTCACAAACTTGCAGAGGGAAGCGCTAGAACATGCCTTCTTACTCGCTGATGTAGGCCATTACAGCTGAGCTGTCGCTCAAACTTTCTTGGAACGCTTGCAGAGGGAGGAGCTCACATCTTGAGGATGTTGATGTGCAGATGCCTGTATTCCTTTGACCAAACTCCTGATACAAAAACAGATGAAGGTTTGGACTTAAGAAGTCGAGTGGGACTTCCTGATGAGGATTGTTCTTGTCGAGCCACAAGGCAAGATCGTTTCGGACCTCCTGTGATACTGGCACAAGATGTAACGGGAGATGATTGCTTGCTACCCAGTGATCCTTCAGGCACTACTGAAGGGATCTTTGGTGGAGAAACCCTAGGAGAATAAGCTACTCTTATAAAGACCGATGTCTGAGATGTTGCCAATGTTAAACTGGAGCAACTGTCTTTGACAGGAACAGTCGTGCAACCTCCCCAAGCTTGCCGATGCCATCGTCTACGGGAAAAAGTCTCGCTGCTGCCGAGTCTATCGGCATGCCCAGGTACTTCACACCCTCTGCTTGGGTATGACATTTCAACTTTTCCCAGTTTACCGCAATCCCCAGATCGTGGCAAAGCGCAAAAAGTCGATCTCGATTCTAAAGCAACTGTCTCTTTGAAGAGGGCAGGATCAATCAGTCGTTGAGATACACACACAGTCTGAAAAATAGTCATTGAGGGAGAAATGGAGGTACTTCCAAGAAGTCAGATGAACAGGCAGTTGAAAGTATGCATCTTTCAGATCTACGGAAAGCCTGAAGTCTTCCTCTCTGATGGAAGACACCACAGACCTTACTTTTTCCATCCTGAACTTAAGTGACCATCAACTCAACACTCAATAAGGACGTACCTTCAGCCTTGAGTCTCTACTCCGGCTAAGACGTGGCATTGTTTGGCATACAAAAACTTATCTTGTTGGACCTTCTTGAACCGTAAAAATTTTTAGATCCACAGATCTGACTATCCACCTGGTCCAACGCAAGGTCAACCAGGGCTTCGATTCAAGAGAGACATCGAAATGACGATAGACAACCGATGTCCTCCCCGCTGGTGGAACCACAGTAGCCTCCCCCAAGATGTTACATTCACAATGACCTCCACAAAAGAACTCTCCAACTCAGGGTAGGCAGCCTCCGTGGGCATCAAACCGCAGGCCAACATCCCCACGACCTCCTGCCCTTGAGTACCATCGTCCGCTGCAGCGAATGAAGGTGATGCCACATGCTACGGTTCCTGCTTCTTCTCATGATTACTTCTATTCCATCCCAAGGACAGAACCAGGCGCATAATTTGGAGAAGACAAAGGCCCGGCAAGCCCAGGGCCAAGGAAGGAGAACTCCGGCACAAGACAGCGTGGCGCTAGACTCAGCACACAGTAAACCCAGCACCACAGGTCAGGGTTGAAGGACACGAATGGTATCGTGTCCATGGGCACAATAAAAAGAGCCCTTCGACCCACATTCTCCACCTACTACAAGCCCTCTACCATGGCATCAAATGGTGCCACCTTCTCTTCCCAAAGTAAGTCCATGCAAAAGCAGGAAGCCGCAACAACTTTCTCATCATGCCTGAAACAGACCAAGAGACAAGCTCCCATCCGTTCTGGCTGACTACCGGAGTAGACGGATCAGCAAAGGCTACCCGGCCATCTAGCCTCGCTACTGGGATTGCTGGAGTGACAGGGATAGCCAGCATAACCCGACGGGGAACAGTTACTGGGCTACCTGAACCCAAGCAAGACTCTAATCAATGGCCCTGCGGGAACCACACGGGTACCATCCACATATCCCGAGAGAGAGGTCGTGATCTCGGGAACCAAGTCCCCATGACTACAGCTGGCTTTCCTGGACTTTTGTTACCCCTTCCATAGCAAAGTGGAACAGTTAGGAAATGAATTATCCAAAGGAATAAATGAAAAAGATAGAGTCAACAGCAGAAGAGAGGTAAGAACAGCAGCATCTACATCCACCCTTGATGTGGCCAAAGCCAAATTGACCTTGACATAGTCAGACGAGCGAGTGAGTGAGTTCCCTTACCAGTCTGTTATTACCAAACTGAGTTGTTAATGATCCAATAGAGATCTCACCTTTGGCAGAGACAATACTTTTGATGAAAAAGATGAAAGGTTTGTATAACCTCAAGAACAATATGCCTCATGTAATATACTGTACCACAAAATGACCAGATGTTCTCACGAAACAAACTCCTTAACTTACAGAGACATTTAGCGCATGAGTGTAGGCTGTAAGGTACGTGTTGTAAAGGACAAATTTGGAAATCAGTTGTTGTTTGCGGATGATACTGTACTGGTAGCAGACACAGAAGAGAAGCTTGGACGATTAGTGACAGAATTTGGGAGTGTGTGTGAGAGAAGGAGGTTGAGAGTTAATGTGGGTAAGAGTAAGGTTATGAGATGTACGAGAAGGGAAGGTGGTGCAAGGTTGAATGTCATGTTGAATGGAGAGTTACTTGAGGAGGTGGATCAGTTTAAGTACTTGGGGTCTGTTGTTGCAGCAAATGGTGGAGTGGAAGCAGATGTACGCCAGAGAGTGAATGAAGGTTGCAAAGTGTTGGGGGCAGTTAAGGGAGTAGTAAAATATAAAGGGTTGGGCATGAATGTAAAGAGAGTTCTATATGAGAAAGTGATTGTACCAACTGTGATGTATGGATCGGAGTTGTGGGGAATGAAAGTGATGGAGAGACAGAAATTGAATGTGTTTGAGATGAAGTGTCTAAGGAGTATGGCTGGTGTATCTCGAGTAGATAGGGTTAGGAACGAAGTGGTGAGGGAGAGAACGGGTGTAAGAAATGAGTTAGCGGCTAGAGTGGATATGAATGTGTTGAGGTGGTTTGGCCATGTTGAGAGAATGGAAAATGGTTGTCTGCTAAAGAAGGTGATGAATGCAAGAGTTGATGGGAGAAGTACAAGAGGAAGGCCAAGGTTTGGGTGGATGGATGGTGTGAAGAAAGCTCTGGGTGATAGGAGGATAGATGTGAGAGAGGCAAGAGAGCGTGCTAGAAATAGGAATGAATGGCGAGCGATTGTGACGCAGTTCCGGGAGGCCCTGCTGCTTCCTCCGGTGCCTTAGATGACCGCGGAGGTAGCAGCAGTAGGGGATTCAGCATTATGAAGCTTCATCTGTGGTGGATAATGTGGGAGGTTGGGCTGTGGCACCCTAGCAGTACCAGCTGAACTCGGCTGAGTCCCTGGTTAGGCTGAAGGAACGCAGAGAGTAGAGGTCCCCTTTTTGTTTTGTTTCTTTGTTGATGTCAGCTACCCCCCAAAATTGGGGGAAGTGCCTTTGGTATATGTATGTATGTATGTATGTATTATTATTATTATTATTATTATTATTATTACTAGCCAAGCTACAACCCTAGTTGGAAAAGCAAGATGCTATAAGCCCAAGGGCTCCAACAGGGAAAAATAGCCCAGTGAGGAAAGGAAATAAAGTGATGAGAATAAATTAACAATAAATCATTCTAAAAACAGTAACAGCGTCAAAACAGATATGTCATATATAAACTATAAAAAGACTATACAAACACTGAGCTCTTTACAGTGGATACCATTTTGGCGAATGCTGAAAACTAGCCAATAAACTTTTTAGCCAGGTACAGTACAGTAAAACTACCCACCACTAGTTACGGGGGGGGGGGGGGGGGTAGTAGCAGGGGTGGATTAGTCGTCCTGCTCACACACTCACTAGTTAAGTAACGTCACTTTTTAATTGCAGGCAGGACTTTCCGGATGTGTGAACAGGTGAGGGGATACTCTAAGAATGTCCTCTTGGAGAACTTCCATTCTTCCACTTATAAAAGCTTGCACATGCACAGGAGAGAGTGAGAGCAGAAAAGGGAGCGTGCAAGGAGTACACACAAATAGTTGAGGGCAAGTTCCTGTAGGAGTGCAAGCCTGCATAGTAGCTTGTAGTGGGCGCGAATCCCAGCCTCATGTGAATGAACGAGGGTGCGCTCCTGTTTATTTTCTTCTCTCTGTCTTTGGAGAAGGAAAAAGAAAAAGTAAGCATTATGTAAGTAACTCCAATCGATCAGTCTTCTTGAACTTCATAGTTCATAGAAAGAAAATGAAGGTTGTGACCCCTTCATCCCGACCTACAGAGAGAAGAGACGAAGAAGAGAGATTGAGGCAAAAGAGGAGGAGAAACTTGCAGCTCTCCTTGAAATGTCGTTCAGGCTGACGACGATGCTCCAGCTGGGGAGGAAAAAAAAAAACCACAACAACAACAACAGCAACAACGGCATAATCAGGTAAACGTTCAGGAATGGGAAGACAGAAAAGGAAAGAAGTCGGCGGCAAAAACTTTTTCCTTTAACGGATCACATCGATACTAATGACTTCCAATATTCTTAGGATTACGTTGTCAAAGAAAAGAAAAACTGTCTAGAGGGAACAACAAAGTAGAATCGGCCAAATAAACCGACAAGTATTACAGTTACAGTTATCAAGAAACTACTAAACCTTTCTTCTTCCAGAAAACCCTCGCAGAATGTGATCGTCCAACCAATTATCTAGAGGATTAAAACAGCCAGTAGAGAGCCCCAGAACCAATTATCATTATTATTACTAGCTAAGCTTTAACCCTAGTTGGAAAAACATGATGCTATAAGCCCAAGGCCTTCAACGAGGAAAAGTAACCCAGTGAGAAAAGGAAATAGAGATAAACTACAAGAGAAGTAATAAACAATCAAAATAAAATACTTTAAGAACAGTAACAACATTAAATTAGATCTCTCATGAATAACCTATGAAAACTTCAAAACAACAAAAGGAAGAGAAATAAGATAGAATAGTATGCTGGAGTGTACCCTCAAGCAAGAGAACTCTAACTCAAAATAGTGGAAGACCATGGTAAGGAGACTTTAGCACTACCCAAGACTAGAGAACAATGGTTTGATTCTGGAGTATCCTTCACCATGAGTCAAGAGTCTCTTCTAACTTTACAGAGTGGAAAGTATCCCCTGAGTAACTACAGCTATTGAAAACAAAGTGAGAGCCCCAGAGGCGTATGTCAGGTTGGTAAGGTTTCATTGCCAATAGGCAGTAACTAGCGCCACCTAGGTAAAGTTCTAACAACTAAATACAGCTTCACTGAAAGCGTATTCCTATCAAAGGATCAGGGTTTGCTGTTGTGTAGGAACAAATACTCGGTCGATTCGCATTTCATTTTGCACTTATTTAAATCACTTCTCATTTCTTACTTTTGAAAGTTCTCCAGTCTTAAGTTATAAGTAAACATCTGTTACCAAATAAACTTAAACACTTCTAAACATCGGTACTTACTTTTCCTGCTCCTCGTAGTATTCCCGTTTGTCTGCCACGCTTGTTGCGGCCATGGCTAAAGTCTCCGCTTTTGACGGCGCAAGAACTTCCCCTTGGGTGAAGAATAATCTTTCCGAGGCGAGAATTTAAGAGTGCGGATAACAGAATCACTCTGGCTTAATTCTCCCTTATCTGGAAAGACACAATCATGAACAATAGGAATATTATCTTCGGTTATTTTCATAAATTTTTTGTAACATTAACATGCGATGAAAAGTGCCATTTACCCTAATTTTTACTGTAATATAAGCAACACTTCATACTATGTTTTCCTACCTGTAATACAATTCAGAATTACTGTATAAATACATTACAGAAATGGATAAATGTGTACTGTAGTAAAATATTCCTAAGGAATTTAATTAAGGGCTCCTTATATATTAAATGGAACTTTGAAAGATTTTAACGGAAATACTTGGAAACCCATATTTTTCAAATTATAGAAATTTTAAAACTAGGAACCTATGTAGTTGGTTAGAACGGACTCTGTGTAAAATTGTTAAAATTACAGATCCAGTCAGAAAATCATTTTATTTCACTCTTTACTGTCCTGATCTCAGCGACAAGAGAAGGAAAATAATGGAACTACAGCATCTATACGAAGAGGAAAAGAAGAACAGAAGAAGATATTAGGAAACGTTCTGTTTAAGGAAGAATTAATAGTGGAAAGAAAAGAATACTGTACTGTATATATACCCGATGTGGGGAAAAATGTTATTTTTATTAGTAAAATAAATTTTTGAATATACTTACCCGATAATCATGTAGCTGTCAACTCCGTTGCCCGACAGAATTCTATGGAGGGATACGCCAGCTATCACAATACTAGAAGGGGGTGTACTTACCAGCGCCACCTGTGGCCAGGTACTCAAGTACTTCTTGTTGACACCTCCTCAATTATTCCTCGGTCCACTGGTTCTCTATGGGGAGGAAGGGAGGGTCGATTAAATCATGATTATCGGGTAAGTATATTCAAAAATTTATTTTACTAATAAAAATAACATTTTTCAATATTAAACTTACCCGATAATCATGTAGCTGATTCACACCCAGGGGGGTGGGTGAAAACCAGTGTACAAGATTAAAGGATAGCTAAGTATCCCGTATTTCATATAATCAGTTATCCACAATAACGATGAAATAATAAGTACCTGGTAAGGAAGTCGACTTGAACCGTTACTCTGCCTTTAATAAGATCGTCTTCCTTACTGAGCGCAGCGTTCCTCTTGGGAGGCTGAATCAACTCAAAGGTGCTAAAGTATACAGGGCTGCAACCCATACTAAAGGACCTCATCACAACCTTTAACCTCGGCGCTTCTCAAGAAAGAATTGACCACCCGCCAAATCAACAAGGATGTGGAAGGCTTCTTAGCCGACCGTACAACCCATAAAAAGTATTCAAGAGAAAGGTTAAAAGGTTATGGGATTATGGGAATGTAGTGGCTGAGCCCTCGCCTACTACTGCATTCGTTGCTACGAATGGTCCCAGGGTGTAGCAGTACTCGTAAAGAGACTGGACATCTTTGAGATAGAATGATGCGAACACTGACTTGCTTCTCCAATAGGTTGCATCCATAACACTCTGCAGAGAATGGCTCTGTTTGAAGGCCACTGAAGTAGCCACAGCTCCCACTTCATGTGTCCTTACCTTCAGCAAAGCAAGGTCTTCTTCCTTCAGATGAGAATGTGTTTCTCTAATCAGAAGCCTGAATAGTAAGAAACTGAGTTCTTAGAACTTGGAAAAGAAGGTTTCTTGATAGCACACTATAAGGCTTCTGATTGTCCTTGTAAAGGTTAAGACCTTTTTAGATAGTACCTAAGAGCTCTAACTGGGCAAAGTACTCTCTTCAGATCATTCCCCACCAAGTTGGACAGGCTTGGGATCTCGAACGACTTAGGCCAAGGACGTGAAGGAAGCTCGTTTAGCAAAAACCGAGCTGCAAGGAACATGTAGCCGTTTCAGATGTGAAAACAATGATCCTGCTGAAGGCGTGGATCTCACTTACTCTTTTAGCTGTTGTCAAGCACACGAGGAAAAGAGTTTTTAATGTGAGGTCCTAAAAAGAGGCTGATTGGAGAGGTTCAAATCTTGATGACATAAGGAACCTTAGGACCACGTCTAGATTCCAGCCTGGAGTGGACAACCGACGTTCCTTTGAGGTCTCAAAAGACCTAGGGAGGTCCTGTAGATCTTTGTTGGTGGAAAGATCCAAGCCTCTGTGGCGGAAAACCGCTGCCAACATACTTCTGTAACCCTTGATCGTAGGAGCTGAAAGGGATCTTACTTTCCTTAGATATAACAGGAAGTCAGCAATCTGGGTTACAGTGGTACTGGTTGAGGAAACTGCATTGGTCTTGTACCAGCTACGGAAGACTTCCCCTATAGACTGATAGATTCTGAGAGTGGATGTTCTCCTTGCTTTGGCAATCGCTCTGGCTGCCTCCTTCGAAAAGCCCCTAGCTCTTGAGAGTCTTTCGAAAGTCTGAAGGCAGTCAGACGAAGAGCGTGGAGGATTGGGTGTACCTTCTTTACGTGAGGTAGACTTAGAAGGTTCACTCCTAGAGGAAGAGTCCTGGGAATGTCGACCAGCCATTGCAGTACCTCTAAGAACCATTCTCTCGCGGGCCAGAGCGGAGCCAACCAACGTCAGCCGTGTCCCTTTGTGAGAGGAGAACTTCTGAAGTACCCTGTTGACAATCTTGAACGGCGGGAATGCATACAGGTCGAGATGGAACCAATCCAGCAGAAAAGCATCCACGTGAACTGCTGCTGGGTCTGGAATCGGAGAACAATACAACAGGAGTCTCTAGGTTATCGAGGTAGTGAACAGATCTATGGTTGGCTGACCCCACAGGGCCCAAAGTCTGCTGCAAACATTCTTGAGAAGGGTCCACTCTGTGGGGATGACCTGACCCTTCCGTCTGAGGTGATCTGCCATGACATTCATACCGCCCTGAATGAACCTCGTTACCAGTTAGCTTTCGATCTTTAGACCAGATGAGTAGGTCCCTTGCGATCTAGAACAACTTCCACGAAAGAGTCCCTCCCTGCTTGAAGATGTAAGCCAGGGCTGTGGTGTTGTCAGAGTCCACCTCCACCACTTTGTTAACCCTGGATAGGTACGATGGGTCGTTCGCGACCCTGAGCGTCAAAAAAAAACAGGTTTTTCTCACGTGACTCACCCCCGTGACTGAATTTGTGGGTGATCGACCTGCAGGAGGTGTCTCCCCTACACGCTCTAGTAGTGTCCAGATGTGCATTGCTGTAGCTGTACTCCTTCCTCGATTTCTGAGACGCGTCGGGGTCGAGCGCAACCGAGTTTACCCTTCTGAGGTAATTTGCATAATTATCAAAGTTATTACGTATTATGAAATTGTCGTAGAATGGTTCAACTTGTATAGGTTATCAGTTGTGGAAAGTCTTGGTGGATTGTTTGGCTACCATGTGCATGATTTTTTTTTTAGTTAAAATGTCGTTCATCACCACGAGGACCATTTTACCGCGAGTGCCCCTTTTTCATTTTTTTTCATTTTTTTGCCAAGTCATTTTTCCGTAAGATATTGCCAAATAGTGTCGTAAAACTTTTGCTTGTTTAGTGTTGGAAAGTGTGTCTAGATGATCTGGCTACCCATGCGTGACTTTGTTTTTGTCAGATACGACGTAGTTATTGGTATATTGGGTATTTAACTGCGGTTACCAATTTCTGTTTTTTTTTCAATATTTGTAAAAATTACTACGTAGTAAGGAATTGCCGTATATTATTCATTTTTTTTTTCATGTTTATGTGTTAGAAAGTGTGCCTTGATGGTTGGGATAACACGTGCATGTCTTTTTTTTTTATCTGAGATGCCGTATATTAGAATGTCGGGCATTTTACCGCGAGTGCCCCTTTTTCATTTTTTTTAATTTTTTTGCCAAGTCATTTTTCCGTAAGATATTGCCAAATAGTGTCGTAAAACTTTTGCTTTTTTAGTGTTGGAAAGTGTGTCTAGATGATCTGGCTACCCATGCGTGATTTTGTTTTTGTCAGATACGACGTAGTTATTGGTATATTGGGTATTTAACTGCGGTTGCCAATTTCTGTTTTTTTTCAATATTTGTAAAAATTTACTACGTAGTAAGGAATAGCCGTATATTATTGATTTTTTTTTCATGTTTATGTGTTAGAAAGTGTGCCTTGATGGTTGGGCTAACACGTGCATGTCTTTTTTTTTATCTGAGATGCCGTATATTAGAATGTTGGGCATTTTTCCGCGAGTGCCCCTTTTTATTTGTTTTGCATTTTTTTGCTTAGTCATGTTACCGTAAGGAATTGGAAAGTAGTGTCGCAAAACTTATATTTTTATAGTGTTGGAAAGTGTTTCTAGATGATCTGGCTACCCATGTCTATTTTTTTTTTAGCCAGATATAGAGTATATATAAGTATGTGCTCGATTTTCCTGTGATTGCCATTTTTTCGTTTTTTCCCATTTCTTTCAAAATTACTACGTACTAAGGAACTATCACAGAGTAATGATTCATTTATATGTTTATTTGTCGGAAAATATGCATTGATGGTTTGCCTAGCACGTGGCTGAAATTTTTTTTTTTCTGAAATGTCGTATATTAGAATGGCCATTTTTCCACGAGTGCCCCTTTTTATTTGTTTTGCATTTTTTTGCTTAGTCATGTTACCGTAAGGAATTGGCAAGTAGTGTCGCAAAACTTATATTTTTATAGTGTTGGAAAGTGTTTCTAGATGATCTGGCTACCCATGCCTATCTTTTTTTTTTAGCCAGATATGGCGTATATATAGGTATGTGTTCGATTTTCCTGTGATTGCCATTTTTTCGTTTTTTCCCATTTCTTTCAAAATTACTACGTACTAAGGAACTATCACAGAGTAATGATTCATTTAGATGTTTATTTGTCGGAAAATGTGCCTTGATGGTTTGCCTAGTACGTGGCTGAATTTTTTTTTTTTCTGAAATGCCGTATATTAGAATGTTAGCCATTTTTCCGCGAATGCCCCTTTTTATTTGTTTTGCATTTTTTTGCTTAGTCATGTTACCGTAAGGAATTGGCAAGTAGTGTCGCAAAACTTATATTTTTATAGTGTTGGAAAGTGTTTCTAGATTATCTGGCTACCCATGCCTATCTTTTTTTTAGCCAGATATGGCGTATATATAGGTATGTGTTCGATTTTCCGGTGATTGCCATTTTTTCGTTTTTTCCCAATTCTTTCAAAATTACTATGTACTAAGGAACTATCACAGAGTAATGATTCCTCTAGATGTTTATTTGTCGGAAAATTTTGTTTACTTCTTTTTTGATTGAATATCATCAAATTATTTAGCTAAAATATTATATTTTACATTTTTTTTTTTTCGATTTTATTTCCCTTCAAAAAAATTTATTTGGGTCAGAATTTTAATTTTATAGTCGTAAAATAATCGACAATTATCCAGCAACCCACCATACAATTTTTATGCATATCCAATAATAATTAGATTAGTAAATAACACCTTGAAATTGACATACCCTTCCTACATTTCAAGTGGCAGATTAGGGAGTCTGAGTCAGTGTGGTTGGCGGCCATTTTGTGGACATATCCGAAGCGTAAGTTGCCCTATCTATATATATTCTTGTTCCCTATAGAATTTGTGATATTTTGGTATATTTTTACCTGCATAAATATCATATTATATATTAAATATATGTATTTATTTACGAAATTTCTAAGTACTCAAAAAATTACCTTTAGATATGGCCCCTGATATAAATGTAATTTACAAAATAATGAAGATTTTTTTACATATTTCTATTTTAGGATAACATATGTTTATTCCCTAAAACAATTAGCCACTTCCTATTTCATTTGGGTACCCAAAAAAATTCATGAAATTTGGACAAATTTTTTTGGCCAAAAAAAGTTACCCTTTTTTTCTCATTTCAGATCTTCACCTCCATGGGTCTGACTTCATCCAAAATACATCAAGATGTGTCCTAAACATTCAAGAATCAATTCCTAAAAGGATTTGTGTATATATGTATAAACTTTTTTTTTATGAATTTTTATGTCAGGTCTTTTTTTTTCTACTTAATTTTTTAAAATATTTATAATAAATAGTTTTTCTGCAGATGAGTAGTATTTATCTTTACAGTTGTTTTAAGCATTCATTGAAGTTTTTTTTGGCAAAAGAAAAAAGGAGGTTACTGCAAAAACTGATTTTTCAAGAATTTTTTTTGGCGTCGGGGTCGTTCGCGTCCGAGTATACCCTTAAAGGGGTGTCCGAGGAGCGTACCTATCCAGGGTTAAGCTGGAGGGACTTGAAGTTTATCAAGGCCAGAATAACCGCCAACAACTCCTTGCAATTGATGTGAAGTGTCCTTTGCTCCTGATTCCATGTTCCCGAGCATTCTTGTCCGTCCAAAGTCGCACCCCAGCCCGTGTCTGATGCGTCCGAGAGGAGACGGCGGTCGTGTTTCTGAACAGCCAAAGGAAGAGTTCCTTGAGAAGAAAGCTGTTCTTACACCACGCGAGAGAAGACCTCCTCTCTTCGGAAACAGGAACTGAGACCGTCTCTAGCGTCATGTCCTTTATCCAGTGAGCAGCTAGATGATACTGAAGGGGGGGGAGGTGGAGTCTCCCTAACACGATGAACAGGGCCAGCGATGAAAGTGTCCCTGTTAGACTCATCCACTACCTGACTGAGCATCGGTTCCTTCTCAGCATGCTCTGGATGCATTCTAGGGCTTGGAAGATCCTTGGGGCCGACGGAAAAGTCCGAAAAGCTCGACTCTGAAGATCCATACCCAAGGAGACAATGGTCTGGGATGGGACGAGCTGAGACTCCTCAAAATTGACCAGGAGGCCCAGTTCCTTGGTCAGATCCATAGTCCATTTGAAAATCTCCAGACAGCGACGACTTGTGGGAGCTCTTAAAAGCCAGTCGTCTGACAGAGCCGGACACAAGATCATGGTATTGCTGCACAGTCTGTGAACTGTCAATCATGGGCAAGCGAGGAAGTACAGTGACAACCCGAATCTGTCTAGACTGTCTGGGTCGTACAGACAAACTCCTTATCGGGTTGCTGAGGTTGCCGCACTGCGTCACAACAAGTCACTTCTGTTGGTTGTTGAACGTCTTCCCCGTGACACATTGACTCCGTAAACAAAAAATCCTCTAACAAGGACTAAGCTTGGACTGCATGTCTTGTAACACAGCTCAAGGTCTATGGGAGCAGGTGTGGTAACAGACGGGATTAGCGACTGAAGTGGAACCATTACCTTCCCTGGAAGCATGTTATGCTTAAATAAAAGTCCATAGGAGGCTATGCAGCTAAAGGCTCCCTCCAAATGACAGAGTCCTCAAGGGAATATCAGAAGGAGGGAGAAAAGAACTTTCTCATCTACAGGGACCATATCCTAGAAAAGCTAAGTTCTCTCAGTGAGGGTTCACTGGTGCAAAAGCAGCAGACTAGAAGGCAACGTTATGAAACTGCTTGACAGTCTAGTGAGTTGGCAACAACCAAAGATGTGTGACTGAGAAGCATGCGGTAAGGTATGCAGAGCATGTTGTATGCAGAGTATGCTGTATGCAGAGCATGCTGTATGTAGAGCATGTTGTATGCAGAGCATGCTGAATGCAGAGCATGCTGTATGCAGAGCATGTTGTATGCAGAGCATGCTGAATGCAGAGCATGCTGTATGCAGAGCATGTTGTATGCAGAGCATGCTGTATGCAGAGCATGCTGTATGTAGAGCATGTTGTATGCAGAGCATGCTGAATGCAGAGCATGCTGTATGCAGAGCATGTAGTATGCAGAGCATGCTGTAAGCAGAGCATGTAAGGTAAGCAGAGCGTGTGCATGGCGTTTAACATTTCTCAGAAATTCCATGACCAGTGCTAGAGTGCTTTATGCATGCTTGCATGGGGTTTTAATATCAACATAATATATACCTTACATTCATAACTCAAGATTCATATTTTTGCCATATTTTGCGATATTGTTAAAAATATATTGCCAGGAATACAAATATATTTTTATAAGTAATACAAATAACCTCCATTATCATAAGGTTTGAAAATGGAGGTAAGGTATGCTGAACAGCAGAGTCAGAACGAGCTGGAACAACAATAGTTGTGGTTTCCTCTTCAAGACTCTGTTGAGGGAACACCTGAGGCTCAGTCTGCAAAGGCTGATCAAAGGAAGTAGCAGAAGGTAGGCGCATGGGTGGAGGAGGCTGACTCCTGGCATGAGTGGTTGAACCCAATGGTTGCGCTTGCTGAGCGGTTGGCGGAAGCGGAGTAGCAAGTTCCTGTTCCTGTGGTGTGAGCGGAGCGCGAAGAGGATGAGGCTGCGCAGAACAAGGTAAATGTCTCGCAAGCTGAGGCTCCTGAGGCGCAAGGCCAAGGTGTAGTGGTGCTTGCCTTGTGGAGGGTTGAGCTCGCTGCAGCGAGAGCTGAGGAGACTGACTCATGGACGGGAGAGGTTGTTGTACCTCAACCGAGAGTTGCACCACTGGTGGAGCAGCAAGTGGAGGCGGAGGAAGAGAGGTATAATCCTCCTGATCCCATTGTAAAGGTTGCCTTAAGGAAGGCGGAGGCTGAACACCACTGGGAACAGCAAACTCAGAACGTGGCTCAACATCGTACGCCTGGCAGGTGGTATTGCGATCAGGCGGAGCGAGCGCAGGCGGAGCGAGCGCAGGCGGAGGGAGTGTAGGCGGAGGCGGAGGCGCAACACTCTCAGCCCGACACTCACGCATCAAGTCCGAAAGCTGTGCTTGCATGGACTGTAGTAGAGTCCACTTGGGGTCGGCAGAAACTACAGTAGGCTGAGGTAAAGCCTTAACAGTCGAGCTCTGTTGTGGCAGAACCTTACTCCTCTTAGGCGGAGTGCATTCAACTGATGACTGAGGAGAGTCAGAGCTAACCCAATGACTGCATCCGGGTTGTTGAACTCTAACTTCGTACGTCTGGCATAGGTCTGGACTTTACGTTTAAGAGGTCTTGAGACCTGAGACCAGTGTTTTCTCCCCTAAATTTCTTCTGCAGACGAGCAAAATAAGGGCTCAATCGTCTGCGGGTGGGAGTGACGGTCTCGGTAAGACACGCCCACAACCACCGAGGATACTTCTGTGCGCCGATCAAGGCCTGCTGAACCCTTCTGCCCTTCGACATTGCTTCTCCCCTGGGCTTGGGAGCTTGCAAGAGGTCCCGGACTGGGAGGACGACTGGCGCGCACAGAAGTACCCTCACGCACAACACTGACACACTTTGCGCTAATCACTTATCACTTTGATTTTCTGTTTGCACTTATTTCACTGAACTCGAAACTTTAAGTGGTTTGTACCTGAAACACGCAATTCTATCCTTTCTCAAAAGTTAGTAATTGCGAAAACAGAATTACAATGTAACAGAAAAATCTAATGAAAGATAAATAATTCAGTGGCTGGAAAGAGACTAAACACTAGATCACTCTAGAAACGTTTACCTTCTTCCCCTAAAGAGACTAGGGAGAAGAGCAAAAACGATAACAACGTTACTCGCTTGAATGAAACGTTTATCCTCCTCTTTCTCCCTCCGTCTCTATCTCTCTCTCTCTCTCTCTCTCTCTTGACTTAGAACCTGAGAGAAGAGCCCAATCATATATATCGTTAAAACATATTATAGTTAAAGGAAAAAACTGAAATATTTCCCAAAATGAAAAGTTCCTTTATTAGGATTAAAACCATTAAGTTAAGAAAGAATGAACAAAACGCTAGACACGGTTACTCTTACTGCAACGTGAAACCGTGAAAATTCTTTCTCTATCGTAACGATAGAGCGCAAGTTGAACGTTCTGAACGTCAACAACTGCAGAGACAAAACAAAACGTTAGTTCAACTTTGAAAACAGTACGAGACTATCAAAGAAATTCTTTCAAAGACATTAAAATAGCATAATATGTTAACAGGTAAAACCAAAATGACGGGCTCAATGTTAATTAACTTCGGTACCAAGAAAAGACCGCCTACTATTAGGAAGGTCGAATATAAACAAATATAAAAATTAATTTTAATAAGTTTATAATAAAAGGAAGTTAATCGAAGAGGCCTATAAGAGGCGGAGAGATATAAAATAAATCTATAACTTTTGTTAAGCAAAATTAAGAAAGAGAGTCTATACTCTCTTAGACACCAACACTTCCGTCTAAGGGAAGGGTCGGCCATTTAAAGGCGAAAGAGAGTTCATACTCTCTTCGTCACCATAATTAATCAAATTAATTCCAAAAGCTAACTAAGCTAAAATAGAAGTTTCCAGTAAAGCGACAGCCGAAATCAAAGAGAAATACTTCACCAAAGTCGTGAAAATACTCCAAGAACATAAGCGTATCCCAGAACGTCTTGCCGGAAGCACGACAGAGGAATAATTGAGGAGGTGTCAACAAGAAGTACTTGAGTACCTGGCCACAGGTGGCGCTGGTAAGTACACCCCCTTCTAGTATTGTGATAGCTGGCGTATCCCTCCATAGAATTCTGTCGGGCAACGGAGTTGACAGCTACATGATTATCGGGTAAGTTTAATATTGAAAAAAGGATTAAAGAAAGTAAATGAACTAGAATAGAAAAGACAAGTAAGGAGGTGCCAATGGAAAGGCAAATCCCTCCGCCCAGCAATGAATCGGAATGGATAGACAATACAGGTTTTCCAGTAGTAAATAATGTGCTCCGTCTGAAATTGACGTTCATTGTTAAATTGCATAAGTAATAACTAAAAAAACCCTTATTTAATAAGGGAAACAGGTCCACATATAAAGAGGGAAACAGGAGCCTTTGTATATCAGCAGTCAGTTCCTCCTACGAGCATAGAAAATGGGAATTTTCTTCCCATTTTCTAGTCGTTCGTAAGATGTGGACGTTTTACAATATAAACTGTGGCCATTTTTCTGCAGAACGTCTACACGAGAACATCACATAACCTAACCTAATAGCCATGTCCTAACCTACTTAAGGGAGGGCTAACGACCCCTGCGAACCCTCTTAAACTACCACCATTATACATACACCCAGGGAAACAAACAGAAGAACACCACATAACCCGAGGTTCCGCAACCTAACCTAACCTAGGAGCCATATGTTTACCTACTTACCTATGGGGGAGGTTGTGACCCCCTTAGGACTCTAGTATCCTCAGTTTACCATAATACAAAAGCCTCACTAAATATCCTATTTCATAAATTGTAAATCTATCTTCATAATGTCATATTTCAAAGAGATATAATATTTTCCTCATAAATAAAATTGATTTATTATTATTATCATTACTATTATTATTATTATTATTATTTCTATTATCATTATTATTATTAATCTTATTATTACTATTATTATTATTATTATCATTATTATTATCATCATTATTATAATTTCTATTATTATTATTATTATTATTATTATTAATTTTATTATTACTATTATTATTATTATTATTATCATTATTACTGCTAGCTAAGCTACAGCCCTAATTGGAAAAGCAGGATGCTATAAGACTCATAAGGGCCCCATTAAGAAAAAAATAGCCCAGTGAGGAAAGAAAACAAGGAAAATAATAACAGAAGTTTAAGAATAGGAAACAAGGAAAATAACATTACTACAAGAACAATAACATTAAAATAAATCTGTCATATACAAACTATAAAAACTTGAAATTAACTAGTCAGTCAAACTAGCATGACTAGCTTAAACTAGCATTATTTCAAATAGCATCAGCAATTCGAATATAGTAGAAGGCTGTGGTCTAAATCACCATCACTTTAGACATAACAATTACATAGAATAAAGTCAAAACTGACCTGTACCAGGATGTTACAGCCATGAAATGACGTACAGGAGTTTTCCCGTTACTGTAACGATACAGGAAGTTACAGGAAAGTGACGTAATTCGTTAAAATAGGCTTCGTACCGTTATCGCATTTCACCGAGTCACTCTGATTACTGTTATTATTTCTCAGCTGATCGCTGGCGTTCCAGCGAGTGAAACGAGCAGTGTTCTTTTTAACTATTTCTTCTAATTAATATATATTTTGTAATGCTTTTGATAAAATTATACATTTTAATATATAATTAATATTAATGCTTATTTTTGGCTATCAATTTCACATATATTATGTTTATTTACGCAAATTTTTCCAGTGTGTTCACGACAGAACTGTTCTTTTTAATTATATCTTCTAATTATTATATACTTTGTAATTATTTCAATAAAATTATATATATATATATGTATATATATATATATATATATATATATATATATATATATATATATATATATATATATATATATATATATATATGTATATACATATGTATATATATGTATATATATATAGTTAGATAGATAGATAGATAGATACATGTATACAGTATATATATATATATATATATATATATATATATATATATATATATATATATATATATATATATATATATATATATATATATATATATATATATATATATATATATATATATATATATATATATATATATATATATATATATATATATATATATATATATATATATATATATATATATATATATATATATATATATATATATATATATATATATACATTCTGTGCAGTAAATGAAAGCTGAGGTAAAGACATTGATTTGTGCCCTCTTGAAGTGTTGTTAATTTAGGCTTAAGCCTTCCAGCTTAAGCTTAAGCTTTTAAGCCTAAGCTTTCGAACTTAGGATTTTGGGCTTAAGCATTCAAGCTGAAGCTATTAATCTTAAGTTTAAGCTTTTAAGCTTAAGCTTTTAAGCTTAAGCTTTTAAGCTTAAGCTTTTAAGCTTAAGCTTTTAAGCTTAAGCTTTTAAGCTTTAGTTTTCAAGCATAAGCTTCAGCTTTAGGTAATGCGGTATATGCTTATGCTAAAGCTTATGCTTACTCTTGATCCTATGTGTATGCTTATATCTATGCTTTAACTTATGTTTATACTTCTGTTCATTGTTAAGCTTATGCTTAAACTCATGCATATGCCTATGCTTATGTTCATGGTAATGCTTGAAGTCATGGCCATGCTTACTCTAGCTTATGTTTCAGGTTTTGTTAAAGCTCAAGCTTATGCTTCTGCTTATGCTCTCATGTTTAAGCTTGAGATTGAACTAAAGCTTGAGCATAAACATAAGCATAAGCATAAGCATAAGTTAAAGCATAAGCATAATCTTCACCTGAAGCTTAAGCATGAACATAAGCATAAATATGATATTATGCATAGGAATAAGCTCAAGCTTACGCTAGAACTTATGCTTATGGTTTAGCTTAAGTATAAGCATACCAATAAGCATAAGCATAAGCATAAGCATCTGCAGAAGCATAGGCATGAGCATAATCTTAAGCTTAAGCTTAAGCTTAACCTTAAATTGTAACATATACATAAGCTTAACTTTGATCTGAAACAAGAATGAGCATAAGCATAAGCATAACCAAAATCATAAGCATACTCAAAGGCTTAAGTTTAGGTTTACGCTTAAGCATAAGAAGAAAAATAAGCACAAGCTCAAGAATAAGCAAAATTTGAGGCTTAAGCTTAAGTATAAGCACAAGCATGATCATAAGCATAAGCTTAAGCTTAAGCTTAGCTTAAGCGTAAGCATAAGCATAAACAAAAGCATAAGGATGAGCATAAGCATAATCTTATGTTCAAGCTTAATCTTATGCTTAAGCATAAATCAAGCATAAGCATAAGCTTTGCATAAGCATAAGCTTTGCATAAGCATAAGCTTTGCATAAGCATAAGCTTTGCATAAGCATAAGCTTTGCATAAGCATAAGCATAACCTTAAGCTTAAGCATAAAAAAGGCAGGGGTATGAGCTTGAGCTAGAGCTTAAGCTTAACTTTGACCTTCATCTTTAGATTAATTAAAGACTTATATATTCTGCACCCATCCCCGTCTTCAAATTTCACCTCACTCGGTTGCAACACCATTTTTTCCAATTTTTTTTTTCGAAAATGTACGTGGAGATCCCTTAGAGTTTATCCTCTTGTGCCCATATAAGGGCATAGAAGTGTTCATAACAATAGAATTCAATGAGTGAAGTCGGAATTCCTCATTGCTCTCTTTTTATTCTATTATTAGGAACATACACACACACTTCCTCACTCTCTCTCTCTCTCTCTCTCTCTCTCTCTCTCTCTCTCTCTCTCTCTCTCTCTCTCTCTCTCTCTCTTTTAACTATTTCATTTTCTTTCTGTGTCTGAAATTCAGAATTATCAATATATTTCTTAAGGATTCAAAAAGAATAAAAAAATCGTTAATGCTCTGCTAGGATATATTGTTAAGCGGATATATTGATACATTATAGTGATGGAAGGTTATATTCATACATCCATACATCCGTGGATGGATGTATGTAAAGTAATACACTAAAATGAACATAATAAAGATATCTTGAAATCAAAGATGATCATCAGGGGGAGGTTGAAGGAGCGTCGTCCTTCTCAGGGCATCGGGAATTGGCAATAACCCCAACGCTCTTCTGAACAATCCATTTGATACAATTTGTAAGGAGAAAAAGAAGAATACCTGTAAATGACCCCACAAAGCTTCGAAGGGTCTGATCGGTATCCTTCCCCCCAAAGGTCTTCTGGGACGAGAGATCCGTCACTCGTCCACTTCCCGTCGTAGACACCAACCCAAACGCCTTTGAAAGGAGACAATTGAAAAGAAACATAAGAAATAAGAGAAAAAGAAAGGAACAAATATGAATATGAACGATATAAGGAAAATTAATACATATTTTTGTTTTTTTTACCAATCTTTCTAGATTGGTGACTTTGATAATCATTTAAACACACACGCAAACACACAAAAATACACACACAAAAACACACACACACACACACACATATATATATATATATATATATATATATATATATATATATATATATATATATATATATATATATATATATATATATATATATATATATATATATATATATATATATATACATATATATGTGTGTGTGTGTGTGTGTGTGTGTGTGTGCATAAGTAAAAGTGATTTCATATTTAACCTTAGCGGTTTCTGTAATAATGATGGGTGGCTCCAGTGAAGACGGAACACAATTGTTACTGCCATATTCTTCAAATGTACCGAAATCTGCAAATCTCTTTATAAACTACATCTCTCTCTCTCTCTCTCTCTCTCTCTCTCTCTCTCTCTCTCTCTCTCTCTCTCTCTCTCTCTCTCTCTCTCTCTCTATCAATTCTATATAAAATACTTAACTCACCGTTATATCCAAAAGAGTCAACCATATCCTGTAGTTGTTGCAGACTCATATGTTGTGCAAGTCTCCCTCCTTCCTCTTCACACGTCTTCTTCATTGCCTGGAATGTTAACCATTGCTTGATTAACATTAGGCATCCAACTCCGGGAACTCTTTTTGCTGGGCTTCTGCACTGGAACTCTGGAAGAAGAAGAAGAAGATGAAGAATAAGAATATGAAGAAAAAGGAGAAGGGAAAGGAAGAAAAGAGGGAGTTAGACTTAAGAAACAATAATAATTAGCATTATTTTTATAATATACCTCACTTTTTCACCCACTCACGTACGCAGTAACAGTGTTTTTTTTTCTTTTTTCTTTTTTTTTCTTTTTTCATCCCCGCACTGTTAACGGAATCTTTTCAAGCTTGACTTTGCATGTCTTTGTTTGCATGAAACTGCTTGTATAGAAACTCATTATATTTTACATGTTGAATAAAAGTCAGTTGCATTCATCTTGTCACTCTGTTGTTACCCAACATCATTCTATCACAGCGATGAGTAAGGTGAGCACCGACAACCATTTGTGAACAGGTGAGCACCGACATGAGAGGTGTTGAAGCGTTTAATTTCAAACTTCTGGGGCCATTATAAACCTTGTAGATGCCATGTAAGGGAAAAATTGAGTATAGAAAATCTCTCTCTCTCTCTCTCTCTCTCTCTCTCTCTCTCTCTCTCTCTCTCTCTCTCTCTCTCTCTCTCTCTCTCTCTCTCTCTCTCTCTATATATATATATATATATATATATATATATATATATATATATATATATATATATATATATATATATATATATATATATATATATATATATATATGATTGTGATAATGAAATCCAATAGGAGAAGAGTTGAGGAAAATCCATATTTATGAACCCAACAATAGATAACTTGATATAGTCAAACAGATCCTAATAATCTTCCAAAAGAACATAAATCTACTTGAAGCTTATTGATGGTAAAGAGAAGTAATTTTCATTCATAAATATCATAATGAGACTATACATGAATGACTTAAAAACTTAGTCATTATCACAAGCTTAATGAAAATATCACATAAAAATAATAAAAAGGAATAAAAGAATAAAAAGAGAATGCAGGAAACATTTCTCAAATAAACCAAGAAAAGAAAACTAATAAAGAGTGAAAGAATGGCAAATTGAACATAGCTATGGAAAAAATCAAACTATATCATGAGGTTATACTGATCTACAGATGTAAATGAAAATAGTTCTTTGAAAAGAACAACATAAAGTTGTATAGTGTGTCTTACCTTTACATTCTGAACCGTCCCAGGTGAAACCAGAAGGACAAGAACAGGTGAAGCTGAACAGGGTGTTCTTACAGGTACCAATCTCTCCACAGGGGAGACCTCCTTCTAAGCACTCGTCTGTTGTAAGAATAATGTCGCATAGAATCAGTTATTCATCTGAACACAAGACTACCGGTTACACAATGCAAAAATGATAATGGTTTTTTTTTCATAATTTAAAGACTAAGGTACATTTTCTTTATTATATTTTTTTTTTCTAAAAGTTTCTTTTATTGAATTACTTTTTCATTTCTTCAAGCTAAAGGTTGAGATGTATAATACAATAATAAGGTCAGTGTTAATGTTTGATATAAGAGAGAGGAGAGCATTGTAGGATCATGTTAGGGTGGTATGGTAAGATAGAGAGGAAGGCAGGGAGTTAGATAGCAAGGTAAATGAAGGATGATATGGAGAGATCAATGCTTCAAGTGTATATTATTAACTGACCTTTTTGTGCCAAAGAGATGACTCCAGAAATCTCCTCGTGAACAAAAGACTTGATCTCTTGATTGGCTGGGAAGAAGAAAATAATCCTTTGAACAACTTATTGTAACTGTTGTGCTCTCTGAAATCTTCTCTAATTGATGAAGAAATAGATATGGTTCTACTCAACGAAGAAATTAGGAAAGCAGATGAACAAGAACATAAACAGAACATTTATTGAGGATATCGGTCAGAAAAGTAATCTTGAAATATTTAAGATTGTGTTAATATAAAGATGTAATTCCAATATTTTTTTAACTATACATTTCATAAATTATTATAACTGAATATAAAAATAAAAAAACTTACCTGCTGCTGATACATTAGTCAAGTGTTCCAAGTCTTCCCCTTTGAGACACTGGGCAGTCTCTCGGCTGAGGCCTGAGGTAGAAAAGGGGATAATATGCAAGATCTATATATATATATATATATATATATATATATATATATATATATATATATATATATATATATATATATATATATATATATATATATATATATATATATATATATATATATATATATATATATATATTATTAAAAAATATCTCATCAAGATGAACCGATAAGCATTTAGGAGGGATGATCAAAATTGCTGGAATAACAAGTACCTTTCACGTGTTCCAGTTCATGATGAAGTCCTGGACAAAAAATGGTTCACCATGAGCGTATATTGCAATCAAATATTATGCCTCAAATTATCTAATAAGAGTATAGTCATTAGGGTAAGAAATATACAGTGATAAATTAATTTACTCTAAATATTAGAAGTATTACCTTGAAAATAAGTTTTCAGATTCCCTTGTTCCTGCTGCACATCTGAAAATAAAAATGTCTCAAAATACTGGTGTCTGTCTTAACTAATAAAAATGCAATAGATACTCTAAAGTTTAAAAAAAAAGCGTAGCTGATGAAAGACAACTCTTGTATATGATATGACATTTTTCAATCTTCAACTGTATCAAAATGAAGTAAAAATACTGTATATGCAACGAAAGATCTTGATTATCCTTCAAAAAGTGTGAAAACTATTGAATATGCAATTAATGCTCTCGAATAAGATACAGGAATGTCAAGACTGAAACAACACTGCATATTCCATGAATAATAGTGTTTGTTATTTCAAGATTAACTCAAAGAAAAACAACTGTTTTGTAAATATCTTTCAACACTATGAGAACAAGACAACGACTGCATATGCAATGATGGCTCCTTAATCACACATAAGTCATCATATAATCATCTTTTTGGGTGTAAAGTGAAGACATAGAGACAAAGGAAATGAAAAGATTTGGAAAAAATCTATTGGAAAGATTACCTTGAAGATTATTTTCAAGATGTTGAAGTTTCTCCTGCATATCTGAAAATATAAAAAAAAAAAATATTTTTCAAATGTCTGCATAAATAAAAAAAAAAAAATCAATATTCTAATAACTTTGCAATTAGGGAAATTGTTCCAAACTATGAAGATTAATATTTACTCTAATTATTAGTTGCTGGATTGACAGATTAAATAAAAACTAAAAATCATAATAGTCCAGAAGAGACTTACCCGGAATTCTTTGTAGAAGCTCGTCATGCCCTGAAAGGAAAGTGTAGATTTGATCAATCCTTTTGAGTGAAGAAAATAAGAATTAGAGGGAAACACATATA
>NC_090767.1:15740513-15745513 GCF_036898095.1 Palaemon carinicauda
AAGGCAGGCCGGCACACATCCTCCTATACTGTACTAGTATTCTTCTGTATAGCATATACAGTAAGAAGAAAACTATAGTAAAAGTTTAGGTACAGCACTGTATCTTCTAATACTATTGTGTTTTCTTACACAGCCCTTTGCTGTTGCCCTCAGACAGGAAGCAGAGTTCTTCCCCGTCTATTATCCAGGATTTTTAAAATCATTGCCTAGGTGTGAGCTCCACCTGTTTCCTCTGGAAACCTTGCATTGGTTACTCTAGTAGAGATAAACCATTTTTGATTTTATTATCCGGAAGGCTGCAACAATGGGTTGTGAGGGAAACACAAGTGTGTGTCTTTCATTTATGAATTGTTATGCTATACTATGCATATCCAGTGATACATAGTTCACTTGATACTCATGGAAATTTCTTCTCTTTACAGGAGGACCCTCCGAAGTGCGGAAATGTTTTCTGCAATGTCCGCAGCAAGAACCTCTGCGGACATGAGTGTTGTAGGAGACACGCAGCATGCGCTGTCTCCAAGGATGATCTCCAGTATTGGGACCCTCAGGTATGTACTGTATGCACTAACCTGATTACTGAGGCTTTTGATTCCCCTAGAACGGCGGAATCAAGGGATATAGCTAGGGAAAAGCTTCGTACTTGGGTAAGGGGCTTCAAGAGGAACACCTCTGGCCCTTATCTTCCAAGTGAGAAGATGAGGGCGTATCTTTTTCCCCAGGCATCAGCTGAGGCAGTGATTCCCCAGCCTCAAGAGGAGATCCTTCAAGATCAAGTCCAGGTGGACGAGGAAGTCGCAGATGCGATGCAAGACATCCAGTTGTGTGACAGGATGTCTGACCTGGACGATCGTTTGGAAGAAGACCTCCTGGCAGAAGGTCAGGATCAAGTTCAAACCCCGGATGTCGTAGAGGATGAGGTCGACGAGGTGTCGGCTACTCCGGTTCAGATGCCGGAGCCTATCCCCTCAACATCGGCTGGCCTCCCAGTAGAACTGGGACAGGCCCTCTCTTCGATTGTTGGAATGATCCAACAAATGCAGAAGGAGAATCAGGAGAAGGCGGCTGCAATGGAACTGCGTATGCAGTCCCTGGCAGAATCACATGGGCCCCGGAAAAGGCTCAATGTGAAAGACCTTCCCATATGCTCAGATGCTAACCCATGGAGGTATGCTGAGCACATGCCGATGACGACTGGAAAGATCATCATTTCGGATAAGCTGGGTTCAGTTCCCCTAGAGGAGGTAGAATTCTGGCCCAGCAAGGCATCATATCCGGACTGCTATGTCCGGCTGAGAAAAGAACCAGCTTCAAGGGAGGAGACAGAGCCGAAGGAGGTCATTGTTATGGACCACGCTAAGGTTCAAGCCCTACTTTCATCCTCGATGAAAGAGAGGGGCTTCTCGAATTCGAAGGTAGCTGCATTGAGCAAGAAGCTCCCTTCGTTTGTGTCCTCTCCTGATAGAGCCTTCCCCTTTTTACAGAAAGGGTTTGCGGCTGTCCTAAAGGCAGTCGAGGCCGGCAAGCCTTGCCCCTCCCTGGAGGAGTGTAAACCCTTGTCGCTGGCTCTACCTATGGACCACAAAGACTGGAAGGATGTCCATCTAACATTCTCAGTGGGAAAGTTGGAGGCTGATATTGCCGGACGGCAATTCGGCGAGGACCTCCCCAAGCTGTCCGAATCTCTTTTACGAAGAGAGTTCGAGACAAAAGAAAGACTGGCTGCCTCAATGTCTCATCAGACTACTCTCGAGACGATGGCAAGTGACCCCAAGGTCCATGAAATGTTCATGGTAGTGGCTAAGTCTCACTTAGCCACAGTGACGAAGGACCTTTATAACTTCGTCAAGGCAAGGAGAGCTTGCAGGGAGTTCGTGTTCACCGGGGCTTCGGTGAGACACGAGCCAAGGAAGTTAATCTCCTCCAACATTTGGGGGAAAAGACCTTTTCCCTACCGATGTGGTCAAAGAGGTTGTTGATAAGGCCGCCATGGAGAATAGAAATCTTCTCCAGAAGTGGGGCCTGGCTATCAAAAGAAAATCTTCCCCGGATGAGGGTCCTCAACCAAAGAGGAAGAATATGAAGACTAGGCTACCATCTCGGCCAGCCAAGCCTTATAGACAGCAACAGCAACTGCAATTGCCTTTGCCTCCAGTGCCCCAGATGGTGGCACAAACCCCGACTGCCTTTCAGTGGGTACCCCAGGCGGTGCCAGGTCAGTCAACCACATTCGCCCCAACGTTCGAAGGACAGTCTTCTTCCTTTCGTGCAAAACCTAGAGGAGCAGCCAGAGGCTCGTCTAGGCGCCCCTCAAGGGGAAGGGGATTCAGAGGTGGTCGTGGTCAGGGAGGCAAGACCTCAGGACGGCAGTCCAAGTGAAATGATACCGGTAGGAGGGAGACTGATGAAATTTTGGGATCGCTGGACCTTCGATCCCTGGGCCCAAAGCCTACTCAAGAATGGACTGGGTTGGAGCTGGTACAGCACTCCACCCCCATGCCTTCGGTTTTTCCAACACCTCACCCCCATTTTGGAGGAGTACGTTCAAGAACTGTTGGAGAAAAATGTGATCCGAAAGGTGAAGTCCATCAAATTCCAAGGGAGGCTGTTTTGTGTTCCCAAGAAAGACTCGGAAAAGCTCAGAGTCATTCTGGACTTGTCACCACTCAACAAGTTCATAGTGAATTGCAAATTCAAGATGCTAACACTGCAACACATAAGGACCTTACTGCCCAAGAGGGCATACTCAGTCTCTATAGACTTGTCAGACGCCTATTGGCACATTCCAATAAGCCGTCGACTCTCCCCCTACCTAGGGTTCAGGCTACAACGAAAACTGTACGCCTTCAGAGCCATGCCATTCGGGCTAAACATAGCCCCAAGGATTTTCACGAAGCTTGCGAGCGCAGCTCTCAAACAATTACGCCTAAAGGGAATTCAGGTAGTAGCCTACCTGGACGACTGGCTGGTGTGGGCAGCATCCGAGACCGAATGCTTGCAAGCTTCCAGTCAGGTGATTAGTTCCTAGAGTACCTAGGCTTCAAGATCAACAAGAAAAAGTCTCGACTTTCTCCATCCCAAAAGTTCCAGTGGCTGGGAATCCACTGGGACCTTTTGTCACACAGTTTCTCCATCCCAATGAAGAAAAGGAAGGAGATAGCGGGCTCTGTCAAGAGACTTCTAGATTCCGAAAGGATATCAAGACGCGAACAGGAGAGGGTACTAGGCTCTCTCCAGTTTGCTTCAGTGACAGACCCAGTGCTAAGAGCACAGCTAAAGGATGCAACCGGAGTTTGGAGAAGGTATGCATCAAACGCGCGAAGAGACCTGAGAAGACCAGTGCCGCTTCGGCTACGTACTCTTCTCAGACCTTGGTCCCAAGCCAGACATCTAAAGAAGTCTGTTCTTCTTCAGCCACCTTCCCCGTCGTTGACGATTCACTCAGACGCCTCAAAGGAGGGATGGGGAGGTCACTCTCATCGGAAAAAAGTCCAGGGGACTTGGTCCAAGCTATTCAGGACCTTTCATATAAACTTTCTAGAAGCTATGGCAGTGCTCCTTACCTTAAAGAAAGTCTCCCCGCGTCACTCGATCCACATAATATTGGTGACAGACAGCGAGGTGGTTGTGAGATGCTTGAATCGACAAGGGTCGAGGTCACCACCTCTCAACCAAGTGATGTTAGCCATTTTCCGATTGGCGGAAAAGAAGAAGTGGTACCTGTCGGCAGTTCACCTTCAAGGAGTCCGCAATGTGACAGCGGACGCTCTATCCAGGTTCACACCGATAGAGTCGGAATGGTCCTTAGACGCAGGATCATTTTCCTTCATTCTGAATCAAGTCCCAGAACTGCAAATAGACCTCTTTGCGACGAAAGACAACAAGAAGTTGCCCCTGTACGTGTCCCCGTACGAGGACCCCTTAGCGGAAGCAGTGGACGCAATGTCCCTCGACTGGAACAGACGGTCCAGGATTTATCTGTTCCCTCCTCACAACCTTCTGTTGAGGGTCCTCAACAAACTGAGATCCTTCAAGGGGATAGCGGCAATAGTGGCCCACAAGTGGGCGAACAGCATGTGGTTCCCCTTGGCGTTGGAACTACAGATGAAGTTCGTGCCGCTACCACATCCAGTTCTGACCCAGCGAGTCCAGAAGTCGACTGTCTGCGCTTCATTACAGAAAACCCAGACCCTGCAGCTCATGATTTTCTCGCCCTAGCGGTGAGAAAGCGCTTCGGGATTTCGAAAGCCAGCATAGACTTCCTAGAGGAATACAAGTGCAAATCGACTAGAAGGCAATATGAGTCATCTTGGAGAAAATGGGTGGCCTTTGTAAAGGCAAAGAATCCGCAGGAGATCTCAACAGATTTCTGCTTATCTTTCTTCATCCATCTCCATGGCCAAGGATTGGCAGCTAACACGATTTCAGTGTGTAAATCGGCTTTGATGAGACCCATTTTATTTGCCTTCCAGATCGACCTAGGTAACGAGATCTTTAATAAAGTTCCGAAAGCCTGCGCTAGGCTCAGACCTTCAGCACCTCCAAAGCCCATTTCATGGTCTTTAGACAAAGTTCTTCATTTCGCCTCCTTGTTGAGCAATGAAGAATGTGCGTTAAAGGATTTGACGCAAAAAGTTATTTTCCTATTTGCACTCGCGTCCGGGGCCAGGGTTAGTGAGATCGTAGCCCTCTCGAGAGAGGCAGGTCGTGTTCAGTTCCTGGATGGGGGGGAGCTGAACCTGTTTCCGGATCCTACGTTTCTCGCCAAGAATGAGTTACCCACCAACAGGTGGGGTCCCTGGAGAATCTGTCCTCTGAAAGAAGATGCATCTCTATGTCCAGTAGAATGCCTAAAGGTTAGGTTAGGTTAGGTTAGGTTAGGTTAGGTTAGGTTGGGTTAGGTTAGGTTAGGTTAGGTTAGGTTAGGTTGGGTTAGGTTAGGTTAGGTTAGGTTAGGTTAGGTTGGTTAGGTTAGGTTAGGTTAGGTTAGGTTAGGTTAG
>NC_090767.1:15748013-15750737 GCF_036898095.1 Palaemon carinicauda
TTAGGTTAGGTTAGGTTAGGTTAGGTTGTAGGTTAGGTGTTAGGTTAGGTTAGGGTTAGGTTAGGTTAGGTTAGGTTAGGTTAGGTTAGGTTGGGTTAGGTTAGGTTAGGTTTAGGTTAGGTTAGGTTAGGTTAGGTTAGGTTAGGTTAGGTTAGGATTTTGGTTAGGTTAGGTTAGGTTAGGTTAGGTTAGGTTTGGTTAGGTTAGGTTAGGTTAGGTAGGTTAGGTTAGGTTAGGTTAGGTTAGGTAGTAGGTTAGGTTAGGTTAGGTTAGGTTAGGTTAGGTTAGGTTAGGTTAGGTTAGGTAGGTTAGGTTAGGTTAGGTTAGGTTAGGTTAGGTTAGGGTTAGGTAGGTTAGGTTAGGTTAGGTTAGGTTAGGTAGGTTAGGTCTAGGTTAGGTTAGGTTAGGTTAGGTTAGGTTAGGTTAGGTTAGGTTAGGTTGTTGGTTAGGTTAGGTTAGGTTAGGTTAGGTTAGGTTAGGTTAGGTTAGGGTTTAGGTTAGGTTAGGTTAGGTTAGGTTAGGTTAGGTAGGTTAGGTTAGGTTAGGTTAGGTTAGGTTAGGTTAGGTTAGGTTAAGGTTAGGTGTAGGTTAGGTTAGGTTAGGTTAGGTTAGGTTAGGTAGGTTAGGTTAGGTTAGGTTAGGTTAGGTAGTAGGTTAGTAGGTTAGTAGGTTAGGTTAGGTTAGGTTAGGTTAGGTTAGGTTAGGTTAGGTTAGGTTAGTTAGTAGGTTAGGTTAGGTTAGGTTAGGTTAGGTTAGGTTTGGTTAGGTTAGTTAGGTTAGGTTAGGTTGGGTTAGGTAGGTTAGGTTGGTAGGTTAGGTTAGGTTAGGTTAGGTTAGGTTAGGTTAGGTTAGGTTAGGTTAGGTTAGGTAGGTTAGGTTAGGTTAAGGTTGGTTGAGGTTAGGTTGGTTAGGTTAGGTTAGGTTGGTTAGGTTAGGTTAGGGTTAGGTTAGGTGTAGGTTAGGTTAGGTTAGGTTAGGGTTAGGTTTCGGTAGGTTAGGTTGGTTAGGTTAGGTTAGGTTAGGTTAGGGGTAGGTTGGTTAGGTGTAGGTTAGGTTAGGTTAGGTTAGGTTAGGGTAGGGTTGGTTAGGTTAGGTTAGGTTAGGTTAGGTTAGGTGAGGTTAGGTTAAGGTGGTTAGGTTAGGTGAGAGGTAGGTTAGGTGTAGGTTAGGTTAGGTTGGGTGGTTAGGTGTAGGTAGGCTAGGTTAGGGTGAGGTTGGTTAGGTTAGGTTGTAGGTTGTGGAGGTGTGGGGTAGGGTAGGAGGTTAGGGTAGGTGAGGGGAGGGTTTGGAGGAGGTGGGTGGGGTAGGTTAGGGGTGGAGGGTTAGGGGAGGGGGTGGGTTAGGTTAGGTGAGGGGTAGGGTGAGGAGTGGGGTGGGGAGGTGGTGGTTGGGGGTGGGTGGGAGTGGGAGGTAGGGGAGGGGTGGGTGTGGGGTGGGGTGGTGGGGTGGTGTGGGGTGGGGTGGGGGTGGGGTGGGTGGGGAGGGGAGGAGGGGGGTGGTGGGGGGTGGGTGGGGGGGTGGGTGGGGAGGGGAGGGGTGGGGAGGGGGTGGGTGGGGTGGGGGGTGGGTGGGGGGGGTGGGGAGGGTGGGTGGGGTGGGGTGGGGTGGGGTGGGTGGGGGTGGTGGGAGGGGAGGGGCGGGGTCTGGAGCTGAGGGTGGGGTGGGGTGTGCGAGGGGCCACGCCGGGGGGGGGGGGGGGGTGAGTGTGTTAGTTAAGTTTAGTTACGTTACAGTTAAGTTCACGTTAAGTTAAGTACGTAACGTTACGTTAAGTTAGTTAAGTTACGTTTAAGTAAGTTAAGTTAAGTTAAGTTAAGTTTAACGTTAAGTTACAGTTACGTCAAGTTAACGTTAAGCTTAAGTTAAGTTAAGTTCAAGTTCCAGTTCAAGTTAAGTTAAGTTCAGTTAAGTTACAGTAGTTAAGTTAAGTTCACTTAAGTCTAAGTTAAGTTAAGTTAAGTTAAGTTAAGTTACGTTAAGTTAAGTTAAGTTAAGCGTTAAGTTAAAGTTATCAGTTAAGTTATAACGTTAAGTCTCAGTTACGTTACGTATAAGTTAAGTTACAGTTCCTTAAGTTCAAGTTAAGTTAAATTACAGTTAGTTCAGTTAAGTTTAAGTCTAAGTTCAAGTTAAGTTCTACAGTTCAGTTCAGTTACAGTTCAAGTTAAGTTCAGTTAAGTTAAGTTAAGTTAACGTTAAGTTAAGTTAAGTTAAGTTAAGTACGTTAACGTTCCGTTAAGTTAAGTTCCAGTAAGTTCAGTTAAAGTTAAGTTAAGTTAAGTTAAGTTAAGTTAAGTTAAGTTTAACGTTCAAGTTAAGTTACGTTCAGTTACAGTTAAGTTCAGTTCAGTTCAAGTCTAACGTTAAGTTAATAGTTACGTTAAGTTACGTTTAAGTTAAGTTCAGTTACAGTTAGTCAGTTAAGTTCAAGTTACCTTAAGTATAAGTTACGTAAGTACGTTAAGTTCAGTTAAGTTAAGTTAAGTAAGTTAAGTTAAGTTCCGTTAAGTTAAGTTAAGTTAATACAGTTACGTTCAGTTAATTAAGTTAAGTTTAAGTTAAAGTTAAGTTAAGTTAAGTTATTACCGTTAACTTTAAGTTAAGTTCCGTTCATTTACGTTACGTTAAGTTAAATTAAGTTAAGTTAAGTTAAGTAGTTAAGTTAAGTCAGTTAAGTTAAAGTTAAGTTAAGTTAAGTTAAGTTAAGTCAGTTAAGTTAAGTTA
>NC_090767.1:15751237-16043737 GCF_036898095.1 Palaemon carinicauda
ATTTGCACACAGCAACAATGTTAGCCTATCTTTCATTGGCTTGTGACCTGGCATCTTCGTCTCGTCCTTGGTAATGTACGTATTGGCTGGCATTTTCTTCCAAAATAACCCAGTCTCATCACAATTAAAGACTTGTTGTGCGATCAAATTTTGTTCATTTATGTACCGATCGAATTCCCCCACGTATTTATCGGCTGCAATTTGATCCGAACTAGCTGCCTCCCCATGCCTAGTAACACGATGAATACCTGTTCTATTACGAAACTTTTCAAACCAACCCCTGCTCGCTTTAAATGTAAATGAATCACTTTCACTGGTACTCGGACTTTTCTTCACTAATTCTTCATAGATATGCAACGCTTTTTCACAAATGAACGCTTCACTAACACTTTCCCCGGCCAACTGTTTTTCTTTAATAAATATTAAAAGCAACTTTTCCATCTCCTCAATCACTTGTGGCCTTTGCTTAGTTACCGCCGTAACTCCCGTTGCAACATTCGCCTTCTTAATCATTTCTTTATGCTTTAAAAACGTAGAAATGGTCGACTTCGCCATTCCGTATTCTACCGCTAAATCGGACACTCGTACACCATTCTCATATTTCGCTATAATTTCCTTCTTCAACTCGATCGTTGTTCGCACTGTTTTCCTCTTCTCCTTCCCCTTAACACTCATTACTTTCTTGGGACTCATTATGAAAGCTAAAAAAGCAATTAAAAGCACTGAAAATCACTAAATCACAACGAATGCTGATCGCGCGTTGTCTGAGTGACGCTCTCGAGAGAACTGATGCTTCCCGAACAAGCGAGAGTGGCCGAGATGGCGCGATCATCACAAAGCCCATGCGGTCGTCACGTGTTCGGCTGGTCGAGTACCGAATTTTTGGTCGAGCACCGCAGCAAAAATTTCTCGAAAATTTTGGTCGAACTCCGAATTGTTCGAGTATAGAGTCGTTCGACTACCGAGGTATCACTGTACACATAAATATATATATATATATATATATATATATATATATATATATATATATATATATATATATATATATATATATATATATATATATATATATATATATATATATATATATATATATATATATATATACACACATAAATATATATATATATATATATATATATATATATATATATATATATATATATATAATTACTTTAGATATTTTGTTCGTGGTTTTTGTCATTTGTTTTAATTAAGTCACGAAAAGTTCTCTTGGAATATTCTTTCATCCCCGGCCAAGGTTTTGTTTGTGTTCATTTGCATACAGTAGTGTTTATTAACCATATTTTGTTTTCTGCTTTTCATGTTTTGTGGAGCGGACTGCCCGTCTTCGGTGCTTAGCTTGTTGAACTGCCCCATTACGTAGTTTTGCTTTCGCTCTCTCTCTCCGTTTACTTGGAGTGCGTTTTTGGGCAGCGGGGCAGAGAGTGTCGGCTCCCCAATAGAGGAGGTCTTACAGCATTTTCCACGGCTTGATTATCGGACGATATTTGTTCCTGCTCCTGCAGCTACCATTGATTTTTGAGAGGCTCCTGCTAATGGATTTTAGCCTTCTAAGCATTGTTATTGCTTGTGTGCTGCTGCCTGCCACTGCTGCTGGCTGTTGCTGGCTGTTGCCGTGTGTCTGACCTGGAGTCGTGAGGAGGCCTTCTAGTGACGAAGAACGGTAAGCGAACCGTATATGTTCTTCCTTCGTCTGATTAAATCATATAGACAATTTACGTTGCCCTAGTGATCCCCGCGGTGCAAGAACACCCCTAGTGATCCTGAAGTAGGACATTCGCTGGTGATGTGTCATAATAATCTTTAATTATGAATTCGGTGCAGTTTTTGATTACTTATGCAAGCATTCTTCAGATATTTCCTCGTGACCTGTAAAGTGTAGTATTATCGCCAATTTCGGATATATTATTATTTAAAGGTGTATTTTGATAATTATTGTAAAATTAATTAGTTTTAAGGTTTACTTCACTCTGGAACTCTAACTGTCGTATGCTAGGGAAAGTGTGTATTTTTCTACCTCCTACACCTTTCCTTTCTCTTCGACTGAGGTATATAAGTTAGGTAGGCGTGTGACGGTTCGAGAGTTATTATTGTACAGTAGTGTATGTGTTTTTCCAGTTCCTAAGAAAGCTTTTCGAGGACTACTTTATGTAATTTAAGACTACTTTTGTTAATTAAATTTTATTGTTAAGTTTGATTCAGTGTTTTTTGTATCCCTCTTTGAGAGTTGTTTTGCTTTTTGAATTTTGTGTCGCTGCTGGTTCTTGCCTGGTATTTTGGCACTGAGCCAGTCTGAAAAAAAATCCTGGATGAACATAATCAATCTTGAGTTCATTACATAATTTGGCGACCTTGCCAGGATTCAGTTTAGCGACATAATTTTCAATATTAATCTTACCCGATAATCATGTAGCTGTCAACTCTGTTGCCGACAGAAATCTACGGTCGGGATACGCCAGCGATCGCTATACAGGTGGGGGGTGAACACAACAGCGCCATCTGTGGTCAGGTACTCCAGTACTTCTTGTCAACACCACCTCAATTTTTCCTCTGTCGTGCCTCCGGCTAGACCTACATGGATACGCTGTTGATTCTGGAGTTATTGCTCATGATTTGGTGATGTATTTGCTCTAGAGTTTAGCCTTCGCTATTCAGGAAGCTTTATCATTAGCTTAGCAAGTTTTTGGAACTTTTTATTTGGGAAATCTTTCAGTTTTTTTCCTTTAACAATAATATGTTTTAACGATATATATAATTGGGCTCATCTCTCAGGTTCTAAGTCAAGAGAGAGAGAGAGAGAGATAGAGACGGAGGGAGAGAGAGGAGGATAAACGTTTCGTTCAAGCGGGTAACGTTGTTATCGTTTTTGCTCTTCTCCCTAGTCTCTTTAGGGGAAGAAGGTAAACGTTTCTAGAGTTTTATTCTTGTTCCCAGGCTTTATGCGGTGAGAGATTTTAAACGTAGTTTATTTGATCTCGTGTTTAGTCTCTTTTCCAGCCACTGAATTATTTATCGTTCATTATGTTTTTCTGTTACTTTGTAATACTGTTTTCGCAATTACTAACTTTTAATGAAGGATAGAATTGCGTGTTTCAGGTACAAACCACTTAAAGTTTCGAGTTCAGTGAAATAAGTGCAAACAGAAAATCAAAAGTGATAAAGTGATAAGCGCAAAGTGTTACAGTGTTGCGTTCGAGGGTTCGTCTGTTCGTGCCAGTTGTTCGCCTAGTCTGGGACCTCTTACAAGCTCCCAAGCCCAGGGGAGAAGTAACGTCGAAGGACTTATGGGTTCATCAGGCCTTGATCGACGAACAGACGTTTCCCTCCGTGGTTTCGGGTGTAACCAACTCACGTAGCCGACGTGATCACCCCACCCACACAAAGACGAGAGAGCCCATTTATTCCTCGTCTGCAGAAGAGGTTTCTCGCAGAAACCATGGACCAAATCTTGCAGCTTTTAAGTGCAAGTCGGTCCCTTCCGCGCAAGTCCAACTCCTAGGTGGAGCCATTAGCACTGGGTCAGTTCGGACTTGCTGCAGTACGACAACTGCACACCTCCCAGAGAGGCAAGGTGGTACCGCAACAGGCAGTAACTCCGTCTGTTGCCGCACCAGCTGTTTTAGACCCTCAGTCTCAACGGACAGTAGCTCCGTTTGTTGTTGTCTTTCTTAGACTCTAGTGGTCTATGCTGCAGACAATGCAGTCTCAGCTTGCGGTGTTGATGCAGGAGTTTCAGGCAGAGAAGGTTAGCACACCTCCTCCTGCGAGCGCTCCTCCACCTCTGCGCAGTCCACCCTGCCAGACGTATGATGTTGAGGCTCCTCCTGCCTCCATGCGTGAGCTGCCGCATTGGGAGTTGCCAGGTACCAGCGCTATGCAGCAACCTCCACTTTCCTTGAGGCAGGAGCCTCTTGCTATGCTGCAACCTCCTCAACCCTTGAGGCAGGAGCCTCATGCTTTGCAGCAACCTCCTCTTCCCTTGAAGCAGGAGCCTCATGCGTTGCGGCAACCTCCTCCATCCTTGAGGCAGCAGCCTCATGCGTTGCAGCAACCCCCACCATCCTTGAGGCAGCAGCCTCAGGCTATGCGGCAACTGCCTCAACTCTTGAGGCAAGAACCTCAACTCTTGAGGCAAGAGCCTCAACTCTTGAGGCAAGAGCCTCAACTCTTGAGGCAAGAACCTCAACTCTTGAGGCAAGAGCCTCAACTCTTGAGGCAAGAGCCTCTCTCTGCGCAGCTACCTCCTCAACCCTTGAGGCAGACGCAACTCTTGAGGCAGGAACCTCATGCTATGCGGCAACCTCCTCTAACCATGAGGCAGGCCTCATGCTATGAGGAGCCTCATGCTATGCGGCATCCTCCTCAAACCATGAGGCAGGAGCCTCATGCTATGCGGCATCCTCCTCAACCCATGAGGCAGGAGCCTCATGCTATGAGGAGCCTCATGCTATGAGGAGCCTCATGCTATGCGGCATCCTCCTCAACCCATGAGGCAGGGACCTCATGCTATGAGGAGCCTCATGCTATGCGGCATCCTCCTCAACCCATGAGGCAGGAGCCTCATGCTATGCGGCAACCTCCTCTACCCATGAGGCAGGAGCCTCATGCTATGCGGCATCCTCCTCAACCCATGAGGCAGGAGCCTCATGCTATGCGGCATCCTCCTCAACCCATGAGGCAGGAGTCTCATGCTATGAGGAGCCTCATGCTATGCGGCATCCTCCTCAAACCATGAGGCAGGAGCCTCATGCTATGCGGCAACCGCCTCAACCCATGAGGCAGGAGCCTCATACTATGCGGCATCCTCCTCAACGCATGCGGCATGAGCCTCATCCCTTGCAGCATGAGCCTCATCCCATGCAGCATGAGCCTCATACCATGCAGCATGAGCCTCATCCCATGCAGCATGAGCCTCATCCCATGCAGCATAAGCCGCACGCCATGCAACATGCTCTGCTTACCTTACAGCATGCTCTACATACAGCATGCTCTACATACAGCATGCTCTGCATACCTTACCGCATGCTCCTCAGTCACACATCTTTGGTTGTTGCCAACTCACTAGACTGTCAAGCAGTTTCATAACGTTGCCTTCTAGTCTGCTGCTTTTGCACCAGTGAAACCCTCACTGAGAGAACTTAACTTTTCTCGGATATGGTTCCTGTAGATGAGAAAGTGCTATTCTCCCTCCTTCTGATATTCCCTTGAGGACTCTGTCATTTGGAGAGGAGCCTTTAGCTGCTTAGCCTCCTATGGACTTTTATTTAAGCATAACATGCTTCCAGGGAGGGTAATGGTTCCACTTCAGTCGCTAACCCCGTCTGTTACCACACCTGCTCCCATAGACCTTGAGCTTTGTTGCAAGACATGCAGTCCAAGCTTAGTCCTTGTTAGAGGATTTTTTTGTTTACGAAGTCAGTGTGTCGCTGGGAAGACGTTCAACAACCAGCAGAAGTGACTTGTTGTGACGCAGTGCGGCAACCTCAGCAACCCGATAAGGAGTTGTCTGTACGACCCAGACAGTCTAGACAGCTTCGGGTTGTCGCTGTACTTCCTCGCTTCCCCATGGTTGACAGTTCACAGACTGTGCAGCAGTACCATGATCTTGTGTCCGGCTCCGTCAGACGACTAGCTTTTAAGAGCTCCCACAAGTCGTCGCTGTCTGGAGATTCTCAGATGGACTATGGATCTGACCAAGGAACTGGGCCTCCTGGTCAATTTTGAGGAGTCCCAGCTCGTCCCATCCCAGGCCATTGTCTACCTGGGTATGGATCTTCAGAGTCGAGCTTTTCGGGCTTTTCCGTCGGCCCCAAGGATCTACTAAGCCCTAGAATGCATCCAGAGCATGCTGAGAAGGAACCGATGCTCAGTCAGGTAGTGGATGAGTCTAACAGGGACACTTTCATCGCTGGCCCTGTTCATCGAGTTAGGGAGACGCCACCTCCTCCCCCTTCAGTATCATCTAGCGGCTCACTGGATAAAGGACATGACGCTAGAGACGGTCTCAGTTCCTGTTTCCGAAGAGAGGAGGTCTACTCTCACGTGGTGAAAGAACAGCTTTCTTCTCAAGGAAGTCTACCTTTGGCTGTTCAGAAACCCGACCGCCGTCTCTTCTCTGACGCATCAGACACGGGCTGGGGTGCGACTTTGGACGGACAGGAATGCTCGGGAACATGGAATCAGGAGCTAAGGACACTTCACATCTATTGCAAGGAGCTGTTGGCGGTTCATCTGGCCTTGATAAACTTCAAGTCCCTCCAGCTTAACAAGGTGGTGGAGGTGGACTCTGACAACACCACAGCCTTGGCTTACATCTCCAAGCAGGGAGGGACTCATTCGTGGAAGTTGTTCTAGATCGCAAGGGACCTCCTCATCTGGTCAAAAGATCGAAAGCTCACGCTGGTAACGAGGTTCATTCAGGGCGATATGAATGTCATGGCAGATCGCCTTAGCCGGAAGGGTCAGGTCATCCCCACAGAGTGGACCCTTCACAAGAATGTTTGCAGCAGACTTTGGGCCCTGTGGGGTCAGCCAACCATAGATCTGTTCGCTACCTCGATAACCTAGAGGCTCCCGTTGTATTGTTCTCCGATTCCAGACCCAGCAGCAGTTCACGTGGATGCTTTTCTGCTGGATTGGTCCCATCTCGACCTGTATGCATTCCCGCCGTTCAAGATTGTCAACAGGGTACTTCAGAAGTTCCCCTCTCGCAAAGGGACACAGCTGACGTTGGTTGGCTCCGCTCTGGCCCGCGAGAGAATGGTTCATAGAGGTACTGCAATGGCTGGTCGACATTCCCAGGACTCTTCCTCTAGGAGTGGACCTTCTACGTCTACCTCACGTAAAGAAGGTACACCCAAACCTCCACGCTCTTCGTCTGACTACCTTCAGACTTTCGAAAGACTCTCAAGGGCTAGGGGCTTTTCGAAGGAGGCAGCCAGAACGATTGCCAGAGCAAGGAGCACATCCACTCTCAGAGTCTATCAGTCTAAAGGGGAAGTCTTCCGAAGCTGGTACAAGGCCAATGCAGTTTCCTCAACCAGTACCACTGTAACCCAGATTGCTGACTTCCTGTTACATCTAAGGAACGTAAGATCCCTTTCAGCTCCTACGATTAAGGGTTACAGAAGTATGTTGGCAGCGGTTTTCCGCCACACAGGCTTGGATCTTTCCACCAACAAAGATCTACAGGACCTCCTTAGGTCTTTTGAGACCTCAAAGGAACGTCGGTTGTCCACTCCAGGCTGGAATCTAGACGTGGTCCTAAGGTTCCTTATGTCATCAAGATTTGAACCTCTCCAATCAGCCTCTTTTAAGGACCTCACATTAAAAACTCTTTTCCTCGTGTGCTTGACAACAGCTAAAAGAGTAAGTGAGATCCATGCCTTCAGCAGGAACATAGTTTTCACATCTGAAACGGCTACATGTTCCTTGCAGCTCGGTTTTTTGCTAAACGAGCTTCCTTCACGTCCTTGGCCTAAGTCGTTCGAAATCCCAAGCCTGTCCAACTTGGTGGGGGACGAACTGGAGAGAGTACTTTGCCCAGTTAGAGCTCTTAGGTACTATCTAAAAAGGTCATAACCTTTACGAGGACAATCAGAAGCCTTATGGTGTGATATCAAGAAGCCTTCTCTTCCAAGGTCTAAGAACTCAGTTTCTTACCTATTCAGGCTCCTGATTAGGGAAGCACATTCTCATCTGAAGGAAGAAGACCTTGCTTTGCTGAAGGTAAGGACACATGAAGTGAGAGCTGTGGCTACTTCAGTGGCCTTCAAACAGAACCGTTCTCTGCAGAGTGTTATGGATGCAACCTATTGGAGAAGCAAGTCAGTGTTCGCATCATTCTATCTCAAAGATGTCCAGTCTCTTTACGAGAACTGCTACACCCTGGGACCATTCGTAGCAACGAATGCAGTAGTAGGCGGGGGCTCAGCCACTACATTCCCATAATCCCATAACCCTTTTAACCTTTCTCTTGAATACTTTTTATGGGTTATACGGTCGGCTAAGAAGCCTTCCACATCCTTGTTGATTTGGCGGGTGGTCAATTCTTTCTTGAGAAGCGCCGAGGTTAAAGGTTGTGATGAGGTCCTTTAGTATGGGTTGCAGCCCTTTATACTTCAGCACCTAAGAGTCGTTCAGCATCCTAAGAGGACCGCTACGCTCAGTAAAGAAGACGTACTTAATAAAGGCAGAGTAATGGTTCAAGTCGTCTTCCTTACCAGGTACTTATTTATTTTGTTATTTTTGAATAACTAATAAAATAAAATACGGGATACTTAGCTTCTTTGTTAACATGTATGCTGGTCTCCACCCACCACCCTGGGTGTGAATCAGCTACATGATTATCGGGTAAGATTAATATTGAAAAATGTTATTTTCATTAGTAAAATAAATTTTTGAATATACTTACCCGATAATCATGATTTAATTGACCCACCCTTCCTCCCCATAGAGAACCAGTGGACCGAGGAAAAAATTGAGGTGGTGTTGACAAGAAGTACTGGAGTACCTGACCACAGATGGCGCTGTTGTGTTCACCCCCACCTGTATAGCGATCGCTGGCGTATCCCGACCGTAGATTTCTGTTGGCAACAGAGTTGACAGCTACATGATTATCGGGTAAGTATATTAAAAAATTTATTTTACTAATGAAAATAACATTTTTCAACTGTAAACGGATCTTGGAGAGGCGGTCAAGCCACTGAACATATTTAGAGTGATTATTTCTATTTAATTAATTCAGGATGCATTATTTAGAGGGTGAAGAAGCTGAGGTAGCGAACTTTTTGGCTAGTGTTAACTGGGAAAAGGATCTGTTTAAACTAAAAAGGGATCAATTGTGGTTGATTGCAGAGTTCTTGGATTTAAGTTTGGCCACTGAGGTTAAGAAGGGACCGTTGTTATTTGAGGTCTTGAAGGCCGCTAAGATATATAGATAGACTCTTGATAGGAAGGATGTTCTGGAAAGTAGTAGGCTGGATGAGAGTGAGCCTGAGGAGGTGGAGGAATTAGAAGGTGAAGGTAAAGAAATTTCTATTGATAATGGTGATGACCAATTGGAAATTTTGAAAGAAAAAACCAAGATGAAGGAACTGGAGTTTAGAGCTCTACAACTTAGAGCCGATGAAAGGGCAAAAGAGAGAGAGCATGAAATTGAAGTACTTAAATTAAAGATTAAGATGAATCAGGGAAATAATGGTAGCAATAATAATTCTAGTGTTGATGAAACAAGGTTTAATATGTTCGCTGCGTTAAAACTGGTACCACACTTTTCCGAGGAGGAGGTTAATGAGTTTTTTGTATCATTTGAAAAAATTGCTAAGAAGCTTGCCTGGCCAAAGGATATGTGGACAACATTAGTTCAGTGTCGTTTGGTGGGTAAAGCTCAAAGGGTCTATAATAATCTTAGTGACGATCTCTCCGCGGATTACGACACCGTAAAAAGTATTGTGCTGAAAGCTTATGATTTGGTGCCTGAAGCATACAGGCAGAAGTTTCGTAATCTGCGGAAGGATCTTGACGTCACTTTCGTTGAGTTTGCTCGAAAGAAAGTTCAGTTTCTCGATGACTGGTTGAAATCGAAAGAAGTAGACAATTTTGTTAAACTGAAAGAGCTGCTTCTGGCAGAGGAATTTAAGAGGAACGTGAGTCGTGACTTGCGAATTCATTTGGAAGAGTTGAAACTCGACTCCATTCAGGAAATAGCAATTGCTTCCGACGAGTATGCACTTACCCATCGGGTGGAACCCCTTAGGAAAAGAATTAATCAGGATAGGTTCTTCCCCCATGAATATAATACACATAGTAATAATCGTCAGTCTTCTAAAGGAACATCAAGGTCAAATAATGACGGGTCAGAAAAACTTTCTTATGAAGACAGAGGTGTAAGCGACTCTCGTAGTTTCGTAAACAGTAGTAGATCGGTTAATGGTGGTGGTAGTAGTGGTAGAAATTTTGGTAGTAGTAGTAGTGTGAAGTGTTATTGGTGCCACAAGACGGGGCACGTAAAGGCTAATTGTTATGGTTAGAAAAACTTTAAGGAGAGGAGGTCTAATCCAGTAAACATTGTTGTAGCTGAAAAAACGACAAACGTAAACCAAAGTATGGAACAGGAAAAGTGACTAAAATTTAAGAGGTACATTTCTGACGGATCTGTGTTTGTTGGTAACAATAAAAAAACAAAGGTTTGTTTAAAGGTATTACGGGACTTTGGAGCAGCACAGTCTCTCATATTAAAGACTACTGTTCCAAAGGATTTTGTATTTTCTAATAATGAATTTGTGGTGTTGGGTGGTTTCCCGAACTCTATTACGTCTTGTCCTTTAGAGAAGTTTAATATTCACACCAAGTATTTTAAAGGGACTGCTAAACTGGCTGTGGTAGACAGTTTGCCAATTCCCGGAATTCAGCTCCTTTTAGGGAATGATTTGGCTGAAGGTGAAGGTGCAATTGATAATATATGTCCAATTTTGACTCTCCTGAATGTGACTTGTGAAGGCGATGAGATTGAAACTAATTTTTATAAGCCTGTCTCTGTAGTAACCCGATCTAGAGCTCGGGAGATGGATCTCGAGGATGTTGACTTAGATTTATATCAAGTAGACAGACAAATGACTGACATGAGGACTGGTTGTAGTAATAAGAAAATCGTTAATTTGGATGACGTAAACTGGGACGCTAAGGCGTTCAAAATGGCACAGAGTAAGGAGTTTTCTAAATTAGAACTCGGCAATCCCGAGGATTTGGTGAAACCAGTATTCGTAAAAGAGAAAGGTTTGCTCTACAGGTTGAGTAGGTCGGCTAATGCACCTGCCCATCAGGTAGAATCGTGCAGACAATTGGTTGTTCCGGAAAGGTACCGAAATAAATTGATGTATTTAGCACATGAAAATGATTTATCGGGACATTTTGGTGTTAGGAAAACCTTTCAAAAGGTTGCTGAACATTTCTTTTGGCCTGGGATGCGTAAGGACATTAAGAGACACGTATTATCTTGTGATGTGTGCCAGTTGGTGGGGAAACCTAACCAGAAAATACCCAAGGCTCCTTTAATTCCTATACCCTCCGTGGGCGAACCCTTTCGGGAAGTGATAATTGACGTAGTGGGTCCCCTGCCGCGGACGTGCGGTGGGAATGAATATATATTGTCTATGGTTGATAGAATGTCTCGCTTCCCTGAGGCTATCCCATTGAGGAGTATACGATCCGAAAAGGTGGTTGAAGTGTTGGTTGGTTTCTTTACCCGATTTGGTTTTCCTAAGGTAATTCAGAGTGACTGTGGCACTAATTTCACGAGTAGGTATTTTGAAAGGAAAATGAATGAGTTTGGTATTAAACACGTGAAGTCTGCACCGTATCACCCGGAAAGCCAAGGCCAGGTGGAAAGGTTCCACCAAACCTTGAAGTCTGTGCTAAAAAAATTTTGTTTTGAGACTGGGAATGATTGGGATAAGGAATTACCTTATGCATTGTTTGCAATACGATCGATCCCCAATGAGTCAATGGGTCTCTCTCCTTTCCAGCTTATTTTTGGTCACTGTGTTCGAGGCCCTTTGGATGTAGTGAGAGAACACTGGGAAGGAGAGACTCCCGAAGTTAATGTATTGGATTATTTTTCAGATTTGCAGGAGAAATTGCTTAGAGCACGGTCATTTGCTCAGGAACATTTGGCGAAAGCCCAGGCCTCGATGAAATCTAAGTATGACGTTAAAACACGAGATAGGGTTTTTAATGTAGGTGACAAGGTGTTGGTTTTACTTCCTATGCCTGGCAATCCCCTGAAAGCGGTATTCTCAGGTCCGTGGAAGGTTCTGAAGAAAATTAACAATGTAAATTACCTGATTGAAACTCCTGATAGGAGAAGAAAAACCCGTATTTGCCATGTTAATATGATAAAATCTTTTATTGACAGGTCTGTAGAAGAATCTGTAGTACCTATTTCTGTAGTTAATGTCGAAAATGAACAGTTCATGGGCGATAAATTCGCGGTTAGCCCAAGTGGTTTGGAAAATAATTCTGATGTTTTAAATAATCTGAATACTAAATTTCAGCACTTAGATGCAGAAAAAGCTGCACCTCTAATTAATTTAATTAACGAATACAAAGATCTCTTTCAGGATGCACCTGGTAGGACTCATATTTTGCAACACGACGTTGATGTTGGGGATGCTCAGCCTATTGAGCAATGTCCATATAGACTGAACCCCCTCAAGAGAGAAATAGTCAGTAAGGAAGTTAAATACATGCTTGACCATAACCTCATTAAACCGAGCTGCAGTCCTTGGAGCTCCCCGGTAGTTTTGGTTAGGAAGGAGGATGGTCAGCCTAGGATGTGTTTTGACTACCGCAAGCTCAACTCTGTAACAAAAACGGACTCGTTCCCCTTGCCCAGGGTGGAAGACTGTATAGATAAAGTGGGATCTGCCCGTCATATAAGTAAATTTGACCCGTTAAAAGGATATTGGCAGGTCGGTCTTACACCCCGGGCAAGGAAAATATCAGCCTTTGTGACGGGTGACGGCCTCTATGAATGCGAGGTGATGCCATTTGGCATGAAGAATGCCGCCGCTACCTTCCAGAGGCTGATGAACTTTATCACATGTGAACTGGAGGGTTGTGTGGTATATATTGACGACCTTGTGATTTACAGTGATGATTGGGAAACTCATCTTAAGAGGATAAGAGCGCTGTTCGAGGTGCTGAGGAAGGCTGGTCTGGTGATAAATTTAAAGAAGAGTGATTTTGCTCAAGCAAAAGTGGTTTATTTAGGACATGAAATTGGCTTGGGTAAGATCGCTCCTAAGAGAGCGAATGTTTAGGCAGTTACAGCCTTCCCAGCTCCTCGAAACAAGAGAGGTATTCGTAGATTTTTGGGTCTAGTTGGTTATTATAGAAAGTTTATTAAGAATTTTTCTGACCTTGCTAATCCCTTAACAAATTTGTTAAAGAAAGATGTAAAGTTTTTGTGGAATAACGAAGGCCAGAATGCATTTGAAAAATTAATAGGTACTTTAATAACCTATCCTCTGTTACGTTCTCCCGATTTTTCCTTGCCTTTTTGTTTGGCTACAGATGCCAGTGACACAGGTTTAGGTGCTGTCCTGTTGCAGGAGGGTGAAAATGGCACCTCGCATCCAGTCGCCTACTTTTCCAAGAAGTTGTTACCGGCAGAGAGACGTTACTCAACCATTGAGAAAGAGGCTTTATGCTTGGTGAAAGCCATCATACATTTTGAAGTGTATTTATCTAACTCAGTATGTCCAATAAAGGTCTTTACAGATCATAATCCCTTAATTTTTATTAATAAATTTAAGGATAAAAATCAGCGTATTTTGCGCTGGAGTCTTTTACTCCAAGAATATAACCTTGTTATTTGTCACGTGGCTGGAAAAGACAACGTAGTCCCTGATGTTCTTTCCAGGACATTCGGTAATGAAAATGATGAGGTGGCAATCCAAGAGTAGTTGTGTAATGGTAAAGGACTCTGCATCAATCACATTTGAGCAATTTTTTTAATTTTTTTTTTCTTGTCCGGTGTTGGGAAGATTTCTTAATATAAGTTTGAGTTTGACATTATCTATATATAATCTTAGAGTTGATATTAATGTTTAAGGATAGTGGTTTTGGTTTATGAAATATTTGTTTTTGATATTTGCATTTATTTTTGTGCACAAAGCTTATGTATTTGCTTGCATTACATATTAATAGTTTAATATTGGCTAGGAGTTACCTTTTAAAAAAAAAAAATAATAAATTATTTTTTTTTTCCTTGTTCCGGGGAGCTGTAATCCATAATTACTTTAAATATTTTGTTCGTGGTTTTTGTCATTTGTTTTAATTAAGTCACGAAAAGTTCTCTTGGAATATTCTTTTATCCCCGGCCAAGGTTTTGTTTGTGTTCATTTGTATAGTGTTTATTAACCATATTTTGTTTTCTGCTTTTCATGTTTTGTGGAGCGGACTGCCCGTCTTCGGTGCTTAGCTTGTTGAACTGCCCCATTACATAGTTTTGCTTTCGCTCTCTCTCTCCGTTTACTTGGAGTGCGTTTTTGGGCAGCGGGGCAGAGAGTGTCGGCTCCCCAATAGAGGAGGTCTTACAGCATTTTCCACGGCTTGATTATCGGACGATATTTGTTCCTGCTCCTGCAGCTACCATTGATTTTTGAGAGGCTCCTGCTAATGGATTTTAGCCTTCTAAGCATTGTTATTGCTTGTGTGCTGCTGCCTGCCACTGCTGCTGGCTGTTGCTGGCTGTTGCCGTGTGTCTGACCTGGAGTCGTGAGGAGGCCTTCTAGTGACGAAGAACGGTAAGCGAACCGTATATGTTCTTCCTTCGTCTGATTAAATCATATAGACAATTTACGTTGCCCTAGTGATCCCCGCGGTGCAAGAACACCCCTAGTGATCCTGAAGTAGGACATTCGCTGGTGATGTGTCATAATAATCTTTAATTATGAATTCGGTGCAGTTTTTGATTACTTATGCAAGCATTCTTCAGATATTTCCTCGTGACCTGTAAAGTGTAGTATTATCGCCAATTTCGGATATATTATTATTTAAAGGTGTATTTTGATAATTATTGTAAAATTAATTAGTTTTAAGGTTTACTTCACTCTGGAACTCTAACTGTCGTATGCTAGGGAAAGTGTGTATTTTTCTACCTCCTACACCTTTCCTTTCTCTTCGACTGAGGTATATAAGTTAGGTAGGCGTGTGACGGTTCGAGAGTTATTATTGTACAGTAGTGTATGTGTTTTTCCAGTTCCTAAGAAAGCTTTTCGAGGACTACTTTATGTAATTTAAGACTACTTTTTTTAATTAAATTTTATTGTTAAGTTTGATTCAGTGTTTTTTGTATCCCTCTTTGAGAGTTGTTTTGCTTTTTGAATTTTGTGTCGCTGCTGGTTCTTGCCTGGTATTTTGGCACTGAGCCAGTCTGAAAAAAAATCCTGGATGAACATAATCAATCTTGAGTTCATTACAATATATATATATATATATATATATATATATATATATATATATATATATATATATATATATATATATATATATATATATATATATATATATATATATATATATATATATATATATATATATATATATATATATATATATATATATATATATATGGGAGCCGTTCAAAAGAGTGACAAATCAAAAGAGTGACATAATTTGTCACTCTTAAAATAGTGATCAAAAGAGTGACATAATGTGTCACTCTTGAAATAGTGATCAAAAGAGTGACAAATCAAAAGAGTGACATAATGAACTTTCAGTTAGAAATGAAACCAAATTATAAGCCCTGAGGCACAGTGTAAAATCCGGACGTCGGACGCGGACGTCGGATGCCGTCCGGGAGAATAGAAAACCCCCTGTATCACCGGTAAAGGCGCCATAATACACCACATTTTTGACACTGGTAATTTTCATTGATACTTTCTGTTATTTCCTGAATAGATGTTCGAAAAATATTGATTTATTTTCATTTCATTGAGAATAATCTCAATCGGACGTCAACATTACACTATGTACTAAGTGATATATTAACAGCACATTAAAAAAACAAAAGAGGGGCCTGGATGGTTTGTGTGTGCATTGTCTCACACTTAAATCACACTTACATGCTTATATGTAAAACTGCTTTTGTTGTATTTCTACTTGTAGTCTCATGTAACTTTTAAAATAAACTATTCTAACATGTTGTTTGTTTGGTCGAGACAAGTGCAATTAGGATATCATTGTTGTAAATTACTAGAAATTTTTTGTGTCTGTGATAAAACTTTTTACATTTACCTTTACATTAATTTTTATATTTACCTTTTTTCAATTGTTTTATTATTTCTTTCAATTGAGTATATTTGCTTATATTTATGGTTATGGGAAATAATATGGTGTAGGGTGGTGAATTAGTTGGTTAGGCTGTCAACTGCCTTCCCGTGGCTCTGACTGGGCAACAGGCACAGGCTATTATAAGACGAATAAAAACAAATTGATTGATAAAATTTCAGTACATTTCAAGTGAAATAGGCTTCATTTCTTGCATGTAGTATCCTGTGTCTGGCTAAAGTTGGCAACATTTTAATTGGTAGTGGATCATACTAAACCTATTGGCAACTAAATGCAGGGTAAAGGGAGTGGTAGGCCCTTTCTCCTTATGTTACTTTACAGCCGGGTAAATTCTTATCTGTGACTGCTGATTGGCGACGTCCGGCTTTTATCCTAACAGGGTAAAATAGCGGGCAGTTAAATAGTGTAATGTTGACGTCCGATTGAGATTAATCTCAATAACATGAAAATAAACCAATATTTTTCGAACATTTATTCAGAAAATAACAGAAAGTATCAGTGAACATTACCAGTCACAAAAAAAGAGGTGTATTTTCGCGTCTTTCCCGGTGATACAAGCGATTGCTTGTAAGACTCTTCTTGCTTGCTTCTTAGATTGTCCAGCCTTGTTTTACTATGGGTGGAGAAGGGGTTATGCATATATGGTCAGTCTCAAGGGCGTTGTCCTTCAGCTAAGGTATTATAACTATGTCTTGCCTCTGCCATTCATGAGTAGGGCCTATCCTTTGAAAGGCCCATGCTCTTGAGAGAGAGAGAGAGAGAGAGAGAGAGAGAGAGAGAGAGAGAGAGAGAGAGAGAGAGAGAGAGAGAGAGAGACTTCTAATTCTCGGTTCTTCATATCAACAACATTTTTTTGGGTGCAAAGATTTTCCCTAAATGCACATCAACCTTTTAATTAAAAAAAAAAAACCGTATTATATATGAATATTCAATTTATAATAAACATATATGAAAATAATAACTATTATATGCAATCAAAATCATATTCAATGAGAATTACAAAATATATTGCATTCCTGTTTCTTTCTCATGTATTTAAATATATCAAAGTGATCAGGTCTTCTCAATCCAAAGTTGTATTGAATCATCTGTTAGTGTTTAATTCTCTTTGATGAGTACAGGTTAATTCCTGCTCCTGATAATACACATCATCGTATTAATTTATTTTGATAAACTTCCCTGCAATGGTTCATGACAGTAGATGCCTTAACAACAGTATTTAAACTGGGAGTCGGATCAAATTGAACTGTTCATACTGCAAAGACATTTTATTTGTATTGTTTATACCACAAAAAAGTTTAAATAGTATTGTTTGTATCACAAAAACATTACTTTAATCAAAACTTATTTACTAACATAAATTTCTCCCTCAGATGTTTTATCAATAAATAATGTTAATGAAAAGATATAAAGTATTTATTAACACAGGCCGAAGTCAACGACAGGAGCTTATTTTCGGATGAACACTCCATAATCTTGTAACTTTTCCCATATTTTAAAATCTTATTGTGATAAATTACTCAATGCATACGAAAAACATATTATAAACTTTCTTTGAATACCGGAATCTACTAAAATTATGGAATTAATAAGACTCGCTATCGATGAGAGCTTGCAAGGAGGTAAAGGGAACAGTCTGCTGTCAAATACCAGGTGGGGACGGAGGGGTATTGCTGTTGTAACTCGGCGGTGAAATTATGAATTCGTTTACTTGTGATTTTTATGCAGAATATGGAACACTTTGAGTATCCTCAAACATCCCCCCCCCCCAAAAAAAAAGTGCTATTAATAGAACCTAAACCTTTACAGAATTAATAGCAAACCCTTTTCTTAGCGGATGCCTTTCAAAATCTTGGGTAAAAACATCTTTGCAGCCACAAAAAGTGTTTCAGCTAAATGATTCCCCTTTGTTGGAGGTTCCTTCCCTCCCTGATCCTGTATGTTTGGTAGGAAGTGGCATAACGCCTGCTTTTTGAGATTTTTTGCTGTCACATAAAAAAAATCTTTTATAAGTTCTTATCTCTTTTCTTTCTGTTTAGTTCCTTCATTTCCTTTATTCCTTTCCATGTTTCATCATTCATCCAGGGTTTTCCTGTATCTTTTATTCAGTAATCATTTATTTGTACACTTTTACAATATATTCCCTTAAGCTAGTTGCCCAACCTTTACGTCTTGTCATTCAGGAAATAAAGAAAACCACAAAAGCCTACAATAAGATAATTATACTGAAGAGAATTTATATTTAGATTGAATCTGAGTAGACTCATTATTATTCCAGGAATTTCTCCCTAAAAACAGAATTAATCGAGGGGGGATAGGAGCGCTATATAAATACAGTGGCAGAGACTTATAAAACTCCAAATGTGACTAATTATTTTTTTCCTTACTAGAGTCATCTCACTCTCAAGAACTATTTTAGGGATCCCAGTGAAATACTGAACGGGAATTCACGTTAATCAAGAGAATTTTTGCTGAAAGCGATGGATGGGAACAGCAATGTATCACGAGGAAATCATGATAGAAATCTTCACCTTCAAAACAAAAGAAAACAAAAATCTTTTGCTCTAAATTCATTTACTTTCTTCACTATCTCGGGTATATCTGTCCCGTACCAAGGTGATTATATTACCAACAGAAACATTAAATGAAAGGAAGTTTGAATGTTGAGAGTTCAATCTATAAGTTATCAGATGTTCGTTTATCAAAGTCACCCAATGAAGACAAAAGTTAGAACCGGGCGACTTGACTAATCATGAGGACCAGGAGTTAATTTAGATTACGGATGATGGGGCCTCTGCATTCTTCCTTGTGATGGCCAAAACGTTGGCATCTATAACATAGAAGAGGCTCAGGAGTATATTCTTCGATGGGGAAAGTTCCCCAGACTCCCAAGTCCAGTTTGGAGGGAACTGGACCGATGAAGGTGGCAATGAGACGTCGAACTGGAACATTGTCTTTGCTCGTGCAGCAAACAGCACAGTCAATGTTGCTGCACGATGTTGCAATGGTGATAGACATCGTGACAGGATACCTGGTGATGACAGCTTTCTTCCTGATAAAAGCAGGATCCAGCAGCGTTAAAGTTGGGTCTTCCTGGAGGAGTCTGGCTGTCTCAACGTCCTTGGGGTAGATGATAAGATCACCTTTCCTGTTGGGTCTTGCAGTGAGTTGCATGCCTGACTTAGCAGCCATGGCAGCAACAGAGGCATAGGAGAGTTCGTTGTCAATATGTGAGAGCCGAAACTTTGGCAGAGGCTTCCTATAACTGTGTAGCTGGGATGTTCTCTGTAATAGCAGCGGCTTCTTGCAGGAGTGTCGTAAGGCAATCTGTGCAGTTGCAGTCCGAAGGTTAGAACCCCGTGATACCTGACGGTAATTCCCTTATAATATCAATCGCAAAAATATTATAGAGTAGGAAGCTGCCGGAGGGAATTTCCATCAGGACGACATGGCCGACATCTCACCCTAAAATAGATTTTTCCTAAGTCAAAATCCCTTTTTGAATAGAGAATTGTACTTTCAGTGACCAGCAGTGTTCCAAGTTGCGGAGTGGTGTGGTGTCTCGTACTAAACCAACCGATTAATTCAAATAAAAACATTTCCAGTTATAACAAAAAAAGTTGTTTATTTAAAAACAGTTTGTAGGCTAATAAAATTAATAAATCAACTACTTATTGTCTAATTAGCTTTATATAACATAAATATATTACTTTCAGATTTTAAGTCTGCAGTTCAATGTGATAGGAAGTAAAAAAAGAATCCACCTGGAATCCGAAATTTCTATAAGCTTGTTAAAGTAAAATGTCTTTTCAAAGGAAAGAGTATTGATTACTCCTTCATAGAAGTGCAGTATCTTTACTTTCATTCATTCCTGTACACTTAGGCTGATATAATTTTCTTTGTGGACTCTAGAATCTAAAGTCTACACAGGGGTTAGTAGAAGAGAATCTGTAGCCATTGCTGCCTGTAAAATCAAAGCTATAGAATTTCACGCCACTTGTACCAACGACATAGTTTTTCCAATTGGTTATTATGTGTATATTGTGCACAGTCAGCCCTCTTTTTACGCGAGTTCACACTTTGCAATTTCACCTACACGTGGCAGAGATAACCGCAATACCTGTTGAATAATTAAGGATTTTTTTTGGGCTCAACCCATGTCGTCCTGATGGAAGTTCCTATAGGGTAGCTTCCTTGGGTATATTATAACTACGGCGATATTCCCAGAGAATTTACCTTTAGGTACCCAGAATTCTAACTCCTGGAGCGAATATCCCTAATAAAAGAACCAGGGATATCGCAAAATATCAGAGGACGTATTCTTGACACGCCACATGGCAATCTACACCCCGAACAGAGATAACACTTCGAAGGGGTCAATTGGCAAGAAAACGAAAACGAGAAAGAAAAAGGAGAGCTGCTCGCAAGGTATCTCTCCTCTCCCGTTTCGCAAGCGTGCATTGCGCCGCTCACGGCGCCATCTGTATTCCTTGTAGCGATACACGAGGTGCTACAGATACTGTATGTAGGGAGGGGACCTACAGCCCTTTAAAAGAAAGGGAAGGGCGGGTCCATCAGGACGACATGGCCATCTCACCCAAAAATAGATTTTTCGCTTCGCTCAAAATCCGTTTTTTGGGCTCAAGCCATGTCGTCCTGATGGAAGTATACCTCGTTCCCCACCCAGCTCATTTCACTTATTGCTGTATACTGTATATCCATTTACTGTAATGAAAAATGACAACTATATTTGAAATAGGGCCTAAACCGAATTTTGGTTAAATTGGAGTTTCACTTAATTGTATTGTATTTGTAAACAAAAACAGCAAATTATAATATTTTCCACTGTTATGTTTATACTTTCCAAAGCAACTGATTAACCGTGCGTGGTCTGCCGTCGTTAACCTCAATTTTAGGATCAAATAACTCCCTCATTATTAAGGTATGCTATTGAAGGATATTTCCTGAGAGAAAGAACTTTTGCTAAAATATTTGCTTTAGTTTATGAAATAAGCTGTATTTCTGTTTAAGAAAGTATAAAAACTGAACAATAGGCGAGTTTTAACAATGCTTACAACTTTACATCTTCATCATTGATGAATATGTAAACATATCATCTCTTGGCAAAGATGTAAACAATCCTAGTTATCAAAATTAATGTTTTTGCTCTAATATTTTGAAATAATTCTTGTTTTTATCATCACTCTCTTGCCAAAGATTGGGCCCGGAAGTTTCTTCCAAGTCACATCAGTTAAAGAGGACGTGTAGTGTTTTATTGCTCTGCACCTAGAGCGTTGTGTCAAAGTAATTATATAAGGACACTCAAAGAGGTTTTCTGCTCTACCCCCAAAGCATTGAGTCAAAGTAGATATATGAGGACACTCAAAGAGTGCCTCTGCTCCGCACGGGTGTGTAGCTCTGCCTACGAGCACCCAAAATCGATCCGATTCAGAGCCGTAAGGGAAGGCTTTAGCTGCAGAGAATAGTGGTATAGAATCAAGTCCCAGTGAGTAAGAGAGACTAGGAGAGGAGAGAAGGACAATTAGTAGTAGAGGAAAGGAGCAGTTTTAAGTGTAAGAAATTATCCCTGCTCTAGAGATTGTGAGGCAGTGAGGTTGGTTTGGGGTGAAAGGGAGGATGTGACTTGAGGTCTGAAGGGGATCCGGGACATTTCGAAGGGATGAGACCCGGGTGGAAAGGTGGATGGCAATTGGGACAAGGTCTTGCAAGGGCAAGGTGTTTAGCTGGTTGGTGATTGAATAGGAGGTTTGGGACGGGGAAGGATTTGGATGAAGTGAGGGCACTGGAGCTCTCTGGATGACAGGGTCAGGAATGGTAGTAGCCACGGTGGCCGGATCAGGAGTGGAGGTGGTTCGGATGACAGGATCTGGAGTGACAGCGAGTGGATGGTGGCGTCTCTGTCTAGGGATTCTCTGCGGTTTAGGTGTGTTGACTATATGAGTGCCTTGCATGGCTGCAAACCTCTTTAGGTGCTCAGAGCACCTCTTGTTCCATGCATGGTGGGAGCGAGAGCAGTTTGGACATCTCGGCTAGGTGGCTTTACCTCGCTTGTGGGCATCTATGCATTCTTATGAGGGGTGGCGTCAGCTGCAGACTCCGCAAATATTGGGTCCTCCACAGTGCTCATGGTGATGACCATACCATTGACAATGGTAGCACCGAAGCATCTCAGGAATGTAGTCAGTGATGGAGAAGGTGCCCCATATTCCTAAGTCGAGGGTAGGCGGTTTGGTCCCATTGACTGTGGCGATTATGTTGTTGACAGGAACTTCATCTTGATCTTTGCGATGTTGTTGAGAGAGGTGGCTATATCTAACGGCATGGAGATTGGGTATCTGGAGACGACTACTTTGCGCTGCTTCTTGGCCAGATCTAGAAGCTCCAGGAAGAAACTGACACACTCCCAATTCTTGGGGGTGAGAATGAGCTCCCCTTTGCGATTTGGTCAAGTTGAGAAATTTGATTAGGAGTTGGCAGAAGCGAGGGCAGGAACTGCAGCATAGGAAGGTTTTCCTTCAGTGGGCTGGACCTTGAACTTGGGCAAAAGTGCAGCGACTGGCAGAGAGCTGGGGATTGTTGCAGTGGCTTCATCCAACGGCTGGGTGAGACATACTATGCAGTAACAGTCACGGTGGTGAATCCCATCAGAGTCGAGCGGGACTTTTTCAGTGGGTTCCTCAGTTTTCCGCAGCAGAGGAAGGTGGGCTGGATGTCAGTTGGGCAGGAGCTGGGTTTGGAGTAGCTGCATTGGTTATTTCTTGGTCCATGCTGGAGGCCGGTGGGTCCGATGAAGCCAGAGTTAGGCTAGAGGCAGGCTGTGGCTGGGAGTAGGTGAGTCTTCCAGGGAAAGCTCGGCCTGCAGTGATTTGACATTCCTGGCACTGACACAGGCTTTTGTAGAACCGGTCATCTTCTAGCTTGGAGGTGGGAGGACAGCATCTCCAACCCAACCGTCATGCATGTGAAAACGTTGTTATTTAGCAGCTTTATCTGGAATATCTGGATTCCTCATTGGGAAAATTCTGCTCTTGTAGAGAGGCAGGTCCCTTCTCCTACGAGTCACATTCAGGAAGAGTGCATCATGGAATAGAGTGCAATCATCACACCAACAGTAGATTTGATAATGGCAGGCTTCAAAGTCCACCTCAATATTCAATTTGAGTGTGATATGGCCCCATACATAATCTCTTGAATAAGAGTATCTGTGACATGGAATGCACCTTTCCTCGGAATCTGGTGGACAGAAGCCCTGGCAGGGGAGGTCATTGGATTTGTAGATGGTATTACAGATGAATGTCAGGCTGTAAGAGCTCATGGTAGGCAAGGCGAGGGAGCCTGGTGTCCCCTGTGCCAGGTAAGCCGATTCTTGGGCTAGCTGAGACGTCCTTCCTCTTTGAGGGCTGTGCTACGACTGATTTCACTTAAGCACACAACTACAGTATATGATTATACTGAGCATATATGTAGTTAAGGTAATCCTTCCATACAAACAAAACGATTGTTTGGTTGTTATTGTGCCGTAACCAGAGAAATGGATCCAATGTAGTACTGTCTGCCCAGTCAAAGGACCCAATGACTCTCTAGCGGTGGTATCTCGATGGGTGGCTGCTGCCATGGCCAATCTACTACCTATGAACACATTGAGAAATTCAAATATAGACTTTTTCAGATATAAGAAATAGAGGAATAATTTAAAAACTGATTGAAAGAATAATAAAATCAATAATTGTATGAATTAGAGTTTCATAAGCTTTATATAACATAGAGATGTTACTTTCAAACTCAAATCCGCTGTTGTATGTAACAATAAGTAATTAAACCTTTAGATATGGCTCTCCCTACGGGCCAACCAAGGGAAAGGCCCGTGCCAACAACAAGTGTTGGCTTTAATACCCCAACAACAACAGATATGGCTCTACGGGCCAACCAAGGGAAAGGCCCGTGCCAACAACAAGTGTTGGCTTTAATACCCCAACAACAACAACTAGATATGCGTTGTGTAGTCAAAAAAGTATTATCTTTGAAAGGTTAAGAGGACTTGATTCTCTTCCTGGTAATGTTGGTGATAGTTTATATAGTATAGTTAGATTCAATAGTCCCTGCACATTTTGGCTGTATTTCTGATACCTTAATTCCACGCCACTTGTCTGGCATGAAATAAAGTGATGGGTGTATCTCATACGTTTCTGTCTAGCAAATAATCTTGTCATTGGAGGTTCTCTTTTTCAACACAAGAACATCCATATCTATACATGGACTTCACCATGTGGCAATGACAACAATCAGACAGATCAAATTGCCATTAATAAAGAGAGAAGGAGGACTCTGAGAAATGTAAGAAGCTATAGAGGTGCAGATATTGGTAGTGACCGCCAGCTCCTCCTCATTGCCACACTGAAGTTAAAACTGGAAGCACCCAACAGAAAGGTAGATAGAACACCTAGGTTTGATACAACTAAGCTTTTAGAAGAAGAGCTCAGAGAAACAATTGCAATTAAATGTAGAAATCGATTACATTGGATCCTTTTATCGGGTTATGGTTCATTCTTCCTTTACCGACATACAACCGAATAGTCTGTAGGCCTCTTCTTTACACATTCTCCTCTTTCCTCACACACCTGACAATGCGGAAATTCCCAAACAATTCTTCTTTGCCTAAGAGGTTAAATACAGCACTGTAATTGTCCAGTGGCTACTTTCCTCTAAAGGGTAAGGGTAGAAGAGAGACTTTAGCTATGGTAAAAGCAGCTCTTCTAAAATTACTCCCTTTTAGTTGCTCCTTTATGGTTTGTTTGTAAGATTGTCCAGCTGGTTCTGCAGTGTATTTTACTTTAATATACTACTGTATCACTAAAGCTAAACTGAACTCTTAAGTGTTCACTGTTTTCGTCCGGAGGACTTGACTCACAGCACACATAGCCTATATTTCTGTAATTCTGTACTTTACAATATTTATACAGTACAATTTAACATTGACTAAGCTGTGTGTGTGGAGGACAGAAACTGAAACTACAGTTTGCTGTGTACAATATGTTTTTCGGCCATGCGCTGCCGAGCATGCATCTGCATACGCTGTTGCCAGTCAGTCGGCTCTTGAGTATCTTGTCATAAAGTTCGGTCACCAGGATGTTGTCTCATGGCAAACCCAACATGGCGCAGTGAGTAGGATGAGAACCAAGCCATGCCCCAGATACGTCGACCACCCATGGGCACGCCGAGGCGGGCCTCACCTGCGATGCCAAGGGCCTTGTCACAAGCCGTGATGTAAGCACAGATGTTAATTGCAGACCAGCAACACGCCATCTGTTCCCTTCAGGATGCCCTACCCGGTTCCGGAGCTCGTGCCAGTGAAGTTCCTGTCTCTGCTGCCCCTGAGAAGTGTGATTCGGAAATGTCCTTGGCAGCGTCCAGATCCTGGAGACGTTCGATGACGTGTTGGATTCACCTTGACAAGTTCCCACTGCAGGATGTTGTCCTGCACATTAGGCTCAACTGCGTGCCGGCGTTGCAGCGTGCACTGGACGCTCGGTATTCAGAGGCCAAATGGAACGCCCTCGCCCCAGACACGGCTCTGGATGCCACTGGGAATATTGTGTTGTGGTCGTCAAATCAGGCATTGCAGGGGTCTGAATTCTTTGCCCTCGCACAAGGGAGCGAGGAGTCAGTGATCGACTATTTTTTCGAGGTGTGCTCAGAAGGCCACCGACTGTGATTTTCAGTGTCCTAAATGCGGGGAGTGCTTGATAAAATACATGCTGTTGCGGAAAATAATGTTAGGCTTCAGTGACCCTGTATTAAAAAGGCACGTTTTTCAGGCATGTGATACATTTAAAAGTGTAGATGCCTTTCAGGCACTGTGCTGCACTTTCGAAGCTGCACGCCAAGACGTTGAAAGTGTCCCGCGTGTCGCTATCGGTGAGAGGGAATCTGCTGGCACCTCGAGTGATGACGTCACAGGCAGGAATGACGTAGAGCCAGACGTCGCGGTGTTGTGCGGCAACTTCAATGTAAAGTGTTGCGGAAATTGTGGGCGACGCCATCCGTTTGGTCGAGCTTCGTGCCCCGCAAAAAGTATGACGTGCCACGGGGGCCAAAAGGCAGGGCACTTTCAGAAATGCTGTAGGAGTACGAAGAAAGCGCCGCTTGCCTTGAGTTTAGTGATTGCTGTAGACACACACCTCTCACCCCACCCTACAAGCGAGGCTTGTGTTTCCCATAGGAACGGGAATTCAGTATCTACACTCGTCGTAGCAGATACAGGAGCACAGATCTGCGTTGCCGGACCCATGATTCTTTCAAGCCCGCAAATAAATCCCCTGGAGTTTCAGCCGCAAACAGGTCTGAGGGACGTAGCTAATCTCCGAGTGAGATGTCTCGGATCAACGGCATGCTCATTGATATACGTGGGCGACGCACGAAGCAGGAGGTTTACTTTGTGCCGACGGCCAAGAACTTCTATATATCACTGAATGCTTGTAAGGAGCTGGGAATAGTACCGCCTGGCTTCCCTCACCCCTACCATCTCGTTGCATCAACTCATGTGCTTAACGAAGAAGTCGCACGGCCTAACTCCCCTAAGACAATGAAGCCAGCCACCTTACCTATCTCCCCTGTGGAGGAGAATATACCAAGACTTGAGGAATGGTTATTACGGCATTTCTCATCAACAACCTTTAACACAACAAGGGAACCTTTACCTGCAATGACGGGCAAGGAGCACCACATCCATTTGTTGCCTGATGCCGTGCCTTATGCCTGTCACACGCCCGCAACAATCCCTAAGCATCGGGAAGAGGAGGTCAAGGCTCAACTTGACGAGGACGTTCGGAAGGGTGTGATAGAACCAAGCCCAGTGGGGATGCAACGGAATGGTGTGCGAGGATGGTTGTAGTAGCCAAGAAGACTGGCCAACCTCGCCGCACAGTAGACTTCCAGCGCCTCAACGCCCACTGTCTTCGTGAGACTCATCATACACCGGCACCCTTCGACATGATTTCAAGCATCCCCATTCACACGTACAAGACTACGGCGGACGCCCACTGGGGTTTCCATCAAGTGGAATTGGACGAGGACAGCCGCCCACTCACGACCTTCATCACCCCATGGGGACGATACCGTTATCGTAGAACACCCATGGGTCACTGTTCGGCGTCCGACGCCTACACAAAAGGTTCGATGATGCCCTGCAAGACATCACCAGAAAGCATAAATGCATTGACGACACTTTGGTATACGATCACAGCATCGAAGAGGCATTCTGGCATGTATATGAATTCCTGTCAACGTGTGCCTCTGCAGGTATCACACTCAAACCCGAGAAGTTTAAATTCTGCAAGAGAGAGGTTACTTTCGTCTTTTATCACCTGGGATGGGAGTCATACAAGCTCGCAGACGAACGACTAGACGGCATTCGTAACTTCCATATGCCAGAGAAGCCCTCCATCACGGATATTAGGTCGTGGTTCGGATTCGTGAATCAATTAGCTCCCTTTCTTGCAACGGCGCCCATCATGGAGCCCTTTAAGGACCTCCTCAGAAAACCCACCGGAAAAAACATCTACTGGGATAGCCAGCTATGTGACAAACTCCGGCAGGCACAGGAGGTAATCTGTCAATTAGCCAAGGACGTCTTGGCATATTTCGACAAGACACGCCCTACGACGATAATGACGGATTGGAGCAAGGAAGGCATCGGTTTCATAGTCCTTCAGCAGTATTGCGTTTGTCAGTCAGCTGACAGCCCCTTTTGTTGCAAGGGCGGCTGATGCCTTGCCCTGTGTGGTAGTCGACACCTCACCCCCTCTGAAGCTGGATATGTCCCCGTAGAAGTAGAAGCCCTGGCAGTTACCTGGTGCTTGCGGAAGGCCAGGTTGTTCCTACTTGGGTGTCCTAATCTCACCATCATCACAAACCACCGTCCACTCGTCAAACTGCTGGGTGACAGAGTCCTCAAGGACGTCATCAACCCAAGATTATTCAACCTGAAAGAGAAGACACTCCAGTTCAAGTTCCACATGAAATATCTGCCCGGGAAAAGGAACACTGCCGCGGATTTTCTTTCAAGGTACCCGACCATGCGAGCATCCCACGAGGCTTCCGACGTGGATTTGGAGAACGACATTCAAGTGGCAGTGGCATGTGCAACCGTGGCTGCCTTGGAACCGGATATCATCATGTTGGATGAAGACTGCGTCAGGAGCGCCTCATCTAATGACCCTGTATATCAGCTCTTGCTTGCCAGGGTTGCAGCGGGTGACTGGCCCCAACAGAAATTGCAAGAACTTGCCTGCCTTCGTTCCTTCTTCAGCGTTCGGGACCGGCTAGCCATCAACCAGGATCTGGTGACATACTCAGTGGACGAAGGATGTGTTCGTTTGGTCATCCCCGAGGATTTACGCCACCAGGTAGCTGCTAAACTACACACAAGACACCAAGGCCTTGACTCTATGCTTAGAAGACCCAGGCAGTCGGTCTATAGGCCGGGAATAGAAGGGGACCTTCAGCATCGCCGTGCCCAATGCACTTCATGCGATGAACACGCCCCCTCACTGCCTCCTGAAGAAATGATGCCCACGCCCCCTCACTGCCTTCTGAAGAAATGATGCCCACGCCCCCTGCGGAATGCCCCTTCAAGCAAGTCGTCACAGATATGTTCCAGATAGAAGGCAGTGTATACGTGGTATATACAGATAGACTAACAGGTTGGTTAGAAGTAGCTCATTTCCCCAATAGTGCCCGTCTAACAATATCAGCAATCACCTTCGATCATATTTCTCATGTTGGGGAGCACCGGAACAAATATCAACTAACGGAGGTACGAACTTGGCCAGCGAGGAGATGGAAGCTTTCTTCAGGAGATGGGGAGTCAAGGTCCGGTTGTCGTCAGCCCAGCATCCCCAGTCTAATGGCAGGGCAGAAGCAGCTGTCAAATCAGCAAAGAGGCTACTCTGAGAAAACACGTTAAAGGGTGGAGCCCTTGAGCCAGACAAAACGGCCCTGGCGATACTTCAGTATCTCAACACTCCCCTCAGGGAGATTAACAAGTCGCCGGCTCAGCTTGCAACGGGTCGCCAGCTGCGCGATGGGGTACCGACGTCCAGGAGACACCTGTTAGTAGACAGACATTGGAGGCAGACGATATGTCGAAGGGAGTTACAAGTGGCAAGGTCGCAGCAGGTGAGCATCCCTGGCACTACCAGAAGACTGCCGCCCATCAAACTAGGTACCCGTGTACGCATACAAAACCAAGCTACCAAGCAGTGGGATAGAACGGGCATAGTAACGGAAACAAAGCCCCATCGTCAGTACACCGTCAAGCTCAACGGGAGCGGCAGGCTATCAAAAAGGAATAGACGACACCTGAGAGCCATCGCTCCGCCCTCTGACACGCCCGTGTCTCAGCACGGGACCTCCGCAAGCCATACCCCGACAGAACAGGGAACACTCCCCATACAGGAGCCCAACGTCGTTAGTAGGCCGAGAAGGGCCGCCGGTAAACCCAAGTGGCTCAAAGACTTTGCAGAATGGTGTTATTATCTGTTGTATGTAATTGCATCAGGAGTTGATATTTCTTTCCAGAGAATTTATGTATTTATTTTGTTTTCGTGTATGTACCGAAAAGTTAGCTCTAAATTGTTTTTTCTCTCATTTCTCATTGATTTAGTGACATTTCCCGCTTTTATTTTTGCCATGTATAAGTATATTCTTGAAGGGGGGGGGGTGTACGATATGTTTTCCGGCCATGCGCTGCCGAGCATGCCTCTGCATACGCTGTTGCCAGTCAGTCGGCTCTTGAGTATCTTGTAATAAAGTTGGGTCACCAGGACGTTGTCTCATTGCAAACCCAACACTTCCAGCTATAGAAAAAAAATAAATATTTATTTAAAAACAATTTGACAGAATAATAAAATTAATAATTTAAGTACTTATCGTCTTATTAGCTTCATATAACATAAATATATTACTTTCAGATTGAAGTCTGCAGTTTTTTATAATAATAAGTAAAAAAATATCCTCACACCACTCTCTTTATGTTTTATAGAAATACGTAATATCTTTGACAGGTTGAGTATTTAATACTCTACCTAATAACACTCTCATAGAAAGGGTTAGTAAAATTGCATTGATTTAATTCCGTACACTTACCTTAACGACCACAGAGGCCGTGTAAAAGTGTTTTACCTAAATATCAAACAAACCGGCTTGTGAATTTCTATGAAACTACAGCAATGAATGTTTCAAACATTGGCCTAATTTGTGGTGGTACAATGAATTGACAGGTGTGTTTAATTAACCCGTTTACTCTTAGGAAAAAAGAGGAACTTCTTCCCTTCCCTCAGAGCATTTCGAAGAAGTGGTACTAAATCACGTAACTGTGACGCAGAGGTTTCCCCAAGTTAGCCCAACTCTCCTTCTGTGTTTACACCTATAGCTATCATAGTACTCCCTCCCCCCCATTCCTTCTCTCTCTCTCTCTCTCTCTCTCTCTCTCTCTCTCTCTCTCTCTCTCTCTCTCTCTCTCTCTCTCTCTCTCTCTCTCTCTCTAATATTTATACGGAATTTCAACAAACATTTTGTTAGGATAAAATTAAAAAATTTACATAAGCAAAAATTTAACTCAAATCTCTATTCTTTAATTATATTTCCCTGAAGACTTTCTCATTTCATGAGTTTTGACAGTGACGATTTAACAGTAAATGAAGAATATGAGACATGAAACGTTAAATACTCTGATCGAATAAGGTAAAACGACAGTGGAGGTCCTGGAGAGAGGGGGGTTCCCCTGCTGTAGGGGACCGGAAAAGCAGCCATCAAAGTAAGTAAGTTTAACTTCTTTCAGTAGGTCCTCTCTAGCACCAGTCAACAAGATCCTTTACAGAGAAGCTACATTCAACCTGTTCCGCTCGTCAGTCCACAGGACATTAGTGTTTCAGAATACACACTCAACATGAGCATTATGTTGAACTAAAATCAGGACAATAAGGGTGTTCTAGAAGGGTCAATGCGGGACAGAGAACAAAAGGATAAAACCCAGGACGCCTGACAACCCTACTCTAGATATGTTTAATGAAATGTAAGGTGATAACAATGTTTATTTGTGCCTCAAAACGTGTTTTTGTGTTCTGATAATTATAAAGCCTCGAATAACATACTCAAGCTCAAAAGATATTAAACATGGTGTCTAAGAGAGAATCAGTGAAAGGTGCAATGGGTGTGAGTGTAAGAAGGAAGGAAGTGAAAGGGGGAAAAGGAGAGGAAGAATATTCAATAAGAAACCATAGCTGGTCCAAAGGACCGCAGATGGTGCAAAAAAGCGGTAAGATCAAACCAAGAAGATATAGAATGTGATTTGTGTGATGTATGGTTCCATATAGAGGCTGTGGTCAACTAGACAGAAGTGAATTTAAGAGAATTAGTGAATCTAAACATGCCCGATGGTTTTGTAGCAGATGCCAGGGGGGGGGGGAGTTTCAAAAACTTGAAGGCAGAAAACAAGAAACTTAGAAAACAGTATGATGAGCTCAGGGATAATTTCATATGGCTGCAGGATACGGTAGATGAGTTAAAAAAGGAGATTAGGTCCTTGGTGGATAATAATATGATAGGAACAGGTCAGCTGACAAGAGAAGAAGTTAGGGAGGAAGTCAGGGCAGAGATGATAGAAATAAGGGAAAAGGAGAAAAAGAAAAACAATATAGTAATTTTCAATATAAAAGAAAGTACAAAAGTTGATAGTAATGAAAAGCTGAGAGATGATTTTGATAAATGTGGGAGTTTTGATTAATGTCGAGTTAGGAATGAATGATGTGGAAATTGAAGAAGTGGGTAGGTTAGGCAAACCAAGGGAAGAGAGAGAGAGAGAGAGAGAGAGAGAGAGAGAGAGAGAGAGAGAGAGAGAGAGAGAGAGAGAGAGAGGAACAAAGACAAAAACCAAGGCCCCTGCTAGTTAAGCTTAAAAGCACTAAGGAAAAATGGGGAGTAATTGCAAGGGGGAAACACCTCAGGAAATCAACAAAAGAGGAGTTGAGACAAGTTTTCATTGCACCTGACCTCACTTTCAGGGAAAGGGAAAAAGAAAGGAAGTTGCTAGAGGAATTGAGAGAGAGAAAAAAGAAAATGGAGAGCAGGGGTGGTACATAAAGAGAGGTGAACTAGTAAGAAACGACAATTTTCGTCAAGAAGCAAACGCAAGCAGAGCAAATTAGAAAAGGTATAAATTTAGACAAAAAAGTTAGCCATTGTATAAAAATATGCCTGTTAAATATCCAAGCACTAACCAAACAGACATTAATAGAAGTAGAAAACGAGATGAACACAAATAAAATTCATATATTTTGTTTGACAGAAACGCACCGAAAGATAGATGAAATACAGCTAAGTAAAGGTCTGTTAAAAATAGAAAAAAGAAGTGATTTTAAAGACAGAAAGGGTGGTGGGTTAATGTTAATTTTTAAAAACAATAATATCACTGAAGCAGAGGAAATGGAAACAAAACATAGTGATATAATAATGGTACAATGCAAAAGCCACAACTTAGCATTTTTGATAATACTAGTATATTTCGCAGCAGGAAATACAGAAGAAGATAGAAAAAGAGATCAAGAATTGAAAGAGGAATGTGAAAATTTAATACAAAAAGCAGGAGAAACAACTCCTTCGCTAGTAATGGGGGATTTTAACGGCCACGTGGGATTTCTGGGACACCAACAAGTAGACAGAAATGGGGAAATGGTGCTATATTGGATGGGTAACCACAACCTAACACTATTAAATGGAGATGAAAGGTGCTATTGATTTTGTACTTGCAAATAATATGCTATATAAACAATTTAAATGTATGGAAATAGATGAAGATAAAACAGTATTAGACATATCAGATCACAACTTAATAACAGCAGAATTGGAAGTAAAAACAAATAGAGAAAATAACTACAATAAAGGGAAGTGGGAAGAAATTACATATTATAGGAGACACAAAAGATATAGACGAATATGTGAAATCTATAGAGAGAAAACTTGTCAGCAAGGATGTAAAAAACATTGAAGAGCTAAACATAATAATGGCAGAAATGAAACTAGAACATTTGGCTAAAACATATATAGGAGAAGGGTAACAAATGAAGGTAAGACCAAAAAACAACCTTGGGTAACTGAGGAAATAAGGAGAAAGATTAAGGAAAGAAAGGAAAAGAAATGAAAAAGATATTAGGTTAAAAACAGAATTAGAAGAAAAATGCAATCATAAGAAGAAAGAAGTGCAAGTACTGGTGAAAGATAGTATAACTTTATATAAGAAAAAGAAGACCAGGGAGATAAGAGATGATAAAAACAATAAACAATGCAAATAAAAGAAGAATTTAAGAAGTCCAAACTGACCACAAGGGGTTGCCAAAACTAAAGCAAAGTGTTATCCTGTCTAATTTCAAGGAAGAAGGGAATAAAAGTAAAGATTGAGAATCCCATTATGGTATTGATTTATTTAAGGCACAGGTAATATAAACTTATTTTGCGGAGTGAGCAATAAGGAACCAGGAGTAATAATAATAATAATAATATTAATAATAATAATAATAATAATAATAATGCTTTTATTAATATCGTTTTCTTAGTAATATTGTGTCTTCTACAGTTCCGTCTCTGAAGAAAAACTAAAGAAGAGGAAGAGCAATGTTTGTTTACATTTGAGACGATGGAGGTCCAACATGTGTCAAGGCGTCCTTTCTTAATTTACGGCAAATTATCCAATATAGAAAAACTTTTTTCAAATGTAGATAAAGGTGAGTTATCATATATAGTTATTGTCACATTATGCGAAGTTCAGGATGTGTTTCATTATAGTAATTAAGTCTTTTTTGGTAAAGTTTTGTATGGTGTCAAAAGGCTGTTTTTTTTAGTATATACAATTTCTCCTACATTTTGGTCCTTAATGAAATATCTCTTGGGGTGTGAATATTTCGTTTTTACAGGCTTTAAATTTCTTATTACTAGTTAAATCATTTTATTTATGTGAAAAATGACAATATGTTGTTTATCTAGGTCCACAATACGATATTATGAAGTTAGTTTTACGATATACATAATTTATTGTTGCCGTGCCAGGATCAAAGCCGGTTTGGAAGCAAAAGGTTGAGATTTAGTCTTGGGGTAAGCTAAGGACACGGCGGTCTAAGGGGCTAAATAGGTAAGGATAGGGCAGTCTAAGGAACTAAGGAGGTAAGGATACGTCTCCTAGGTTATGTTAGGTGGGGAACCTTAGGCTAGGTTATGTTCATGTCTTTGTTTCCCTTTTAAAGTGTGGGAGCCTTTGTATATTAGCGGCCAGTTCCTCCTGCGAGCGTAAAATATCGATACCAACTAAACTAAACTTTCCCCCCTAACCTAACCTACAAACCGTGTCCTTACCTATTTACTTAACTGGGGGCAAATGCCTCCCTGTGACCCCCCCCCCCTTACACTGCTATATTCTTAGCCGTCATCATACTTACAGGTGGCCGCTATCACACATACACCTCAAAGTGTGGTTTTTGAGTCATAATTTTTGTAATTTTACACCAGGTCAGGTAAAATATCAGTAGTAACCATTAATTATTTTGCAGAAATGGTGACGACGCTTTTGGGAAACCCTTGTTTACAAGTTGTAAATCCACGGAGGGGAAATGGCCGTAGTAATTTTGACATGATTGCAGTAGCGACTTCCTTCAAAGCTAAGAAATTCAAAATAAAATGCCAGTGACAGCCTGTCTTTAGAAGTGAATTATGTGATCGGCCGGAAGAAAAGTGCCGTGTTAGTGAAGACACCTCTGAATGGTCTTGGATTAGAAAATGGGAAAGCTAGGATCTAGTGGTATGGAAAATGGGAGAGCTAGGATCCAGTGGTATAGAAAACTGGACATTGGGATATGTATGTATCGACGGAATTATTAATTTTTATTGAACTTATGTATATTGTCATTAGTTTCAGAATATAGTTTAAGGGGTGCAAAGATGTTCCTCCACATTGCACAAACCTTTGATCTTTAAAGGTTTTAAAGGTTACTCATGAATGGCAGAGACAAAGGGACAGTGACAATACCCTAGAGACTAACCATATGTATACATATGAGCAGTGCCCAAGCTAGGATCAGGCAGGGCCAGGTAATGGCTGTTGAAGACTCAGTAGGTGACCTATAGGTTCCCCCAAACTCCCTCATCCTTAGCCCACAAGGATGGCGAGTGTGCAGACACTACAAAAGACTATCGAGCGTGAGCTGGTCTCAAAACCCAGTTGTTCCGTAACTGAAATACAAACCACGCTATTTACATGGGGTAATTACTTTTGGCGTAGCTGAATGACGAGCCATAAAGTTTTAACGAGGGTTTCCTACCCCACCGCTAGTTAGCGGGGGCGTAGGGAGGGGTAGCTAGCTACCCCTCCCCCCTCACACACACTGGAAATAGCTCACTTTACTTCTGGCTCGGGTAGCGAGCGGATATCTCCGCTCCTACCCTCGCTTGACGGCCATTCCTTTTTTCTTTTAATCACTTACTGTTTCTTATACATATATATTTAAACATTATGATGTTTATATATATATATTTTGTGTATAAGATATAGTAAGTTTCCTTTTCAGTGTTTGTGCGGTATGTGTGGTGTACGACAACGAGAGTGTTCATCGGCTTAGCGCTAGGCCACCACAATTTCCCTTCACGGGGCGTGGCCGCTCACTCCTAGGCCACCACAGTTGCCTTCATGGAGAGCGGTGTCTCTCTCGGGGTCGTTCACCTCTTACTACGTACTATTACTACTACGATAGCTTCCTTCCCGTTGCGGGCTGAGTTGCTGTTATGTTTATTTGTTTCAATTATTTTTTTTATGAAATCTAATTGTATTTTTAACTTTTCAGCTGGGAACATTTCTCTTCGGGGGTCTGTGAATCTTGGAAACATTCAAATCAGTTCATAATTATAGTTATTATAATTCTGTTTTTTGTTTTAGGTCTCTGGCCTCCCCCTTCTTCATTGTGAGGGAGGAGGGCGCATACCTACTTCGTTCAAATGTTCTTTCCCTCGGGGTTACTCTTTGGAGTTTCACTCGGGGGGGATTTCTGTTAAATAATTACTTTATTTATTTTCCAGTTAACTATGCAGTTTCATCGTTTGACTGAAGTGTGCCATCGAAGCAGAGCTGTCCTTTTTATGCCTGGGGAGTCTGCTTTCGCTGCCGTCTCTCTAGGACATCGTCATGGGCGTTTCCCTTCTCTTAGAGGTTCTTCCGTGACAACTGTCAGCTCTTCAGTCATCTTAGGATGATAAGGAGGTTTGCCTCCAAGGGTAGTTTGTAACTTCCCTTCTTCCCTTTTTGTTCCTGGTCCTTAGGCGGTTATGCTCTTGGGGCTGAGCGACCGCCCTCGTAACCATGCTCAAGGGGCTGAGCGGTTACAAGGCCGGACCATGGAACTTCTAGTGCTAAGGGCTCCTCTTCGGAGGATTGCTCCTTACAGGTCAGCTTGCTGACCCCGCGGTCCTTAGGGGCGCCATCGCCAGTGTCTGGGTTGTCCTGGTCCTTAGGTGGTTGTGCTCTTAGTGCTGAGCGACCTCTCTTGTAACCACGCTCAAGGGGCTGAGCGGTTGCAAGTCCGACCTGGGGAATGTCGTCCTTCGGGACTTTGTATCCAGTCGCCCTCCAGACATGCTGACCTGCCATCTCCTTTAAGGATGATGCGCGCTACGTGCCATCTAAACCTGTCATTGCGCAGGCACAGGTCCCATCGTGACCTAAGGGTAATGATCGCAAAACTGCGCATCAAACCCTTGCGCGCCAGGTTATACCTGTGCGCCCTTCTGCTGTAGCTGCTGCTGATCCTGATTTAGTGCCCCTGCGCACCCACAACCTTCAGCGCGCCCGCACCCATCGACAGTTTCTGAGTTAACGTGCCCGCGCCCAAAAAGCACACGCACTCGCCTGCGCGAAATGCGCTCGTGCTCATGTACGCGCAAATGTTCCAGTTACGCGCCAGGGTTCCCCTGCGCGCCCACAGCTTTCTGCGCTCCCACGCCCATCTGCTGTTCCTGCGGTAGCCGCAGGAACCCATCACTCTTATAATAATAAAAGTGATGCGCGCCCTCGCGCAGTTCCTGACATAGCGCACACGTGCTCGCCCATCTGCTGTTCCTGAGGTGGCACATTCACGCCCACCTGCGCACAAGCGCTCAACAGTTCCTGATCGCACCGCAGAAACCCATCACTCTTATAATACTAAAAGTGATGCGCACCCTCGCGCAGTTCCTGGCATAGCGCACACGCGCTCGCCAACGCACCAGCGCGCTTCTACATTTCCGCGCGCAGTCCAGGAGGAACCTAAGATAGCGCGCAGGCGCTCACAGGTTCCCCTGGACTCGGTTCCAGCCGTGCGTAATATCAAACCAACGGCGCACAATGTTCCAGTTGCAGAAGGTGCGCACCAGAATTTCTGAGTGCCAAATTACAGTTGCGCAGGATGCTCGCCAGATTCGGCAGCGAACGCCCACGCGTTCGATCCCTGTCGCTCGCCCTGAGCGCCCACCACAAAAGCGCACACCTGTGCGCCAACATCCTGATGCGCGCCCACGATCGCCAAGGGCCCTGTCTTACAGACACGCGCAAGCACTCATCAGCAGCTTGTCAGCCCACTGACTCCTGCATCCATCCTGTAATCCCCTGTAAACCAGCTCCTGCGCGCCCGCGCCCCTAACCTCGCATTCCCACGCCCACGCGCACGAGCGCGAATATCCTGCTGCGCGCAAATTATTCACGCGCAATCCAGAACAGGGTCCTTCACGGCGCCATGATTGCCAACACGATCAGGTACAAGCCTCAGGGCTACAGGGGGAAAGGTCATCATCGCCTTCCCCTCCCCGCAAGCGCATTACAGCGCGCCCGTCGGAGGAGGGGAGGTTTCCAGACAGGCCCAAGGACTCTTCTCTTTCTTCTGCAGTTTTTCAACAGGCGAACCCTCATTTGTCGACTCCTCCAAGGGATTGAACGATCTCTTTCCCTCCAGAGGGAGTGTCTGACAGTGCAACTGTCAGTCAGCAGCCCTGGTTTGGTGCCATGTTCAGAGCCCTTATGAAGGCTATGAAGCCTGAGCTCTCTGACCTAGGCCACAAATCAGTGGCAGCCTTCCCCCCCCCTGAAGAGGAAGAGAGGAGTCCCCTCCGTGGTAACTTCTCCAAGGACTCCAACGCACCAGCGCGCTTCTACATCTCAGTGCGCAGTCCAGGAGGAACCTAAGTTGGCGCACAGGCGCTCACAGGTTCCCCTGGACTCTGTTACAGCGGTGCGCTCGTTCCTGTATCCCTCCTAGGAGGGAACCAAAGGTCTCTAAGACTTTTCCCAAGTCTTTTGCAAGGCCTAGACAGGAACCAGAAAGACCCTTGGAGAACGTCCGCAATTCTCCCCAGGAAGAGCCTCTGGGAACGGGAGACTTCGCTGCCAGTCCAGGAGGAGAGCATCAAGAGTCAGAACATGTGTTCTGGCAAGTCCCGACCCTTATGAGGAACCTCAATGGGATCCCAGACCTGAGATTCTTCCTCGTGAAGGGAAGAATACGGTCCTGGACCGAATCTACGGCACCCAGAAACTCTCTAGGGCCAGTGAAGATTTGTCCTGGTCTCGGGATAAAGAGCGCCAGAGACAAGGTCGAGGGCCAGCTCTCTGAGCTTGCCTCCTTCAATAGATACAGTGCTTGTAACAAGCCCCTCCCTCCTTCCTGAGTAGGGATCGGTAAGGGGACTGGCCCTCCGGGCAGAAGTCCGGACCATATTGAAGCAGGGCTCTCTCCAAGAGGTTGTGGACCGGTCTCCAGGCTTCTCAATTGACTCTTTTCTGTGAGAGAGGCGTCTGGAGTCTGTAGACCAGTCACCGTCCTCTCGACACTGAACGAGTTTGTCAAACAGTCTCCGTTCAGTATGGAGACGGCAGACACAGTCAGGCTTGCAGTGAGACCACAAGACTTCATGTGTACCAGTTCGAGGTGCTGTGTTTCGGTATCTCCACAGCGCCTCAAGTGTTCACCAAGGTGTCCACTCTGATTTCATTGGGGGCTCACAGGATCGGCATCCGTCTCCTCCGTTATCTGGACGACTGGCTGATCCTAGCAGACTCGAAGGCAACCCTTTGTCACCATCGGGACAAGCTTCTCGAACTTTGCCAAGATCTAAAGATCATGGTAGACTTCGAGAAGTCCTCTCTACAGCCCTCTCAGAGACTGGTATACCTAGGCATGGTCATAGGCACCAATCTCCACAAAGCCTTTCCTTCAGACGACAGGATAGCAAGGCTGAGGAAGGTCGCGAGACCTTTTCCTCACACAAGAAGAACTTCCAGCCAACGTGGTTATGTCTCCTCGGTCGTTTCTCCTCCCTGGCCCATCTGGTTCCCAACAGTTGCCTCAGGAGGAGATCTCTCCAGTGGCTACTCAAGTCTCGGTGGAATCAAGGACACGATTCCCCGGACACCTTGATCCCTATGGGACAAACAGAACAGATGGATCTTCAGTGGCGGGTAGCAGACGAGAACCTACGAAAGGGAGTGGATCTTCTCGTCCTCCCCCCTGTCTTGATGCTGTTTTCGGACGCATCAAAGAAAGGGGGGGGGGTGCGCACGTTCTGAACCACAAGACCTCAGGTCTGTGGTCAGAATCAGGAAAGTACCTTCACATAAACCTGCTAGAAATGAAGGCCGTATTCCTGGCACTTCTGAAGTTCCACCAAGTCTGGCGGACTACTCTGTGGTAGTGAGGCGCGACAACACCCCAGTGATGGCTTATATAAGCAAGCAGGAAGGTACTTTTTTCGGAACAGACATCCCATCTTGCAGTAGATATACTGAGATGGTCCGAAGTCCACTCGATAGCCCTAGCAGCTCGCTTCATTCTGGACAGAAGGAATGTGCTCGCCGACAGTCTGAGCAAAGCGACACAGAGAGTGGGCTCCGAGTGGTCTTTGGATCTTCAAGTAGCCAACGAAGTCCTGTCTTTGTGGGGCTCCCCGACTGTGGACCTGTTTCGCTACAGCGCTGAACTACAAGCTCCCGCTGTACTACTCCACAGTCCCGGATCCCAAGGCTCTCTGGTAAGATGCCTTCCAACAACGGGGGGACTTCAACGATGTGTACGCCTATCCCCCGTTCAGTCTGATGAGGAGAGTATTCAACAAGACCAGAATATCGGTCAGCCTCTCAATGACCCCATGGCTCCGCCATGGCATCACGCAGAATGGTTCCCGGACCTTCTGCAACTCTTTTCGAGTCTCCGAGGGAACTCCCTCCGCGTCACGAGCTGCTCACACAACCACTTACCAACACCTTCCACAAAGTCGTAGCTTCGCTTCGACTTTACGCCTGAAGACTTCCAGCATCCTCTCAAAGAAGGAGGATTTTCGCAACAGGTTGCGAACAGGATGTCTGGACACCTGCGCATGTCATCTGCAGGAGTCTACCAGGCGAAGTGGCGAGTTTCTGTGGTTGGTGTCGTGGGAGGGGTACCTCTCCACTCGGTGCCACTATTCCAGCAATAGCGGAGTGTGCCTTTCAGTCTAGGCAATGAAAGGCTATCTCTCAGCCTTAAGTCTTGCCTTCAGGCTCAAAGAATGGACATTTCTTCCTTGTTGGAGCTTTCTCTAATACAAAACTATGAACTTACCTGCCCTCAGTTGGAAGTGAGACCTCCTCCTTGAAACATGGTTCGAGTTCTCAGGTCGGTAAAGAGACCTCCCTACGAACCACTACGTAAGACTTCAGAGCATCACCTTACTGGGAAGACAGTGTTCCTGCTAGCTTGGTCTCGGCCGAGCGAATCAGCAAACTACATGGTCTCTCTTACGACTTCGTCCATTCAAGAGGATGGGGGGAGGTTTCGTTCAGGTTCGTCCCTGAGTTTGTTGCCAAGACTCAGAATACGGGAGTACCGGACCATCGGTTCGACGCTTTCCGAATTTCGAGTCTCCGTTCTGTAACAGATGACCCAGTCCATCTCCTACTTTGCCAGTAAGGAGTGTGAGGTTATATCTTAAGAGAACAGCTGCAGTTCGTTCCCAGATTTAAGCCTTGTTCGTGAGCTCTGGAGAAACGAAGAGAAGGGTCACCAGGAATACCATCTCAGCCTGGATTCACAAGGTAATACACCTGGCCTTGAATCCTGACCCTTCTCCTTCACGTCGCCCTAGAGCGCATGAGGTCAAGGGCATAGCTACGTCCCTGGCCTCCAAGAAGAGTTATGCGGTGACGCAGGTCCTGCAAGGTGGGGTGTGGAAGTGTCGGACAACCTTCACAGCTCACTACCTGCAAGACATGACCCACAGGAGGCTCGATACGTTTTTCTATCGCCCCTGTGGTGGCAGCACAACAGCTGGTCTAACCTCAGGCTCCTTAATGGACAAGTAGCAGAAGGTTGAGGGCATTGTTACCCAGTATTAGTCTGCATGAATGAAAAGATATGTCTGGTCCTTATTCTTTTCTTCTTCCTCTCCTAACTTGGAGAAAGCAGCATCCTGGGTTCTCTGCACAGCTAACCTCAAACCACTGCAGGTAAACCATGCTGCCTTGTGTTCCTAGTATTAAGTGTAATACTGTCATGTCCCCATACCCAGACGAGGTGGTATTGGGAGAGTCCTAGCCTAGATTTCCATCTGAAGAGCTCCAGGTCAACTTCCTAGGACAATTCACTCTTCACCTTCGCACACCTTACGTAGGCCACGTAGGCCGCAGCAGTTTAACAGCTGCTTGCGAGGAGCAGGGACTCCCTATTGTCCGAGTACATATACACTCGAATATGGAGTCCCCGGGCAAACCAAAGCCAGTATGGCAGGGGACTTGCCTCCCTTCCTAAGGGTTAAGTCACCCCATGTAAATAGCGTGGTTTGTATTTCAGTTACGGAACAATTGACAAATTCGTAGATAATTTGTATTTTTCCTAACTATACAAACCTTAGCTATTTACAGTTATGTGCCCGCCAACCCTGTCCCCCAAGATAAGTCCTACCTCTAAGTAAAGTGAGCTATTTCCAGTGTGTGTGAGGGGAGGAGGGGTAGCTAGCTACCCCTCCCTACCCCCCCGCTAACTAGCGGTGGGGTAGGAAACCCTCGTTAAAACTTTATGGCTCGTCATTCAGCTACACCAAAAGTAATTACCCCATGTAAATAGCTAAGGTTTGTATAGTTAGGAAAAATACAAATTATCTACGAATTTGTCATTTCAGCAGAACGCCGCCATAACCCAAGAAGTATGACTTCAGCCAAGGTGGAAATGGCCATTAAACTTTAGGAAAAAATAAACAATGTTTGTCTGTTAAGTGGGAACAAACTTCTCTTTGACCTCGGCTGCTTGACACTACCAACATACTTTTCAGCCTCCTCGTCTCTGGCAGTTTCAATCTTTTTACTCTTCTTTCAGAGTGAATAATTGCCCTTGCAGACAAATGTGTTCGAGGGATATTGACTGAAGAATCCAAGAATTGTATAACTAGTTATGTTGCAGTTCTCTATGCTGTTTCTCGACACGTCTGTTGCTGTTCTCTCCGACAACGTGAACTTAAGGAAGGTGACATTCCTTAGACATTGCAGGTGCCCCCTTTGGAAGAAGAGTCCTAATGTCTCAGTGTAAAGGGGAAAGGCACCACTTTTCTTCTGTCCTCTGGTGTCTAAGGACGTATCATCTGATCGTACGTTTGCCTGCATAACTCCAGAGGGGACGAACTTTATGTTATTCTCTCTTGCCTTTTCTGTGTGAGAGTCTTCGCTGCCGCTTCGAGGAGAAGACTCCTATCGTTTCTCTCCTTTAGGAGAGACAGTATGAGGCGAAGAATTTCCCTTCTTGAGTGATTGCCGGGAGTAGTTATATTGCAGGAAGGAACATCGGCACCCTTAACACTAGGGAGGTGTTTGAATACTCAGTATAGGTGTTCACACATCTAGATGCTCATCCTTCAGTGTATCAGAATAATCTCCTCTTTGTACTCTACTGTGGGCTTTGGTTTTCAATTCCAAACCAGAGCTGCAGATGGCCTGTTGCCCTGAGCTTTCATGCTCATTTTTCTGATGCCCTCCAAGACTTCTCTCGTCGTGGGAGAAGCTCGTCCCACATGGGCATCTCCATTCAAGTGTGCTACAGTGGGCATCTGAAACATCACTGGTTAAGTAGCCACTGGTCCTCCTTATCTCGTGGAACAAGAAGTGAAGGACGACCAAGACCTCACCAGGGGAGTTCCACTTGACTATTCGGCTCCAAAGATACATCCAAGGGAAGATGGGACACACACTTGAAGGGCCAAACTGATTGTACCCCACTCCTTTGGAAATGTGATCGTCTATCCTTGCTCTGCAGTCGTTCTAACAGAGTTTGGCAGGGCATTCGGCAGCGTTGATGAGCGACAATATTAGCGTAGCGGTAGAAAACAGGCAAAGAGAAACTGCCTTGCAGTCCCTCTACGAGTTGGCAAGGCAGACGCTTACTTGGGCTTCGACAACAAAGGAGATTTGTCGGAGATGTTCATCCGAAGCTAGAGGATTGTATTAGCAGATGCACTCAACTGCCAAGGTATGTGGTAGGAGTGGATTGATCTCTTCTATTCTTTTGGGAAAAAAGGCTTCTTGGTCTTTGGGGTTTCCCATCGATCAACTTGTTTGCCACCTTGCTGAGCAAGAAGCGTCCAACGTTTTGATCCCCCTGTCCCAGGCCCATCATCAGCGAACAAGGACACCCAACTTCCCTCGGACAAATGGATTCATATGCCTTTCCTTCTACTGACGACTTTGAATATCAGGATGACCCTGGTGGTTCCAAGTTGCCCACACATCGATTGGTTTCCTGATTTGCTGATGCTCCTCGTCAATGTACCGAGAGAACTACCCATCCACGATTTGTATCGAAGACGGGATACTTCTCTGGTCAGAGCCTCAGCAATTGATAGTTAATTTCCTATTCTATCTTTGCCGGGAGAAACTCTTCTCAGTCTCTGCTGTGAAAGACTATCGCTCAGCCTTGAGCCAGGTCTCTAGACTGAAGTGTTGGAAGCTCTCCTCTTTATGGGAGTTGTCTAAGTCATGAGGAGCTTCATGTGTTCTTGCTCCCCAAGAGAATTCAGAGCACCAGAGTGGGACTTCACGAGACTTCTAAGCTCCTTCAAGCAGTTGCCGTACTAACCCTTGTGGTGGCCATTAGATCAAGATCTTCCACTTAAGACTGTGTTCCTTCTTGCCTCAGCCTCGGAAAAGAGACTGGGAGAGTCGGGTGGCGTCTCGTTTACCAGGAGTCATTCCAAGGGATGGAAGATCTCTTTTACATTTGTGAATTACTTTAAAAATTTGTGATATTCATTGAATTAATCCTTAAAATCTGTGGGCCAATTTGCCCTTTTTTTCTTTTCTTTCTCTTGACCAAAGATGTTTTGTGAAACAATCTTCGATTTTAATATCGAATTTATATTTTTCAATATTAAACTTAGCCGGTGATTATATAAGCTGCAGCTCTGCTGCCCGACAGAAAAACTCTACGTTCAAAATACGCCAGCGATCGCTATGCAGGTAGGGGGTGTACATCAACAGCGCCATCTGTCGAGCAGGTACTCAGTACTCAATGTAAACACAGAACCAATTTTCTCTCTGTCGGGCTACCGGCAAGACCTACTAATTCGCTGTTACTAACTGGATTTGTTTTCACAACTATTTGGTGAAGTACACTATTCTAGTTTTGAGCTTTTGCTATGCAGGTGTTTTATCTTCATCTCAAAACTTGAACTCGTTTTGGATAGATTTAATTATGGTGTCAAAGAGAGTATGGACTCTCTTTCACTTTTAAATGGCCGACCCTTCCCTTAGACGGAAGTGTGTTTAGGTTTTTAGTAATTTTGCTTAACACGTTATAGATCTATATATTTCATATCTCTCCGCCTTTATTAGGCCTCTTCGATTAACTTTCCATTTATTATAAACATATAAAAATAAATTTTTATGTTTTGTTTATATGCGACCTTTCCTGATAGTAGGCGGTCCTAACTTGGAACCGAAATTAATCAACGTTGAGCCCGTTATATCGTATTTAGCCTTTAAAGAATTTAAAACTTTTTAAATTTAATGTTTTATGAAAGAATTTCTTTGATAGTCTTCGTACTGTTTTCAAAGATGAACTAACGTTTAGTTTTTTAGACTACGCAGTTGTTGACGTTCAGGACGTTCAACATGCGCTCTATCGTTACGATAGAGAGAGAGTGTATCACGGTTTCACTTTGCAGTAAGAGTAAATCGATTCTGACGTTTTGTTCATTCTTTCTTAGCTTAAATGTTTTAAATTCTAAATTAAAGGAACTTTTTATTTGGAAAACCTTTCAGTTTTTTCCTTTAGTCAAATAACATGTTTTTTTTTGAGGATATATAATTGGGCTCTTCTCTTAGGTGCGAAATCAAGAGAGAAAGAGAGAGAGAGATAGAGACGGAGGGAGAGAGAGGAGAGAAAACGTTCCGTTCAAGCGGGTAACGTTGTTCTCGTGTTACTCTCGTCCCTAGTCGCTGTACGGGGAAGAAGGTAAAACGTTTCTAGGGTTTTATTCTTGTCCCCAGGCTATGTGCGGTGAGAGATTGTAAACGTAGTTTATTTGAACTAGTGTTTAGTCTCTTTCCCAGCCACTGAATTTTTTATCTTTATATATGTTTTCTGTTTTTTGCTAGTATTAATGAGCTGCATTATACGACTGAATTCGCAATTACTACCTTTTAATGAAGGGTAGAATTGCGTGTTTCAGGTAGAAATCAGTAAAAGTTTCGATTTCAGTGAAATTAGTGCAAAACAGAAAATCGATAAAGTGATATGCGCAAAGTGTTACAGTGTTGCGTCCGAGGGTTCGTCTGTTCGTGCCTGTCGTTCACCTAGTCCGGGACCTCTTGCAAGCTCCCAAGCCCAGGGGAGAAGTAATGTCGAATGACTTATGGGTTCGAGAGGCCTTGATCAACGAACAGACGTTTTTTCCCTCCGTGGTTTCGGGCGTATCTACCCAAGATCGCCCCACCCACACAAAGACAAGAGAGCCCATTTATTTCTCGTCTGCGGAAGAGGTTTCTCGTAAGAAACCATGGACCAAGGTCTCGCGGCTTATTAAGCGCAAGTCGGTCCCTTCCGCGCAAGTCCAACGGCCCAGTTGTAGCCACTGGGTCAGTTCGGACTCGCTGCAGTCTTCCGACGACTGCTCACCTCCTAAGAGAGGCAAAGCGGTACCGCATCAGGCAGTCACACCGTCTGTTGCCGCACCTGCTCCTGTAGACCCTAAGTGGTCTTTGCTGCAGACCATGCAGTCTCAGTTAATGTCATTGATGCGGGACTTTCGTGCGGAGAAGGTTGACACTGCACCAACCTCTAGCCTACAACCAACCACGGTTGTGCGTCCTGTGGACGCTGAGGCGACCTTCTGCCGCACTCCAGCTGAGAGAGTCCCGCCACCCATGCGTTTCAGTGTACCCTGCCAGCCGCATGTTGACGTTCAGTAACGCACGGAACCTTCCGTTGACGTTCGAGAGGTACAACAACAGTCTAAGTTGTTTTGTTTTGACGCGGTGCGTCAACCTCCGCATTCTAGAGTTGTTTTGACTGCTCAGTCTAGACAGTCAAAGCAGTCTCGAGTGGACACTGTATGTCCTCACGCACCTGTTGTGGTTGACAGTTCAGTTGTTGACAGTTCACAGACTGTCAAGCAGTTACATGACGTTGCCTTCTGGTCTGCTACTAATGCACCAGTGAGAGACTCACTGAGGTAACCTAGCTTTTATCGGACAAGGTTCCTGTAGATGAGGAAGTTGCTGTTCTCCCTCCTACTGATATTCCCTTGAGGACTCTGTCATTTGGAGAGGAGCCTTAAGCTGCTTAGCCTCCTATGGACTTTAATTAAATCATGATGATTTTTTAAGGATCTTCGTCCGGATCTTGTAACTGCTGCTCCTCGTTCGCCTAAACGTCAGAACTTACACTAGGCCTAGCTACTTCGAAGCCGTTGTTTTTAAGCTAGTGCTCTCTCGCTCTCCTAGAGAGCGTTACGTTGGCTAGGCGACTGGTTTTTGCACCAGGAGGAGTTTTAGGGATACAGCCTTTGATTTCCCTTCTTTTAAACTGGCTTATAGAGCGAGAGTCTGATAGGACACGAGAGAAGTTCTCGGCTTGGGAGTTCATGCCTCTGCCCAGATAGACTTCTCAATTCTGGTAGACTCGCCCTGGCGCCTAGCCAGGAGACGCTCCAAGTTGTTTACAGGTCAACTTCTCAACTTTTGTCGAGCCTTTGAAGTTTTGCTGTACTATTATGTCACACATAACAAGGCTTTCAGGGATGGCAAATGGTTCCGCCTCAGTCGCTAACCCCGTCTGTTGCTACACCTGCTCCCGTAGACCCTAAATGGGCTTTGCTGCAAGACATGCAGTCCAAGCTTGCGTCCTTGATAGAGGACTTAAATGCGGAGAAGAACCTTCTGGCCAACAACCTTCCAACCGGTCGGTTGTGCGCCCTGTTGACGCTGAGGTAACCTACTCGCGTCTGCCAGTTGAGGTGGTTCCTCCTTCTGGCCAACAACCTTCCAACCGGTTGGTTGTGCGCCCTGTTGACGCTGAGGTAACCTACTCGCGTCTGCCAGTTGAGGTGGTTCCTCCTTCTGGCCAACAACCTTCCAACCGGTCGGTTGTGCCCCCTGTTGACGCTGAGGTAACCTACTCGCGTCTGCCAGTTGAGGTGGTTCCTCCACCGATGCGACCCAGTGTGGGTTGTCAGTAGCACGTTGACGATTAAGCGACGCTCAGAGGTGGTTGTTGACGTTCAGGACATTCAACAACCAGCAGAGGTGACTTGTTGTGACGCAGTGCGTCAACCTCAGCAACCCGGTAGGGTGTTGACTGCACAACCCAGACAGTCTAGACAGTTTCGGGTTGACGCTGTACTTCCTCGCGCACCCATGGTTGTTGACAGTTCACAGACTGTGCAGCAGTTCCATGATATTGCGTCCGGCTCCGTCACGCATCCACCAGTGCGACCGGATTCAGCGAGTCAGACGTTGCCCACTCCGTTGCCGTTTCCTCATCAGTTTCGGATGAGGAACCCTCTGATGAGGACGTTGCTGAACAAGACGATCAGCCCCCAGCCCTGCTATCCATCCAGAAGATGCTGAAGAAGGAATGCTGCCCAGTCAGGCTGTGGATGAGTCTGGTAGGGACACTGTCATCCATGGATCAATTTGTGTCACTAGGAAGACTACACCTCCGTCCTCATCTATACCATCTAGCTTTTCACTGGAAAAAGGACAAGACGCTAGAAGCGGTCTCGATCCCGGTTTCCGTAAAGATAAAGTCTTGTCTGACTTGGTGAAAGGACTATATCAACCTTAGAGAGGGTCTTCCCCTGACTGTTCAGACTCCCAACCACGTTCTCTTCTCGGACGCATCGGACGTAGGCTGGGGTGCGACATTAGACGGTTGGGAATGCTCGGGATTATGGAACTCGAGTCAAAGGACAATGCATTTCAACTGCAAGGAGCTACTGGCAGTACATCTGACCTGGAAAAGCTTCAGGTCTCTCCTTCAAGGCAAGTGGTGGAGGTGAACTCGGACAACACCACGGCTTTGGCGTACATCTCCAAGCAAGGAGGGACCTACTCTCTGACATTGTACGAGATCGCAAGGGACCTCCTCACCTGGTCAAAAGGTCTAGACATATCACTAGTAACGAGGTTCATCCAAGGCAACTTGAATGTCATGGCAGATTATCTCAGTCGGAAGGGACAAATAATTCCAACAGAATGGACCCTCCACAAGGATGTATGCAACAGACTTTGGGCCACCTGGGGCCAGCCAACCCTAGATCTCTTTGCAACCTCGATGACCAAGAGGCTCCCAATATTTTGCTCACCAATCCCGGACCCAGCAGCAGTTCATATAGATGCCTTTCTACTATATTGGTCACATCTAGATCTATATGCATTCCCTCCGTTCAAGATTGTCATCAAGGTACTGCAGAAGTTCGCCTCTCACGAAGGGACAAGGTTGACGCTAGTTGCTTCCCTCTGGCTCGCAAGAGAATGGTTCACCGAGGTACTTCGATGGCTAGTAGACGTTCCCAGAACACTTCCCCTAAGGGTGGACCTTCTACGTCAACCACGCGTAAAGAAGGTACACCAAGGCCTCCACGCTCTTCGTCTGACTGCCTTCAGACTATCGAAAGACTCTCGAGAGCTAGAGGCTTTTCGAAGGAGGCAGCCAGAGCGATTGCTAGAGCAAGGAGAACATCCACCCTTAGAGTCTACCAATCGAAGTGGGAAATCTTCCGAACTGGTGCAAGTCAGTATCCGTATCCTCGACCAGTACCTCTGTAACTCAAATAGCTGACTTCCTCTTATATCTGAGGAAAGAACGATCTCTTTCAGCTCCCACTATCAAGGGTTACAGAAGCATGTTGGCATCAGTCTTCCGTCACAGAGGCTTAGATCTTTCCAACAATAAAGATCTACAGGACCTCCTTAAGTCTTTTGAGACCACGAAGGAGCGTCGTTTGGTTACACCTGGTTGGAATTTAGACGTGGTACTAAGATTCCTTATGTCAGACAGGTTCGAACCGCTACAATCAGCCTCCCTGAAAGATCTCACCTTAAAGACTCTTTTCCTGGTATGCTTAGCCACAGCTAAAAGAGTCAGTGAGATTCATGCCTTCAGCAAGAACATCGGATTCTCATCCGAACGGCTACATGTTCTACAACTTTGTTTTCTTGCCAAAAACGAGCTGCCTTCTCGGCCTTGGCCAATATCGTTCGATATTCCAAACTTATCGTATGGTTAGAAATGAACTAGAAAGAGTCTTATGTCCTGTAAGAGCTCTTAAGTTCTATTTAAAACAAACTAAACCTTTACGAGGCCCGTCTGAAGCTTTATGGTGTTCAGTTAAGAAACCATCTTTGCTTATGTCAAAGAATGCTTTATCCTATTTTATCAGACTGTTAATACGAGAAGCTCATTCCCATCTGAATGAGGAAGACCAAGCTTTGCTGAAGGTAAGGACACACGAAGTTAGAGCTGTCGCAACTTCCGTGGCCTTTAAACAAAATAGATCTCTGCAAAGTATAATCGACGCAACCTATTGGAAAAGCAAGTCAGTATTCGCGTCTTTTTATCTTAAGAATGTCCAGTCTCTTTACGAGAACTGCTACACTCTGGGACCATTCGTAGCAACGAGTGCAGTAGTGGTTGAGGGCTCAACCACTACAATTCCCTAATTCCATAACCTTTTTAATCTTTCTCTTGAAATGTTTTATTATTGTTTTTTGGGTTGTCCGGAAGGCTAAGAAGCCTTTCGCATCCTTCTTGATTTGGCGGGTGGTCAAAGTCATTTCTTGAGAAGCGCCTAGATTAGAGGTTTTGATGAGGTCCTGTTTTATGGGTTGCAACCCTTGATACTTCAGATCCTAGGGGTTGCTCAGCATCCTAAGAGGATCGCGAGGCTCCGTAAGGAAGACGTACTTAAAAAGGCAGAGTAATTGTTCAAGTCGACTTCCTTACCAGGTACTTATTTATTTTATGTTTGTTATTTTGAATAACTGCTAAAATGAAATACGAAATACTTAGCTCATAATAATGTAAATAAGTAATGCTGGTCTCTACCCACCCCCCTGGGTGTGAATCAGCTTATATAATCACCGGCTAAGTTTAATATTGAAAAATGTTATTTTTATTAATAAAATAAATTTTTGAATATACTTACCCGGTGATTATATATTAAAGGACCCTCCCTTCCTCCCCAATAGAGACCCAGTGGACCGAGGAGAAAATTGGTTCTGTGTTTACATTGAGTACTGAGTACCTGCTCGACAGATGGCACTGTTGATGTACACCCCCTACCTGCATAGCGATCGCTGGCGTATTTTGAACGTAGAGTTTTCTGTCGAGCAACAGAGTTGCAGCTTATATAATCACCGGGTAAGTATATTCAAAAATTTATTTTATTAATAAAAATAACATATTAACACTTGGATACCTACAAGTACACCTTAATATTAAAAGGAATACTCTGTTACTCATGTATACGTATAGATTTGGTCTACACCTTGATATTAAAAGGATTACTCTGTTACACATGTATATGTATAGACTTTGTCTAAGTAATTAGTTGTGTTTGTGAAAAATGTCACATTTAGATGATAGGATTTGCCCAGCGGTCTCCATCTCCTGATGGTGAATGAAGACGAAAATTGAAAGCAATGCAAACTTTAGAAAAGTGAATAAGTATCAAGATTAATTCTTCCTAGAGTTTAGAATGATGCAGTTAGGCTTTAATGAATGATGAAGATATTATTCAAAAGTTCAGTAATGTATAATTGCTTCTATTATCTTTATTGTCTTGAGATATTCTTAGAAGTATGACTGAAGTATTTAACTTTCTTTTTCAGATTATCGACATCAGTACGAAGTACAGTAGAAGACTTAACAACATCACTGAAGAATCCATAGACGATTTTATCAAGAATCAAGAGAGCATCGATAATTACACCTAGAAGACATCAAGAATTCGCTTCGATACGAGACCTCTCTCGTCTATGAGGAACATCGCTATTTTTCTACTTTGATTCTTAATGTATTTTGGTATACAGTACTGTATATATACAGTATGTGTGTGTGTGTTACAGGATTGTTTAAATGTACTGTATACATGTTCACGGATAATTTTCAATAGTTATGTTGAAGAATTCACAGGTTCTTCCATGGAAAGCTTTATTATTAGTTTCTTGATTTCCCGGGATCCAAATCTATTATCCTCAACTGTTCCTTCATTATCTTTCAGTAGGATTTTATGTCTCAAGTCCTACTTGAAGGATTTTTACAGGATTTCGAAAATGTCTTCCACAAGTCTCTTCAAGTCTTTTTATTGTAATGTCTTAACCATTTAGTTATGGCTCATTTTCCCTTTGCTTACGCATACACCAAACAGCTTGGCCTATTCTTTACACATTCTCATCTTTCCTCATACACCTGAGAACACTGAGATTACCAAACAGTTCTTCTTCACTCAAAGGGTTAACTACTGTACTGTAGTTATTCAGTGGCCGCTTTCCTCTTGGTTTGGATAGAAGAGACTCTTTTAGCTATGGTAAGCTGCTCTTCTAGGAGAAGGACACTCCAAATTCAAACCATTGTTCTCTAGTCTTGAGTAGTGCCATAGCGTCTGTACCATGGTCTTCCACTAATATGGGTTAGAGTTCTTATGATTGAGGGTACACTCAGGCGGATCTAGGAAAATTTGCCGTAAGACAATTTGCTGTTTGAATATTTAGACGCTGACATTATGCCACAAAGCGTAAGAGAAGGCAAAAAAAATTGTATATAAATGACACCTTAATCATTTATATATATATTAATTTGGAATATTTTTTTTATCTTATTTCATTTGTAGAGCATATTGCTATATTTATTTACTTTGATTTTCAATCATTTGTTTACTTTTGGATATATATAAGAAAAGAAATGTAGAACATAAAGATTAGAAATAATGAAGGTCTCACACTTTAAGTCAGACATTTTTTAGTAATAATCTTTATTTCTCAAGACATTGATCTGTTTCGATGGGTAACAGATATTTTCAGCCCATTATGGATAACCTCCTTCTCTGTTGTTGATTTGAAGTCCTTTCATACACTTTCCAAAGACTAATAGGAAAAGTTGGCGGATCTTTACATGGACGAGGTCCCCTGCCTCTCTTTTGCTCCTAAACCCAGTTCTAACAATCGATTTGCACGTCAGAACTGTCTCGGACCTCCACCGGGTATCCTCTGGTTTTGTCCTCGCCAGGCATAGTTCACCATCTTTCAGGAACCAAGGGCTTCGCTCCAAGTTCTATAGATGTATCATTGGTGTCTTGAGGAAATGAAGGAATGAATGATTTGATGTTTCTCTGGCATCCTGACATCGAAGGTCATTGACGTCTTGAGGCAAAATGAATGCGAGTGGCATAAGGAACTTCACTTTCGTGTTGAAATCACAATCATTTTGATATCAAACCTTAAACCCAGTATCTGTCACCTTTCTGCAAGCATTGTTACAGAAATAACTAGAGGGGCAATCAGTAGAGCGCAGACCTCCACCGCGGCAGCTCATTTCTCAGCCTTTTGCTCGACCATAAGCCTGACCTTCTAAAACTTAATAATTTCCAGCTTTTTACATAACAGTTACCCCCTACTGGTTTTATTACTCTACGATTAAAATTGTGTCCAGGAAACCATTCACAAAATAACACACAAAACAGAAATTCCTTCCAACTTCGTTTGGCGTAGTTAAAAAAAAAACAGCCCGTTACATTTGCGAATTGAAAAAACTCAGATAAACTAAGAAAACTAGCTGGTTTGAAATCAGTCATTAGATTTTCAGCTTTTAGGGGCTTGAGTAAAACTTCAGTTGTTTTAAAAAAACTTATTGTAAGATTCTTATAGTCTTATTCGGGAAGAGACCGTAAATTTGGGGGAGCATACATATCTTATGTTGACATGTAGTATACATAACTGATAGAAGATTTTAGGATAAACAAGTATTTCATTACATGCCCAATCAACGTTCTATTATCATCCTCCAGCCCACTATCGTAGAAATTTACCCTTTTCTAGAAGCGTAAATTCCTTGAGAATTACATGACCAATTCTTGATCTAGGAATAGGAGGGGTAATTTCTTCCTTGCGTCTCCTTCTAATGTTTCTTGGTCAGCTTGAAGTTGATGGCATGAGAGATTGTCCTTTTCAAATCATCCACATGCAGCACCAATCGATGATCTTGAGGCTTTTTGATTCAAGTGTATTTTCTATCATATTTTCTAATTCATATTTTACAGATATCACTTCATTACTACCTCCGCCAACAAAGTTGGAAGGAGGTTATGTTTTACCCCATGTTCGTGTGTTTATTAAGAGCTTCCTGAGGACTTTAATCGTAGAGTAATGAAACTTGCAGGGATTAACTTAAGTAAAAAGCTGGAAATTATTGAAATTTGGAAGGTCAAGGTCACGGTCAAGCACAGTGTCCAATTCACGTAAACAGCCATAAGTTTGAACATCGTAGTCACAGAGACTTCAAACTTGGTTCATATTTGAGTGTATGAAAATCCACACCAATTTATACATGTTAAGGTCAAAGGTCAAGGTCGAGAAATAAGCTGCCGCAGCGGAGGTCTGCACTCTAATTAGTGCTCCTCTATTTTAGTACTGTATGCACTCTTGCCTTACAGTTCGTATCAACAATCTGATAAATCTTTCCCTCATGTTTCTTTAGAGTCATCTATAAGCTTATTACATCTGGTGCTTTCAATTGTGTATGGAATCGTAACGGTTTGAAATAAAGCTAAATAATAAAGACCTTTTGGTCTTTCATTTCTCATTTTAGCAATGACAGAAAACTGCAATTTCCGGCTTTGCGGAAAAATATCCGTACGGCAAATTGTCTTGCAGCGAATTTGTTTACGGCAAATTCTGCGGCTTCCTACTCGGGCAGAGTATTCTATCTGTGTCCTTATTTCCTTTCCTCACTGGGTTAGTTTCCCTATTAGAACCCAGGGCCTTTGAGCATCTTGATTTCCCAAATGGGGTTATGGCTTAGCTAGTAATAATAGTCATAAAATGATCTTTTGTCCGGAGCAGAAATCTCGTCCTTCCAAATAACGATATCTTCTAAGGAGTGTCAGTTGATTTTTGAATGAGTTTGAAATCAAGTGAGTGTTAGAGTTCCACGACATTTTCCTCATTTCATTTGAGTGAAATAAGGGGTTTATTTATTAGAATAAAAACAGGTCTATTTAAGATCCTAAGGAGAGCATTGATTAATGTAAAATATAAGCTAATTGTAGAGTTGAGATTGTTCTTGTGATCATGGGAACATTTACACGTACAATTCACGTACAGTAGAATATTATCTTGTTGATCTGAATGAGAGAATCAGTGTCTTGTGTGAAAGGCTTTCCTAGAATTTATTTGGTTCATATTTGCATTTTATGAATATTGTTTGTTGAGAAATTCTTAAAAAGGTACAGAAATGCCACCGAGCTTATGGATTTTTTATATATAAGGGATAAGGTTTTATTTTGTGTAAAATATATCAGTATATATGAAATTCAAGGAAGCTTAGATACTTTTTTATATTATAAAGGATAAGGTAATTATTTTGTGTAAAATACTGTAGTGTATATTGGAAATTTGAAATATTTACCATTGATAAGATGCTGAAGTTTATTGAAAAGTCAATTTATTGTTGAATTAGGTATAACACACAACTTAGAAGAAGGTTTGGGTCCAATTCATCTTTTTTTAAAGATCAGCTGCTTAGGAATAGTTTCACTTCATTCCATCCATTTTGTCGTTTCTAGAAAGTAAATGTTCATTTCTCATTACTTCTTGGAAAAAGCAACATTCATCGTCATTTTTGTTTACACTCGGACTCCATGTTTCAACTTTGAGAGGTCAGTGAATGTCAAACATTTTTTTTCAATATTAAACTTACCCGATAATCATGTAGCTGTCAACTCTGTTGCCCGACAGAATTCTATGGAGGGATACGCCAGCTATCACAATACTAGAAGGGGGTGTTCTTACCAGCGCCACCTGTGGCCAGGTACTCAAGTACTTCTTGTTGACACCTCCTCAATTATTCCTCTGTCGTGCTTCTGACAAGACGTTCTGGGATACGCTTATGTTCTTGGAGTATTTTCACGACTTTGGTGAAGTATTTCTCTTTGATTTCGGCTGTCGCTTTACTGGAAACTTCTATTTTAGCTTAGTTAGCTTTTGGAATTAATTTGATTATTTTTGGTGACGAAGAGAGTATGTACTCTCGTTCACCTTTCAATGGCCGACCCTTCCCTTAGTCGGAAGTGTTGGTGTCTAAGAGAGTATAGACTCTCTTTCTTAATTTTGCTTAACAAAAGTTATAGATTTATTTTATATCTCTCTGCCTCTTATAGGCCTCTTCGATTAACTTCCTTTTTTATAAACTTATTAAAATTAATTTTTATATTTGTTTATATTCGACCTTCCTAATAGTAGGCGGTCTTTTCTTGGTACCGAAGTTAATTATCGTGAGCCCGTCATTTCGGTTTTACCTGTTAACATATTATGCTATTTTAAGGTCTTTGAAAGAATTTCTTTGATAGTCTCGTACTTTTTCAAAGTTGAACTAACGTTTTGTTTGTCTCGGCAGTTGTTGACGTTCAGAACGTTTCAACTTGCACTCTATCGTTACGATAGAGAAAGAATGTTCACGGTTTCACATTGCAGTAAAGAGTAACCGTTTCTAGCGTTTTGTTCATTCTTTCTTAACTTAATGGTTTTGATCCTAATAAGGAACTTTTCTTTTTGGGAAATATTTCAGTTTTTTCCTTTAACAATAATATGTTTTAACGATATATATGATTGGGCTCTTCTCTCAGGGTCTAAGTCAAGAGAGAGAGAGAGAGAGAGAGAGAGAGAGAGAGAGAGAGAGAGAGAGAGAGAGAGAGAGAGAGAGAGAGATAGAGACGGAGGGAGAAAGAGGATAAACGTTTCCCTCAAGCCTGCCAGGCGTACGAGTAACGTCGTTATCGTTTTGCTCTTATCCCTAGTCTCTTTAGGGGAAGAAACTAAACGTTTCTAGAGTGATCTAGTGTTTAGTCTCTTTCCAGCCACTGAATTTTCTTTCATTAGATTTTTCTGTTACATTGTAATTCTGTTTTCGCAATTACTAACTTTTGAGAAGGATAGAATTGCGTGTTTCAGGTACAAACCACTTAAAGTTTCGAGTTCAGTGAAATAAGTGCAAACAGAAATCAAAGTGATAAGTGATTAGCAAAGTATGTCAGTGTTATGCGTGAGGGTACTTTTGTGCGCGCCAGTCGTCCTCCCAGTCCGGGACCTCTTGCAAGCTCCCAAGCCCAGGGGAGAAGCAATGTCGAAGGGCATAAGGGTTCGGCAGGCCTTGATCGGCGCACAGAAGTATCCTCGGTGGTTGTGGGCGTGTCTTACCGAGACCGTCACTCCCACCCGCAGACGATTGAGCCCTTATTTTGCTCGTCTGCAGAAGAGATTTAGAGGAGAAAATAAAGGCAGAGTTACGCTGGTCTCAGGTCTCAAGACCTCTTAAACGTAAAGTCCAGACCTATGCCAGACGTACGAAGTAAAGTTCAACAACCCGGATGCAGTCATTGGGTTAGCTCTGTCTCTCCTCAGTCATCAGTTTGTCGGGCTGAGAGTGCGCCTACACTCCCCCCCCCCTATGCTCGCTCCGCCTGATCGCAGTACCACCTGCCAGGCGTACGATGTTGTGGACTCTACTACAGTCCATGCAAGCACAGCTTTCGGACCTGATGCGTGAGTGTCGTGCTGAGAGTGTTGCACCTCCTCCTCCTCCTGCACCGGTGGTGCACCAACCGCCTGCACCCGTTCAGCCTGTGCTGCACCCGCCTGCACCGGTGGTGCACCAACCGGCTGCACCCGTTCAGCCTGTGCTGCACCCGCCTGCACTCGCTGCACCCAGTCGCAGCACCATCTGCCAGGCGTACGATGTTGTAGACTCTACTACAGTCCATGCAAGCACAGCTTTCGGACCTGTTGTGTGAGTGTCGGGCTGAGAGTGTTGCACCTCCCCTGCACCCGTTCAGCCTGTGCTCAACCCGCCTGCACTCGCTGCACCCAGTCGCAGCACCATCTGCCAGGCGTACGATGTTGTAGACTCTACTACAGTCCATGCAAGCACAGCTTTCGGACCTGTTGTGTGAGTGTCGGGCTGAGAGTGTTGCACCTCCCCTGCACCCTTTCAGCCTGTGCTCAACCCGCCTGCACTCGCTGCACCCAGTCGCAGCACCATCTGCCAGGCGTACGATGTTGAACCTCTTTCTGTGTTCGCTGTTCCCAGTGTTGTTCAGCCTCAGCCTTCTTTAAGGCAACCTTCGGTTTGGGATCAGGAGGATTACCCCACTCTTCCTCCTCCTCCCCTGGCTGCTCCACCGGTGGTGCAACTCTCGGTGGAGGTACAACCTCTTCCACCTGTGAGTCAGTCTCCTCAGCTGCTGCACCGAGCTCAACCCGTGCACCCTGATCCTGCGCCTCAGACACCTCTGCTTGCGGGAACTTTACCTTGTTCTGCGCAACCTCGGTCTCTTCACGCTCCACTCATACCACAGGAACAGGAACTTTCTGCACCTTCCACTGTTGTTGTTCCAGCTCGTTCTGACTCTGCTGTTCAGCATACCTTACCTCCATTTTCTAACCATGGCAAAAATATGAATCATGAGTTATGAATGTAAGGTAAACATTATGTTGATTTTTAAACCCCATGCAAGCATGCATAAAGCACTCTAGCACTGGTCATGGAATTTCTGAGAAATATTAAACGCCATGCACACGCTCTGCTTTCCTTACAGCAGGCTCTGCTTACAGCAGGCTCTGCTTACTACATGCTCAGCATTCAGCATGCTCTGCATTCAGCATGCTCTGCATACAACATGCTCTGCATACAGCATGCTCTGCATTCAGCATGCTATGCATACAACATGCTCTACATACAGCATGCTCTGCATACAGCATACTCTGCATTCATCATGCTCTGCATACCTTACCGCATGCTTCTCAACATATCTTGGGTTGTTGCCAACTCACTAGACTGTCAAGCAGTTTCATAACGTTGCCTTCTAGTCTGCTGCTTTTGCACCAGTGAACCCTCACTCAGAGAACTTAGCTTTTCTAGGATAAGGTCCCTGTAGATGAGAAAGTTCTTTTCTCCCTCCTTCTGATATTCCCTTGAGGACTCTGTCATTTGGAGGGAGCCTTTAGCTGCATAACCTCTTATGGACTTTTATTTAAGCATAACATGCTTACAGGGAAGGTAATGGTTCCACTTCAGCCGCTAATCCCGTCTGTTACCACACCTGCTCCCATAGACCTTGAGCTGTGTTGCATGACATGCAGTCCAAGCTTAGTCCTTGTTAGAGGATTTTTGTTTACGGAGTCAATGTGTCACGGGGAAGACGTTCAACAACCAACAGAAGGGACTTGTTGTGACGCAGTGCGGCAACCTCAGCAACCCATTAAGGAGTTGTCTGTACGACCCAGATAGTCTAGACAGATTCGGGTTGTCACTGTACTTCCTCGCTTGCCCATGATTGTCAGTTTACAGACTGTGCAGCAGTATCATGATCTTGTGTCCGGCTCCGTCAGACGACTGGCTTTTAAGAGCTCCCACAAGTCGTCGCTGTCTGGAGATTTTCAAATGGACTATGGATCTGACCAAGGAACTGGGCCTCCTGGTCAATTTTGAGGAGTTTCAGCTCGTTCCATCCCAGACCATTGTTTCCTTGGGTATGGATCTTCAGAGTCGAGCTTTTCGGACTTGTCCGTCGGCCCCAAGGATCTTCCAAGCCCTAGAATGCATCCAGAGCATGCTGAGAAGGAACCGATGCTTAGTCAGGCAGGGGATGAGTCTAACAGGGACACTTTCATCGCTGGCCCTGTTCATCGAGTTAGGGAGACTCCACCTCCGCCCCCTTCAGTATCATCTAGCTGCTCACTGGATAAAGGACATGACGCTAGAGACGGGCTCAGTTCCTGTTTCCGAAGAGATGAGGTCTACTCTAACGTGGTGGAAGAACAGCATTCTTCTCAAGGAAGATCTACCTTTGGCTGTTCAGACCCCCGACCACCGTCTCTTCTCGGACGCATCGGACACGGGCTGGGGTGCGACACTGGACGGACAGGAATGCTCGGGAACATGGAATCAGGAGCAAAGGACACTTCACATCTATTGCAAGGAGTTGTTGGCAGTTCATCTGGCCTTGATAAACTTCAAGTCCCTCCAGCTTAACAAGGTGGTGGAGGTGAACTCCGACTACACCACAGCCTTGGCTTACATCTCCAAGCAGAGAGGGACTCATTCGAGGAAGTTGTTCAAGATCGCAAGGGACCTCCTCATTTGGTCAAAGATCGAAAGCTCACGCTGGTAACGAGGCTCATTCAGGGCGATATGAATGTCATGGCAGATCGCCTCAGCCGTAAGGGTCAGGTCTTCCCCACAGAGTGGACCCTTCACAAGAATGTTTGCAGCAGACTTTGGGCCCTGTGGGGTCTGCCAACCATAGTTCTATTCGCTACCTCGATGACCAAGAAGCTCCTCTTGTATTGTTCTCCGATTCCAGACCCAACAGCAGTTCGCGTGGATGCCTTTCTGCTGGATTGGTCCCATCTCAACCTGTATGCATTCCCGCCGTTCAAGATTGTCAACAGGGTACTTCAGAAGTTCGCCTCTCACAAAGGGACACGGTTGACGTTGGTTGCTCCCCTCTGACCCGCGAGAGAAGGGTTCACCGAGGTACTGCAATGGCTGGTCGACGTTTCCCAGGACTCTTCCTCCTAGAGTGGACCTTCTGCGTCAACCTCACGTAAAGAAGGTACACCCAAACCTCCACGCTCTTCGTCTGACTGCCTTCAGACTATCGAAAGTCTCTCAAGAACTAGAGGCTTTTCGAAGGAGGCAGCCAGAACGATTGCCAGAGCAAGGACGACATCCACTCTCAGAGTCTATCAGTCTTAATGGGAAGTCTTCCGAAGCTGGTGCAAGGCCAATGCAGTTTTCCTCAACCAGTACCACTGTAACCCTTATTGCTGACTTCCTGTTACATCTAAGGAACGTAAAATCCCTATCAGCTCCTACGATCAAGGGTTACAGAAGTATGTTGGCAGCGGTTTTCCGCCACAGAGGCTTGGATCTTTCCTCCAACAAAGATCTACAGGACCTCCTTAGGTCTTTTGAGACCTCAAAGGAACGTCGGTTGTCCACTCCAGGCTGGAATCTAGACGTGGTCCTAAGGTTCCTAATGTCATCAGGATTTGAACCGTTCCAATCAGCCTCTTTTAAGGACCTCACATTAGAAACTCTTTTCCTCGTGTGCTTAGCAACAGGTAAAAGAGTAAGTGAGATCCACGCCTTCAGCAGGAACATAGGTTTCACATCTGAAACGGCTACATGTTCCTTGCGGCTTGGTTTTTTTTGGCTAAAACGAGCTTCCTTCCCGTCCTTGCCCTAAGTCGTTCGAGATCCCAAGCCTGTCCAACATGGTGGGGAACGAACTAGAGAGAGTACTTTGCCCTGTTAGAGCTCTTAAGTACTATTTAAGAAGGTCAAAACCATTACGAGGACAATCAGAAGCCTTATGGTGTGCTATCAAGAAGCCTTCTCTACCAATGTCTAAGAACTCAGTTTCTTACTACATCAGGCTTCTGATTAGAGAAGCAAATTCTCATCTGAAGGAAGAAGACCTTGCTTTGCTGAAGGTAAGGACACATGAAGTGAGAGCTGTGGCTACTTCAGTGGCCTTCAAACAGAACCGTTCTCTGCAGAGTGTTATGGATGCAACCTATTGGAGAAGCAAGTCAGTGTTCGCATCATTCTATCTCAAAGATGTCCAGTCTCTTTACGAGTACTGCTACACCCTGGGTCCATTCGTAGCAACGAATGCAGTAGTAGGCGAGGGCTCAGCCACTACATTCCCATAATTCCATAACTTTTTAACCTTTCTCTTGAATACTTTTTATGGGTTGTTCGGTCGGCTAAGAAGCCTTCCACATCCTTGTTGATTTGGCGGGTGGTCAATTCTTTCTTGAGAAGCGCCGAGGTTAAAGGTTGTGATGAGGTCCTTTAGTATGGGTTGCAGCCCTGTATACTTTAGCACCTTTGGGTTGATTCAGCCTCCAAGAGGAACGCTGCGCTCAGTAAGGAAGACGAACTTAAAAAAGAGACAGAGTAACGGTTCAATTCGACTTCCTTACCAGGTACTTATTATTTCATTGTTATTTGAGATAACTGTTATATGAAATATGGGATACTTAGCTATCCTTTAATCTTGTACACTGGTTTTCACCCACCCCCCTGGGTGTGAATCAGCTACATGATTATCGGGTAAGTTTAATATTGAAAAATGTTATTTTCATTAGTAAAATAAATTTTTGAATATACTTACCCGATAATCATGATTTAATTGACCCTCCCTTCCTCCCCATAGAGAACCAGTGGGACCGAGGAATAATTGAGGAGGTGTCAACAAGAAGTACTTGAGTACCTGGCCACAGGTGGCGCTGGTAAGAACACCCCCTTCTAGTATTGTGATAGCTGGCGTATCCCTCCATAGAATTCTGTCGGGCAACAGAGTTGACAGCTACATGATTATCGGGTAAGTATATTCAAAAATTTATTTTACTAATGAAAATAACATGTTTGAAAACATTGCTGATATTACACACACAATTATATACATATTGACATCAGGGTTCTCTAGAGAATACTCTGCCTGTATTGGTAGAATTCCATTGTTAATGGTTTTTTTATCATATTCAAGTTAATGGTGAATATTATAATGGGTACATTAAGAGTTTGTTATCCATTGTAGCCAACTTCTCTTGACCGTTCTAAAAAGCTCGCTGGCATTTTCTGTACATTTGATGTCCTGTATTTTATATTTCATGTTTAGATTTATTATTAGCAGACAGAACACATTTTGACGTAGCAAAGGTTCTATTTTAAACTCGCATTTGAATGTTTACCAATCCTGAAACCACATGACGATAGTGAGAAAATTCCAATTGAGAAAGGAGTTAGCCAGGGAGACCCCTTCTTGCCTAGATAATTCACAGCATTTCTTAATTGAAAATAAGCAGCAAATATAGATCTGGGTAATTTCTATGTCATGAGAGAGAGAAAGAGAGGGAGAGAGAGAGAGAGAGAGAGAGAGAGAGAGAGAGAGAGAGAGAGAGAGAGAGAGAGAGAGAGAGAGAGAGAGAGAGTGTGTGTGTGTGTGTGTGTGTCGAGGCATAAGTAGTGCCTTGCAAGTGTTGGTACGCGTTAAAGACGTGATTTTCAATGTATAGGTCTTTGAGTATGTGCTGCTTTGCCGGGGCTTGTAAGTCTGACGGCATGGGATAGACTCCCCTTGCGGTGTGTAGGTCTTTGAGTATGTGCTTCTTTGCCGGGGCTTGTAAGTCTGAGGGCAGGGGTAGACTCCCCCACAATGTAACGTAGGCTTTGTAGATCGCCAGAGGAGGTGGGAGACATGAATTAGATAGGGACGACCAACCACCTCCTACCATTTCTGCCAATGAGAATTCCTTTATATATTCTTTCTCAAAGTCCATGTGACAAAGATTATTCTAGAATAAATCAAATGAAAAAGTGTAAAATACTGCACTTATTTAACAATTTCATAAAATCACAGATTAAATATTTAAGCAAAATAATATAAAAGTTTTCTGAGGTTGAATGTAGAGTTTCTCTTCCAGGGATTTCGCTGAGACATTTCAGAGAACAACGTAGAGTTGGGGGTATCATTATCATTATCATTATCATTATAGCAGACGATATCAAACAAAGTTATTCATTTTATGTTCTTAGGAAGATTAATCTATGATGGAAGTCATTATTCAAGGCAGGATATATTTGTTATAAGATAGCATAACCAGAATGGCTAGTCAAATGTTTAGGCTATTCAGTAGTCAGTCTTGAGTTGTGGGAATGGATAGTTGGATAGTCAAATACCATGTGAGATAAGGCTATTTGTTAGCTAGCCTCATGTTAAGGAATAGTTGAACCAGATGGATAGTCGAGTATTGTACGAAAGAGAAGTTTTGAAGTATCAATATTAACCAATTTTAATCGAGATAACTTCATGTGCCACAAATGTGTTCTGCCTGTTAATGATCATCGTAGGATTTTGTATTTTTATAAATATTCTGTATCATCCCATTACAGCAAATGAGCAAAATCTTTTGAATTCTGTTTAGAAGTCAAATTTTGGTCGGGATTTTCATAGCTGTGAGCACAAGTTTGACCTCGTAGATCAAGAGAGGACATTCTTCTTCTTGTAGTAGGAAAAGGTGTTTGTTCACACTAAAGCCAAGACGGTTTCTGTGTCCGTTTCGTGAGATTAGGCTGAGAAAACCACAGGTCAAAGTGCCGGTGAAAAAGATAAAGCTTCGGAAATGTTATTCGATAGGTTAAAAAACTTATTCGTTTAATGAGAGACTGAAATTTAAACTTCATTCGTTTTTCCAAAGCGGTACTGATATCAAATAGAGTAGTCTTTTAATCTTGAATTTAATATATTTGCCTGATTAGTCTCTGAAATTTAATTATTATAGATTTGTTTGAATTTTTATAAATATCAAGTTACCTGAAGTTAGTTTTGTGACATCTTAATTGTTCGAGCAATAGCCTGCGATACTTGGTCTCTTTCGCATGATGTATTTAGTCACCCTTCAGGAGGTGAGGACATTGAAGTGATAGATTAGGTGGGATAATGTTTTATGTTCTATTTACTTTTGAATCAACATGTTTTTGCTGAGATCAGAAAAACATGTTATGAACTTCAGCTTTAGACAAATGTTTACCAATCCTGAAACTACATAACTATAGTGATAAAATTCCAATTAAGAAAGGACTTAGACAGGGAGACCCCTTCTCGCCTAGATTATTCACAGCATTTCTTAATTGAAAATAAGCAGCAAATACAGATCTGGGAATTTCTATGTCATGAGAGAGAGAGAGAGTGTGTGTGTGTGTGTGTGTGTGTGTGTGTGTGTGTGTGTGTCGAGGCATAAGTAGTGGCCTTGCAAGTGTTGGTACTCGTTAAAGACGTGATTTTCAATGTATAGGCCTTTCAGTACGTGCTGCTTAGCCGGGGTTTGTAAATCTCATGGCATGGGATAGACTCCCCTTGCGGTGTGTAGGTCTTTGAGTATGTGCTGCTTTGCCGGGGCTTGTAAGTCTGAGGGCAGGGGTAGACTCCCCCACAATGTAACGTAGGCTTTGTAGATCGCCAGAGGAGGTGCGAGACATGAAGAATTAGATAGGGACGACCAACCACCTCCTACCACTTCTGCCAATGAGAATTCCTTTATATATTCTTTCTCCAAGTCCATGTGACGAAGATTATTCTAGAATAAATCAAATGAGAAAGTGTCAAATACTGCACTTATTTAACAATTTCATAAAATCACATTAAATATTTAAGCAAAATAATATAAAATATTTCTGAGGTTGAATGTTGAGTTTCTCTTCCAGGGATTTTGCTGAGACATTTCAGAGAACAATGTAGAGTTGGGGGTATCATTATCATTATCATTATCATTATCATTATAGCAGACGATATCAAACAAAGTTATTCATTTTATGTTCTTAGGAAGATGAGTCTATGATGGAAGTCATTATTCAAGGCAGGATATAATTGTTATAAGATAGCATAACCAGAATGGCTAGTCAATTATCTAGTCTATTCAGTAGTCAGTCTTGAGTTGTGGGAATGGAGAGTTGGATAGTCAAATACCATATGAGATAAGGCTAGTTGTTAGCTAGACTTATGTTAGGGAATAGTTGAACCAGATGGATAGTCGAGTATTGTACGAGAGAGAAGTTTTGAAGTGTCAATATTAACCAATTTTAATCGAGATAACTTCAAGGGCTACAAATGTGCTCTGCCTGTTAATAATCATCGTAGGATTTTGTATATATAAATATATTCTGTATTAATCCCATTACAGCAAATGAGCAAAATCTTTTGAAATCTTTTTAGAAGTCAAATTTTGGTCGGGATTTTCATAGCTGTGAGCCCAAGTTTGACCTCATAGATCAAGAGAGGACATTCTTCTTCTTCTTGTAGTAGGGAAAGGCGTTTGTTCACACTAAAGCCAAGACTGTTTCTGTGTCCGTTTCGTGAGATTAGGCTGAGAAAACCACAGGTCAAAGTGCTGGTGAAAAAGATAAAGCTTCGGAAATATTATTCGATAGGTTAAAAAACTTATTTGTTTAATGAGAGACTGAAATTTAAACTTCATTAGTTTTTCCAAGCGATACTGATATCAAATAGAGTAGTCTTTTAGTCTTGAATTTAATATATTTGCCTGATTAGTCTCTGAAATTTAATAATTATAGATCTGTTTGAATTTTTCTAAATATCAAGTGACCTTAAGTTAGTTTTGTGACATCTTAATTGTTCGAGCAATAGCCTGCGATACTTGGTCTCTTTCGCATGATATATTTAGTCACCCTTCAGGAGGTGAGGACATTGAAGTGATAGATTAAGTGGGATGATGTTTTATGTTCTATTGACTTTTAGAATCAAGATGTTTTTGCTGAGATCAGAAAAACATGTTTATGAACTTCAGCTTTAGACAAAAAAGAGAATCTGTAAAGCAGTAGTTTTTCTATCTGATTTTATATTGTTAGATTACTACTTATCTGAATGTCGATTTTCAATTTCTTTTCTTTATTTAGCAGTGTAGAGGATTTACAAAAGTATAGATTTTTAATAAGTTTATGATAAGATGTTTTTCAGGCAATTTATTTTTGATTAGGTAGCATTAGCTTATGTTGTGATCGCTTGATTATTATTGCATGATTACAAACCCTTGTTTACTCCGTTTTTGCTTTTCCATGACCAGAGTTTTAAGGAATTATTGGGATTCTGGCAATATTGTTTGCTTGTTAATATCTCACCCACTTCAAGTGGAAGTAGCGATTGCCACAGTTCAATCCTGTTCTTCGTGCTTAACACACATGTCTGCTCAAACTACTATTCAAATCTTTATGCTTGCATTTGTGTTTTTCTCTCTCAGATATGATGAATACGAATACTTCAAAGTATGTATGAGAGCTGGACCTGGCCTGGAAGGTTCTCCTTGAAGCTCCTCCTTGGAGGTCGACCTACGTCCTTTAAGAAATGATGGTTAAGACCAGAAAATTTTGCTATTAATGATGCCAATTTGATCTCCCTCCCGATTTCCGCGTTAAAGGAGCTATCTGGTGACGGGGCAATTTGTTACCCTGTCCTATACGGGCAGTTTGCCTTTTTCATCCGAGGACTTCTTCTGGAACCCTTCCGAGGACTTCTCCTGGACGCCTATTTCTTACGAGGACTTATAGACGCCTGTCCTCACCCAACTTCCTTGTAAACACAAGTCAAAACAAGAAGGGCATATCTAGAAATACTATCTCCTTCAAAAGGCTCAAGATCTCTCTCAAGACAAGAGCCTGGTACATCAGAAATGGAACAAATTGCCACAGAGGCAGTAGAAATGGCCGTAGAGGCATCTGTGATACCTCCACTAGAGTTACCAAAAAGTTCAGGGGAAACTTTCCACTTTCTTAAATGAGTGAGCTTGATAAGGCAACTAGGTGGGTTGGGTGAACCACCAAGGTGCTGTACTATTGACGGGTTCTTCCCAGAGGCGCAGAATACAAGACAACTGCGATGTCCCTCTGTCGAACCAGGCCAAGGGTGAGTTAGAATGGTTTAATTGACAGATTTCAGGTACGGAGAATTCCTTAAGGTCAAAGTACGGGTTGATTAATTTGCATTATGCAGGGCTGAATGGCCTTTGATGCGCCAGATGAAATCAAAATCTCCTCCTCTAGCCTTCTCAAAACAAAGGAAGTTTCATGTTCATACAAGAGCAGATCCGAACCCAGTTGATCTAGATGTAGCCACTCTTACACCAGGCACATGTAGCGACGGTCTGCCTTGTTTGTCTTCTTCTTCTTATTATTACTAGCTAAGCTACAATCCCGGTTGGAAAAACAGGATGCTATAAGCCTCATCCACCCCGCAAGTCCTTAAAATTCTGTGTGTGGAAAAGCAACAACTGATTAAACACTTATAAATAACTCTGGTTTATATTGCTAGGAAAAATACAAATCATTTTCTAAGAAATTGTATTTTAAAACTATTTTATTATTGTGAATATTACGATGTTTATAAGGCTGTACTGTATAGGATTTTGCTCATTGCTGCAGTGCGAGTTTTGTATCAAAATGTTTTTGTGACTTAATTTGATTATTGTTAAAGAGAACTTTTATGTTGAAGTCAGTTTGTTATGTTTAAAATCTGTCATTTCTTTTGGTATAAGACTGGGTTTCAACATTCTAAGACTGAGAATTATTTCTTATGGACATATCAACGAAGGGAACGAACTAGGAACGGCAACTAAAGAAAATGGGTAGATATGAAACTAGTAAGACTAAAAAGACCCTGAAGAATATAGACTTTATTCTTTATATGTTAAACTCATTAAGATGATGCAATGATTTTTATTATGGTTCTCCTACAAGTTAGCAAAGAAAGCTATATTCTAGTTTGGCCTTAGTGAAGCAAGTTAGATACATTTAATAAATTGTTATATTGACAGATGGTAGCTATAGCGTACAATCCTTTTCTCAGTGGGGATACCTTAACGAGGTGAAAGGGTTTGTGTATCGCCATGATCAAAGTTTTACTATTCAGGCCCACCCATACTAGGTTGGTTTGCTGTGAGCGATCAGACTAAAGTCTCCACCATCACCAATCCGCTCTGGCCAATGTAGTGATGGAAATGGCCAAACCCCAGACATGACTAAGGACATGTCTGAGGCTTTTGTCCTGCAGTGGACTAGAAATTGATATATTTGTTGTTGTTGTTGTTGTTGTATGTAAATGTATTAGTAATGGTTTGCTAGTTAATGAGTATGAAGGTAGAAATATAATGTTGCATTTTTATTCCAAGTTGTGAAAATATGTTTACAGTAGTAGTTAATTCTTATAGAACAAAAGCAAGATAAGCAATTTAAATGGTTTAATTAGCTATAAATATTATTAATTCTAATATTTCTAGGTCCATTACTAAAGCATAATCATAAAACTAATTAATAGGATTTGAAATTCAGTCAAATGTCTTAATCACGCCTAACACGATTCCAGTCTTATGCCAAACGAAATGCCATTTTGTAACTGACATTGCCATTGTATCGAGTCTAAAGTCTGAGTTCTCTTCCAGATGTAGATGTAGATGATTTGGAAAGAAATAAAGGCCAGTGGCCGCACCCCAAGGGGCTGATCTCACGGAACGCGCAAGGCAATACTAAAGACGTCCCTCCCTGCTTTTCAGAGGCCGTGCAGTCGTCAGACTGTGGCGGAGTTACTCCCGTTGCTATTGTGGTATGTGTCTTTTATCTCTGAATTGGAAAATTGATTATCTGATAACAGTTTTTGTTATTGGGAGAATTTATTCGCTATGTCGTCTTCCATTTGGTTAATATTAACTGAAATTGGTTGTCTCGCTTTAGGTAAGAAAGTTAAGTTATAGCTTGAGATTAAGCTGTTGAAGTTTCTATCCTTTATATAAAGCTTACGTAGATGTATAATTCTAAAAGGTGTCTTTTTGAATGTCACTGAAATAAAGGTAATCTAAAACTTAAAAAGGATTTGAGGAAAATCTCGAGTCACAATTGTAATTTGACTGACTGTCAGAGTTTCAAATTCCACTAATAACAATGCAAAGTTGTTTTTATGAAATGATGACTTGTTAAATAAGTTTATTTATATTTCTTAGACTTTCATCGATCAAAGACCATCTATAACAATGCTAATTAGTATTCCTTTTAATGAGAAAACAGTCATTAATTCCAAAGTTACATAATAATGGTCTGAAGAAATACGATATATGGAAAGTATGATAAAAACGCAAGTACAGTATTTGTGTCCTTTATCATGGGACAGAAGGTGTCTTCCTTATCAGATATCGTCTAGAGATGATTTCAGTTTTGCCGTATATTCTAATTCCTGTAGTGATGTGTAAAGTCCAGATTTTATGAACATAGTCTTCTGAAAGCAAAAGAATTGCCTGTGGGTTTTCCACATTGCTTTTAGTATTAAAATACTTGGATAAACTTTATATATTCTGCTATTAAGTGATTTACCAGAATAATAGTGTGTTTCAAATGTGACTTTATTTGTCAGGCAATTGGCTTTGTATTTATAATGAAATAGATTGATTACAAATGAATATTTGTCTACTTTTTATGAGAAATATCTGTTTATTAAATTTGAATATAAACACTTAGTGTATGCCTAATTAAACGTAAGAATTTTGGAATGTAGAATCACTTTCAGGTGAAAACAAAATAGTTAACTGATTCAATTAAATTATACCATTACATCTGAAGCAACGAAAAACTGCAAAGAATGTGAATTTAAATTTGTTAATTCTCAGACATTTTTAATTTACGATTGCGACTTGTCCCACGAAGGGCACGGAAGAGTTTTGCACATTTTTCATTACATTTAGGTTTTTGAAAACTTCCGAGAGAGAAGACCGGCATCACCCTATACATGTCCGATACATCGCGCGCGTTGTTCCTCTGTGGGCGATCGAGTGAGGGAAAGTGAACAAGCATCTCTGTTGCATCAGTTCATCTTGAGTTGATGCAACAACCTTTTGTAATGTGAAGTTATCTGTACGTGTATTTTGATTCACTGCTAATCTGCATCGAATGGTGATGTGAATGGTCGTTCTGATTCTGAGTAGACTCGTTGGTTTTTTGTTCGATTAAGCGAAGCAGAAGTTATAGTCTTGGGAAGAAGCGTGGAGGCTCAATATGACGATGTCTATGTCGTGTATTGGAGTCTTTCTATAGATGAGGAATGATTTTATATGTTGCTAATGTGTAGTGTGAGGGCTTTTCTAAAGCCAGGTTGTGTTTCTTCTTGAATATGTTCCCAGGAAGTTTTGATTTTTAAACGGTCTGCTTTGGTCGTAGATTTTTTATGCTCTTGTAAATCTACATGTAATGTGAAGAGAAAATATTCTTCAATATTTCTTTTTTATTTGGCAGTCATCAATGGATATTTTCGTCCTTTCAAGTTTACTAAGATTGTATAACAGAGTCTGGTGCTTTGGGAAATCGAATTGTTCCGTCGTTCTGCCAAAGGATAAAACATGACGTACTTTGGAATCCGTATATTACGCTAATAATGTTCAAGCTGTTTCTTTCGTTCTCAAGCCATGAACATTTAGAACTCTAGAGGTTGATATAGAACAGAAATCTATAGAAAGTAATTATCAAACAAGAATTTTATGTTCTTAAAACTCAAAATTTTTTAAGAAGAGAAGTTAGAAAAGAACTCAGTTTTCTTACCAGATTGAGGTAGATAAGAGATTGATAAGTTCATGATAAGGTTTCTTTTTATTTGGTCACTGTCAGTCAGTTTCCAATCTTTCATTTTATCGTGCAAGTTATAAGCCTCCAAAGAGTGAGCTGGCATGACAGATGTCTATCGTATTATGATTATAAAATAGTTTATCAAGATATGTCATCATATTGCTACACTGCACACTCATGTAGGACTTGCACAAGAATTATCTTTGAAACTAATTAGAATAGAATGCGGTAAAATAGGAGGAGTAAGACGACTAATTTAGAGGAGATAGAAGCAAAGACTTCCAGAGATCTATTGGGTCCTTTGAATGGTCAGATAGTACTACATTGGATCCCTTTGCCGTTTCAGCTCATTTTCCTTTGCCTACAATACACTGACAAATTCTTATTCACTCAAAGGGTTAACTACTGCACTGTAATTGTTCAGTGGCCACTTTCCTCTTGGTAAGGGTAGAAGAGACTCTTTAGCTATGGTAAGCAGCTCTTCTAGGAGAAGGACACTTCAAAATCAAACCATTGTAGGGCCAGAGCTTCTGTACCACGGCCATCCACTGTCTTGGGTTAGAGTTCTCTTGCTTGAGAGTACACTCGGGCACACTATTTTATTTCCTTATTTCCTTTCCTCTCTGGCTATTTTCCCTGTTAGAGCCATTGGGCTTATAGTATCCTGCTTTTCCAACTAGGGTTGTAGCTTAACTGGTGATAATAAAAGTAATAATAATAAGTCAGAAGAATATAGTTCATTTGAGTTAATATCACGACAGAACACTGGTCTATCTGACTTCTGAATCAATCGGAAAATAGATAGTGAGGATTCGAACTTGATGAGAAGAGACAAAGAAGCAATGGATAAAAAAAACTTGGTGTCTCACCCACTTTATAAAAGTTCTTTGGTGATTCATGTTCTTAGTTTTGGTCAGTCTTGCGAATCAAAACTGAGATTGGAGAGTAATTTTTGTAGACTGTAATTAGAAATTCATCTCCGCCGTATCTTTGGATTTCCTTTCCTCACTGGGCTACTTTTCCCTATTGGAGCCATTGGGCTTATAGTATCCTTCTCTTCCAACTGGGGTTGTAGCTCAGCTATTGATAACAATAATGATGATAATAATTATAATAATCCCTGTACAGTATTTCTACTGTTATTTCTTGTTCAGGAATTTTGTATTATCTTCTGGCTTTTACAAGTTCCCTTGTGCTTCAGAATCCAAAGCTCCTAAGACAATGTTTCCAAGAATATTTCCTTAATTTCACAACTTGTGAAATGGTTTTCACAGGTTTTACTTTCCACTAACAACATGGAGTTTTCTTTCTTACATTGTTTTCCTAAATCTGTTCACTTTTTCAAAGGATTTAGTCATAAATTTACAAAGTATTTGTGTCCTTCTGAGTAAGTCTTCTGCCTGTCTTAAATGGATCTATATTTTTAATTTACTTTGGATTTGTTCCGGTGAAGAAAATCTGCTTTTTGCTGAATCATCACTTCTTTCAAACTGATTCGAAAGATTTGTTTGATTAATTTCATTTGCTTATTTTTCTTAGACTTATTCCTCTCTCATCTGGGAGACTTATTTCGGGTTCTCCTTCCTAAAAATTCGTTCTATTTGAAAGGTCTCATTTTGTCCAACCTTCTTATTGTAATGGATTTATTTTGTGGTTAATCCTCATAAATCCATAATGGATTATATTCTATTTTATGATGAACAAAATTTGGATGCCTCTTGTATTGATAAATCCCTTCTAAATTTCTCTCTTGCAGATCTCAAGAATTTACATTATGTTTCTATCAGGAAAATGACCAGTTTTTACGATAAAGTATTTTAATATTATCTTTAGATATTTTTACTTTTTCTATATTCATATCTTGTATGTCACACTGTTTTAAACTCTTCAAGTGTCGGACGTTTTTTTCTCATATCTTTGGAAGATGTCCTTCATTTCACGCGTCAGTGCGGTTAACATTGCCCTACTCTTGTGTGGGACACCAGCTCTCGCATTGGCAGCCCGTACATAGAGTGGCTGTACTTTAAATCGGCAAGATGTTGCAAGAGTTCTTCAATCTAGAATGAGGGACGAAAACAATGTCGAGTGCCAGTGAGAGAATGCTTTTTTACGTGTCCTCGTTAAAGCTTTCGTCTCATTAATTGCCTCGTTTGTTTTCTGAGCAAAAGTCAAAGCGTAACTCGCTTGCTAACTGATCACCTGTATCTTCGGCCACTTGCCAGCCATTTTATTTCTTGATGTCTGGTCCCCTTCTACAATAAGGGAATTGATTATTATTAAATCTAATTTCTCCCTGAGGAAGATCTCACCTCTTATGGCAGAAGTGTCCCTCCTTATATCTGACAAGTTCCTGAGTTTGTCTTATTCTGTAAGGTTTTTTGCTATCAGTCTCTATCCCGAAAGGTGTTATCCACTTGTCTTAAATCAAAGCAAAATGCCTTTCAATATATCTTTCATTGTCTTCTGACTGATTTGTAAATGGCTTAGTATTTTTAATACTTCATCTAGTCCAAAACTTATGTCTTGCCCAGAAATTAATTATACTTCCTGTCCATATCACGAAAGGTGTTATCCACTTGTGTTGACTCAAAGTAAAACGGCTGTCAGCTTTCCTTGTATTTCCTTAAGATTTATTTATAAGCAGCTCAGTATTTTAAGTATTTGATTTATGAAAAGCTCTCCTCTACTTTGGTTTTTACTGTTTGTAGTGTTGTCCTTTGCCCACTTTCGCCCTTGCGCTGTTCAGGGTTACCCAGTCCTTCCTGGTGAGGGTTGTTTCGCTGGACAGGCCTTTGTCTGGGCTGGGCAACACCTCATTGGATGGCCGTTGGTCGCTTCCCGCCACTTCTCTAGCCTGTGAGCAGCTGATTGTTTTGGTTCTTGTCCATCCACTGTTGCAAAGCTTTGGTGGGATTTCAGTCTTCACCTTCTTCGTGGTGATTGGACACTGGATGTCTGGGGTCATTAATTTGTTTATTCTTTTCAGTATTTGCTAGCATTTCTTGTCGGGTGGTAGGATACTGGCTGTTTTATGTAAAGGTCGTAAAGGGGTTGATTTTACGGTGCCAGTAATAATCCGACAGGATTTATTTAGTTCTGGGTCTACCTTATGCGCATGGCGTGATCTTGGCCCACACTTATGCTCAGTACTCCACAGTAGAGTAACAGAGTGGCAGGACTTTTTGTCTCAGAGTCTCAGGGTTTGTTCTTCTGTAGCTGGTGTTGGCGAATTTGCTGAGGAGGCTGTTCCTAGTTGCTACTTTATGTTTGCTATTGTTTGTGTGCTCTTAAAAGGAGAGCGTTCTGTCAAGGGTGACGCCTAAGAAGACTGGGTAGGTGTGATTGTCCAGTTCTTTCTCAACCCATTTGATCTTTAGCTATCAATTTGCTTCCATACAGGTTAAACTTTTGTCTTCCTTGTAAATGATGAAGAAGACCTTGTATTCAGTACTGCTAATAAGGTTGACTGTGATGTTAACTGCTACATTACTTGCAGTCAGGTTCTTCGATTCTTGGTATTTGTGTATACCAGAGAATAAAGTTCCTCTAACATTTTTGTCAGCTTGGGTTTTTGGTGTTTGTGCCTTGAAAAAACATTTTCGTGTTTGTGCAGTGGATAAGGCATGTTGGCCATTCCTAAATTATGCTGTTTACTTTGTTTTCTGTGAATATGCTATTTATTTTCGATTTTATAAATATAGTATTTGTTCGGTTTCAAATTGTTGATAAATCATTTCTCCATTGTTTTGGTGTTTACTAATTTGGTTGAGGGTTGGCGAAATTGTCTATAGCCATCCAGTTTCCCGGAAAATAGAAAGAAACGAGACTGGTGCAACAGGACGTTGATCACCATTGTAGGGTTGGTGATAATATTGATAACTTTTGTTGATGTTCTACATTTTCCAAGAGGAACCTTTCACTGTCTCTTGTTTGCAAGAGTACAGTGAAGCTATTTTCATAGTGAACAAGGATTTAGAATGGTGGCCATCATCATCATCTCCTCCTACGCCTATTGACGTAAAGGGCCTCGGTTAGATTTTGCCAGTCGTGTCTGTGTTCAGCTTTTAATTCAGTACTTCAAAATGCATTCTTGTCCGTCTCTACCTTCTCATAGTAGTTTGCTTGCTTTGAATCGTTTGACGTTGTCGTTTGTCAAATCGGTCAGTGCAGGCCTCAAGCTTTATGGCAAGTGCTTGTCTTTTGTCCTTTGTTGCTTGAGAGTCTGTTTCCTTGCTTGTTCTGCATGATAAGTCTGTAGTACACAACTATTGTCTTGCTTGTATGAAGTGATGTACTGTGGAGCAGCTGGTCCCCTATTTCTTCTCCATGCATCTTCTATATCTTCATTAGGTTCTGTCAAGGGTGACACTTAGACTCCTCTTAATCAACCTATAAAATTAACGTTAACTTTGAAGTCGGATCTTTCAGTTCTTAGCATTCCTTTATGCCTGAGAATCCAGTCTGCTTTGATCTCTCTCTCTCAGGTTTATTGTCTGTTTGTGCCCTGAATAAAGTATTCATTTATTCATACTATATTCATACACTCTGTGGCATGAAAAAGCTATTCAGTTTTTTTGCTTTGAATATGCTATTCATTTCATGTTCCCTGGATAAGTTATTCAATTTCTACTGCTTGAGTATGATAGTAATTTTTTGTTCCCTGAAAATGCTATTCGTTGTCTCGTTAATTCGAGGTTCTTCTGTCTTCCTTCTCTATAAAAGACTCTGCCATTATTCTGTTCCCTTGCTACCAGCTGTGTATTTATGTGCGGCCATTCTGTTTCTCGTAAAATGAAGAGAATAGAGAGAGTGTTGTCACCTCTGATCACTTGATCAACTATTTCAGTTAGCATTGGTGAATCATACACCATTGATACCTTTTTTCTTCTCATTACATTTACCAAAATAAACTTATTGCTCTGTCTCATTTGGGGAAGTACTGTTTATAGTTATTTGCTAATCAAAATCCTTTCTAATGTAATATGAGCTTTGATTGGATGAGGTTTTAGAAGGACGTCCTACTGTGTATAGTAGCTTGCTTCCTTCAAGTCTTTTTGAGTAATCATCTATGAAATTGTTTTGTGAAGACGTCAAGCTTTTTATTAAGTAACAAGTTCCCCTCATTTTCCTTTGGATTTGCCTACAGTTTTCCTCACAATCTTGGTCTGTTTCTAGCGAGTTTGGTTGGAGGTTCATTGCCCAATACCCATACACCTTTGTGTGTGCTAGATCTGGGGCACACTGAAGTTGTCTTGCTTGTTGAATAAAACCATATATCGCATATTAATTGATCCTCTTTTGTTTTTTCTCTACATTTTATATTTCCCCATTTTACCCTGGTGCAATTTGGCCCAAACTCCTAAATCCAGATCTCATTGGTGCAAGACTGAAGCTTGTTCTTACACCAAGATAGGAGTAAATAAAGGATGTTTCAATCTTGTTATATTCTCGTTGCTTCTACAATGTTGACATCAAATTGATTTTGATGATCTCTGCCTATTTCATCTGCTAGTGGAGACAGGGACTTTGGCATTTCCTCATGAATAGAAATGACTTGGAGATGACTTAGAGAAAGGACTTAGGAAATTACCTTATTGAGAGCCTGAATAGAAATCTGTTATTGAGTCTTCGCACAATTATTACCAATTGATTAGTCGTGTTCGTGGGACTTTATCATCCTCTGGTTTATATCCTCGCCCAAATTGGTTGCTGTTCCTTTTGCACTATTCCTAATATGTTGTCTGTTTAATGAAGTTTGATGAATATTGTAGAAATAGGAGATGATTTGCTTCATTCTTAGAAAGTTTACTCCCACAGATAGAGGATTTTGTCTTGAAATTTGTCCTCCTTTTTATGAATTTTCTGCTGTCAGCCAGTTGAAATGAAGATCATTGTAAGATATTTAAATTGATACGATATTAAGGACAATCAGAGATTTCAGACGGCCATTAGTTAAAACCGCATAATTGGAAAGGGACATTATAAATAAATCTCGCCTTTTGGTTAACAGAACAAGCAGGAAATAACTTTATTATGTACAGATAGTTTGATATTACGTAAAGGCCAGGCAGTAATTTGCCCGCCCAGGAAGGTATCCGACTGGTGTCTTATGGTATTTAAGGTTACCTTAGTACCATAGACACGTCTCTCAGAGCCTTGCCTGGGCGGGCACGCTGCCTGTGCTATCTCGTCTGTTCGGGGGAATGCAACACTAGTTCGATCCGACGTCTCGCTGGGGTGAGTTTAGCGGACGTCGGGGCAGTACCCCGGACGGATGTCACCCCCTTTTCCAAAGTCTTTCGCCCATCAGAGAAGCATCGCATGTAAACGGTGTTTATCGGACGTGTGTTTGGTCTTGCTGCTTTCTCGGAAGTTTTCAAAACCTGGTTTAATAAAATGTGCTCGAAACGAAGACTCGTGCGTTCGCTGGCGACTCGTTACATTCAAGTAAATTATAAACATCTGATCATTAATGAAGATTCATTAACATTTTTCAGTTTTTCATAATTCTTCTGATGCTATGATATGAGTAATGTAGAATTCAGGTTAACTATTGTGTAATTCAATTGAATAAATTCTTCATTTCACTATTCAATCGTTTGACTAAGCACACACTAAGTATTTCTTATTCAGGAGGAATGAAATAGGTACGTTTCATGAAAAGTAGTGAAATAAATAAATAATTTCTTTGTAATCAAAATATTTATTTGTAAATACATGGAAAAAATGTGTTTGAAGTTTGAGGTCACATTTATAATACATTCTTAGTTTGGTGAATTAAATTTTAATTGGAATTTATTATTTATACAATTATTTTTTATATGAAAGGAATGTGCAACTTATGGCCAATTCTAATGCTTTTTTTAATATTCTATATTCTTAAACTGGACTTATTTTCTATGATATTGCATTACAGAAATTAGAATAGACAACAAAACTGAAATGACACCCCAAGTGTCTTATAGAGAGTACACCTTCCGATCACATGGTATAGGTACACGGATACTCATCTTGTGTAAACATACTTTCTGCCGACAGTATTCCATCTGACTGTGATGTAAAATGGAAGTTTGATTTTTTTTTAAAAGGAATATAAAATTGCTTTGTTAAAGATGGTGTTTGACTTTGAATGGGTAAAAAATATAAATTTAATATCTTGTCATGATTTTATAAAGCAATTTTGCTCGAGTTTATTCAATGGAACTTTTGAAAATCAGTCGGTTAACCAAACTTTAAATGTGACTTTATAATTTTCCCAACTAATTCTGGTTCAAGATGACCTCTTTAATTATGACATTTTAAATCACCTTTAAGAATTAAATCTAAGAACTTTATATAAAGGATAAAATATGGCAGTTTCATCTCAAGTTATAATAAACTTCTTACTAACTTTGAGAAAACCAATTTCACTTTAACCAAAAATGGAAGACCTCTTAGTGGCAATTCTCCCATTAACCAAGACAGTTGCCAGATACTCAATTTCCCATTCAGATAAAAGGCACACGATACTCCGGCATCGTCTGCCAACTGTACGGATTCTCTGACCTGCAGGGCACCAAGGGAAGGTCGCCAAGTGCCTGCAAAGCCGTTCTGTGAGGTCAGCCCCTATTTTGGGGGGACACTAATGTATATGAAAAAATAAAATTTTAAAAAATATATTTTTTTACATTTTTGTACTTTGATTAAATAAAATTAAAGATTAACTTTTGTATTTTATTAGTCCTTGTTTTAATTACATATTCTTACATAGTAATAATATATTTCATACATCATGATGCATAATTAAGTAAAAGGCATAAAATATTAACCCAAAATATATCTTAACTGAATCATGGTGTAAGTTAATAAAAAATGTATTCTGTAATTTGAGTTTAAATGTTCCTGTATTGTTTTAAATATACCACATCATTTTGAGGAGTACTGTCGTCATTTAGGTCGATTGTTGGACACTCGTAAGTGAATTCAATTCCCCAAGTCGTTTGAGAAATGCACTACTGTATAATACAGTTGTATAGCTTACAGAGGAACTGTATTACTGATATATCAAACTATACATTTCCTTCTGTTTTTCTTTAATCTGTAACAATGTCGAAAACATTGTTATAGCTTAAAGAGAATAAGCAGGAGGAGATGTATAGGTTCATATCAGTAATACAGGACCTCTCACATCTATACAGCTGTTGTATTATACAGTAGTGTATTTATAAAACGCCTTAAGAGAAGTTAAACCACTTACTAGTGATCAAGACTCGACCAAAATGACGACAGTCCTCCTCAAAATGATGTGGTATATTCATCACAATCCAGGAACATTTAAATGTTACAAAAATACATTTTTATGAACATAAAACCATTAATATCTAATACTTTAATAATGGAAAATCATATTAAATTATAATTTCAAATTACAGTTTTGTGAAATTAAAAATTAATGCAACATCATATTTTCAGAATATATAATTTGATTTCTTGCAACAATATAATAAATTAGTTACTCAAGACACAAGAAATTATTTCAATGAAAATTATGAATATTAAGATAAATGAGTGGTTGAAAACCAAAGATTTTAGATCAAAATGAAAAATTATTTAGAAAATACTATAATTTTTTCAATTTTATGAAAGTGACAAATTTAATATCTAAAAATTTGGTTAAAATGGACAACCTTTGTGGACTTGTCTGTCTCCTATTCCTTACTGGCTTAGTTGTCCAAGACTCAAGATATTATACAAAAATTGCTCATTTAAAATAACCTTGACTTTAAAAACATGAAATTCTTTTTAATCTTGATCTACATTGTTTTTAAAATCTCCAATTAAATATTCAATTCCTGTCTACATACATTATCAGTCCAGTTAAATAAAATCAAATTTGTACAAATTATGATAAACAAAATTTAATATATAAAATATATGGTGAAACATTCAATTAGATCTTTAAGCAAATCTATCAATGGAATAACTTTGTTCATATATTCTAAAAGTCAATTTTCATGAAGGCTAAAATCACAGCCAGATCTTTGCTCAGACAGTGTGTGTACATACATACATATATACATATAAACATATATACATATACATACATACATATACATAAACATACATACATACATACACATATACATACATACATACACACACATATATATATATATATATATATATATATATATATATATATATATATATATATATATATATATATAAATATATAAACATTTCAAAAGCTTCCCAGAGAGCTCATATCACTAGCAGTTCTTTCCTTCATCGACCTCTGCAACGTTTACGCTTCCAAAATGGTGAATTTAGAGGCTACAAAACCAATTGAAATTAAGTTTGACCACAATTTTCTGATACATTTGTGATTACTTACGAAACTAGAGAATATTGGTCATGTATTTTACTAAATATCTGCAAAGTTTTGGCAATGCTAAAACCTTTCTTACATCCTCACATTGAATTGCATTCAAATCATTAGTTGCTTGGATTAACCCACATAAAACACCTGGTGTCTATCAAACATCAAAGTATCACACGACCTAGATGAGAAGTAGACAGAAATACGCACAATCAGGCAATAGCTGCCGAGATTCAAGTTTTTTTTTATATATATATACTGACAGGTCTAACTACCCCGTCCCTAACTATAAGATCAACACTGAAAGATGAATAATTTAAGACTTCCAAATATTTTGATCATAAAAAAAGGGACCAAATACTAAGTTACTATTATAGTTTAAATATATAGTTAGAGTCACATCTTAAGACTGAATATCTCACTAAAGATTTGCTCCAACTCTCAGACTAAATTCAAATTTGAGAAGAAGTACAATAAACAGCTGAGGAGTAAGACAATAAAAAATGCTAAATGACAATCATTGCGCCATCGTCTTTTGTGCTACAATAATATACAGGGGTAACTCAGAGTTTAGGAAATATGAAATCTAGTTACCGAGAAACACAACGGAACTTGAAAAGACAACCACACAAAATAAATCTACCTAAGGAAGGGGTTAAATAGCTACAAAAATTCACCTTTTTTTTTTAAGTCTTTCAAGAACCGAGACACTAAATGGTGACCGATTCAACAATACATATCTTAAACTATGGTTTTATAAGGCACAGGTGTTGGGTGCTGAGAGACCATTTGGTAACCGAGCCCTGGGGAAAACCTTACAGTTAAACTGTGAAGTCAAAAGTTCAAAGAGGAAGGACGGAAAATGCAAAAAACCACAAACTACGTCCAAGATTGGATTCATATCAAGTAGGGTCTACGGACTTAATATTCTTTGCTTAACAAACGCAACCTTCCGCATCTCATAAAGTCAAGGTCTTAAACCCAAATATGGAAGAGAACAAGAAAACATAAGACTGAATTCTTTCAACCGAGGACCCAGTTCTACGACGGAAAATATCCAATCTTTTGAAATAAATAATTTAAAATCAAAACTGAATTAACTTTAAATACTTATTTGGAATTCATGTGTTATTCAACTATAAATGACGACCTTTGCCAAAGTAAGATACAAAGAATATATTTCACAAAGATACAGTATTTGCAAACTGTTCCCCCAGAAAGATGGTACAGGTAAATGGCCTGATTGGGGAAGCTGTGTCCTTATTCTTCCCAAAGGAGTTGCATAGTAAAAACATAGACACTGTGAAGGAGATCTGGGTATAAACTTACATGGATACCAAGAAAGTATTGAAATAATTTCAGTTTAATAATTAGGTTTATTTTAATGACCCTTCATGGAAGTCATGCATTGAATACTAAATTGCTCTGGTAAGTTTAACATAAACCTAATATATAAAAATAATATTTTCAAAAGTAATCTCAACTTTAACTCAAATTTGGTATTAACAAAATCTTGTCTGAAAAAAGACAGCAACTGACAAGAGAGAAGATAACCAGACTACGTCTAAGAAAATGTCTATACCTAATTTGACAGACATAAGCGACATACAACCTGAATAGCTCGCCACCTTAAACCTATCAACTAGTACATACATACATATACCGAGGCACTCCCCCCCGATTTTGGGGGGTAGCCGACATCAAACAAATGAAACATAAAAGGGGACCTCTCCTCTCTACGTTCCTCCCAGCCTGACAAGGGACTCAACCGAGTTTGGCTGGCACTGCTAGGGTGCCACAGAAAACTTAAAAAGAATATCAACCACTTTAAAATCTCCGCTGATACTAATAATTCTATTATTACTATCATAGCTAAGGATAGTAAAAGACCAAGGGCTCCAATAGGGAAAATAACCCAGTGAGGAAAGGAAATTAGTTTAAAGAAAGAATATTGTGCCCTAGTGTCCCTTCAAGCAAGAGAACTCTAACCCAAGACAGTGGAAGACCATGGTACAGAGGCTTATCGATTAGCAAATACAGATGGCTAATACCACTCTGCTGTTTTGATAACTATTACAGAGTATAAATCTGAGGTTAAACTTCAAGTAGGAGCTGATCTTCTATAATGAGATTTCACACTTGATTCTGACAGAAAACTTTCATCAAAACATTAACCATGACTTACACTACTACAGTTTGTAAGCCTTCTAAAGGTTAAAATAGGAGAGCATTTTCAAAAATAAATCTTTGCAAGTTTAAATACGACACAAAACAGAATTTTAAAAGGACCTTTGATATCTTGACCTTATTGGTTTGAGTTCCAATGCTCTAACTGGAATGAAAGTTTTCAAAGGTTATTCCTCAAAACTACGTTCAAGGGAGGAATGAGAAGAGTATGGGATAACCTCTTCACTCAACAGACTTTTTCTCTCAAGTACTAGACTAGTATTAATACTAGAATCTTAATTAAACATGTATGTAATGGTAGAGACAGAAATGAGAAGAAAACTATCCATTAAGGAAGATGATATGATGGATGCGGGACTACCATGTGGGAGAAGTTTGGGTAGACCAAAATTTGCGATGGATTGACAGTGTGAAGAGACACATGAAGGAGTTGGGACTGAGTGAGGAGGATGCACTGGACTGAAGGAAATAGAAGAAGAGTGTATTGAGGAACCATTATAGTATCCCCAAATAGGAATAAGCTTGTAGAGAAAGTAGAGAAAGGACTTGCTCATTCTTCTGTCTGTAGCTTAAACAAAACAATTTCACCGGACACTGAGGAAACTTTATCCAGAGGATCAAACCAACAGCTCAAATACCTTAGTACAACATCCTGATTTAATCGAATTCGGTTTGAAAGTAGCTTTTCAATAATAAAGGACCTTGCATCATCTGATCACAGTAACAAAATCTATTGCAAAACTGAGGTCAAAATATATACAATCATAATTTGACTACAGAAAAACCTCCCTTTATAACCTATAAAAAAATTCCGATTTTAATACTTTAAATTTTTCTACTTTTAAACTAAGAAAAGCATGTACAGTATACTGTTGATGTTAAGACAAGTCTTTCTAGCTGCTATAATGGAAAAATATTGTTTTGAAAAAGTCCCATGTGGAAATTCTATTGTCTGAGAGGATTTCCAATTGAGTAACAGAAATGGTTTCCTAACTAAATGAGTCCCAGATATGTCAAACTCTGACAGGGGGCAAACTGGCTCTATAAGAACAATACTTGCATTCACATCCCCAGACTTGATAAGGTGAAAACACTCAATCTTGAAAATCTTACAAGGGAAACTTTATAGAAATTGAAAACGTATGTCAATCACTGGTTAAACCTAAACTCTCCTCATGCAGACACACAACTAAGAACAAGAAAAGCATTCGGTTAATAATTCCACCAAGACATCGATTTCCCAGAATGAAACGAGGGAAAAATGTCCATCTCTTGATCAAAACAAAAGTTCTAGTTTGGGGAAATATTTCTTGACCTTGTGGCCCCATTTCTCAATACTGTTTATTGCCAAAGGCGTCATGTCGTCAAGAGTGTGTAGCAATGACGTTTACTTTCATTAGATAACCAGACAGAACTGGTGCCTTCAACACAAAGTAACTAAGCAATTTTTGAGCGTTTGCAACTGTACAATCGAGCAATTATCGATAGATGATCTGTCTCTAGAGTAGCTCCCCATTTTACCAGACAGATTCAGAAACTTAGGACTTCCTCACTGAAGTAGATTCTGAAGAAAATCCCTCGAATCTAGGAGATGCAATTGATTTTTGATGGACAGAATGATAGGAACTGATTTTGGCTCTATAAGATCTGTCCCGTCCTGTTTAAGATGAAATTGAATGGGCAGTATTCCGAGTTGAGCAAATAGGAATTTACTTCTCCTAAGAAGACAGTTCTGGGAACACTCATCTACTTATGGTGGGGGGATTTCTTAAAAGCTTTTTGATCCTAAGTAGAAAGTTCTGAATTCTTCTCTCCCACAGAAAGTCATGGAAAGAAACCCAGGCAATTCTCATTCCTAAATAAACTGATGAAGACAGAATCAGACCAGAATTCTTGAAATGACCAACATCCCAGACTTGATAACACGTTCAAAAGAACCTACAGGTTTTAAAGGAGGACTTCTCAATTATCTTTAAGAACTGGACAATTGTCTCAAAGAATTCTATCCACTGAGGATTTAACCGATTTGATTGGATAGAATTTAGGCCTCAAGCCAAGCACTTGGGCATCCAAGGCCATTCAACTATGATAGGAATGAATCAACCATATCTGTACACACGCACCTTTAGGTATCATTCAAAACTATAAAACAAATCACATCACTTAGGTATAACATCCAAGTGTGAAATAAGAGGATGTTAAGATTAAATAAATGAAAGGAATTAAAACTTGTGATATAACCCAATATTCAGCAGAAATTTTTTCAAGTTAACAATATTACAATTTTCCCCAAATATATCTCTTAAGGTTTGTCCTGGAGACAATGTGTTCTTTGAAGATTAAAAACTCATACTGGAGTCTTCTCTCTTGCAAAGACTCTAAGAGCTGCACTCACACAAACCAATAAATTCTGCTGGAAATGTATACTTGAGTTACAGTAGTCCCTTGATACTAAGTGAACCATGACATGAAAAAAACATCTGACAATGTAATTGGAAACATTACTTCTTACTTAGTTTATTTAATTCCTTATTTCCTTTCCTCACTGGGCTATTTTTCCTTGTTAAAGTCCTTGGACTACTAGCATCCTGCTTTTCTAACGAGAGTTGTAGCTTTGGTTTCCAACCAAACACATGGAAGGGTTCTCCATAGAGAAGTTACAACTTGGAACACGAGATGAGAACATTCAAGAAACAGTCTCCAATCTCCAGAAGATCTTTATACAAAAACTAAACTACCGTCTTGTATATCAATCACAAAAGGTAACCAGATCTTTTACTCAATAACAGAGTAGATATTTCACGTAAATTCTTGGTCTTTGATAGCGCTTTTACGATGGAAAAAACTTTGGTGCAATGGACACCTTTGGTTGGAATCTGAAAAGGCGACTTGACACTATCACCAACAGGTCAGTTTGAAGCAGACTCCAAACTTGAGAATGAAATGCAGTTTCTTCTTTAATTAAACAATCAGAATGCAACTCCAAACTCTTATTCGTAAGTGTATGAAAAAGATTACAGAATTTCTTCTTCTAAATGTAAGGAAAATACCAGAGGAGACTTCAAGCTTGGTTCCTCCTGTTGTTTAATGACCTTTTACTCGACAATAGAAACTTTACCATCACATGATTTCGCATGAGATGGTGCAAAGCAAACAGGTGACCAGGCAAATTCACAACACAAATTGTTGTTATAAGCTAACATGGAAAAATCAGTCAGGAAATGGCACAAATATTTGTACCTTCATGAAAAAAACCACGATATGTAAATACTTTCTTTGAAATAAACAACTCTCCTTCAACAGCTACTGTGCAAATGATTACATCCTTCTTCAGATACTTAACAATGCCTTAAGACATGAAGACTTTGGTGGAACAGTTTCATAACCAAATTAACTGTTCTTATAAGATTTTCTTAAAAGGTCAACTCTGAATTTCTCCTAAAAGACAGGCAAGAAATCTTTATTTATAGGGCAGTTGACATTAATAGACTTGTCCGAATCAGGTAAATATGCTCTGAATAGTAATAACCTGTTTCAAAGAATTTTCTCATAATGGCAAATGAAACACCAAACAATTGAATGATTTCCCAAAAACTTATCTAATTATAAAATTCATAACCAGTGTTTTTCAATAACACCAAATGCTTCTAGATTTTGATTCCCCAAACCTGACCTCACCGGGAAGACGTAGCAATACGAACTGCTACACGGCAGGAGCCTGTACCTTGCATCATCTGAAAACCACGAAACAAGAGGGAGCCGAATAACCTGGTCTCAAATTATTGCTTTCCTATATATTTCAGCCAAATACAAATAGGTGGTAGTCAGATAAAAGGCCCAAGACAGTTATTAACATTATTACCTGCTAAGCTACAACGCTAATTGGAAAAGCCGAATGCTAAACCCAGGGGCCCCAACAGGGAAAATAGCTCAGTGAGGAAAGGACATACATACATATACCAAGGCACTTCCCCAATTTTGGGGGTAGCCGACATCGAACAACTGAAACAGAAAAGGGGACCTCTACTCTCTACGTTCCTCCCAGCCTGACAAGGGACTCAACCGAGTTCAGCTGGTACTGCTAGGGGTGGCACAGCCTACCCTCCCCCGTTATCCACCACAGATGAAGATTCATAATGCTGAATCCCCTGCTGCTCCTACCTTCGCGGTCTTCCAAGGAACCGGAGGAAAGGAAACAAAGAAAAATAAAATATTCTTAGAGCAACAAGATTAAAAATGAATATTTCCTATATAAACTATAAATATTTAACAAAACAAGAGGAAGAGAAATAAGATAGAATAACGTACCAGAGTGTACCCTTAAGCAAGAGACAGTGAAAGATCATGGTACAGAGGCTATGGCACTACTCAAGATTAGAGAACAATGGTTGATTCTCCTAGAAGAGCTGCTAACCATTGCTAAAGAATCTCTTCTACCCTTACAAAGAAAAGTGGCAACTGAACAATTAATGTAAAACGAAGAATTTCATGGTAATCTCAGTGTTGTCAGGTGTATGAGGACAGAAGAGAATGCGTAAAGAATAGGCCAGACTATTCGGTGTGTGTGTGTGTGTGTGTGTGTGTGTGTGTGTGTGTGTGTGTGTGTGTGTGTGTGTGTGTGTGTGTAGGCAAAGAGAAAATGCACCGTAATCAGAGAGAGAGGGATCCAATGTAGTACTGTCTGGCCAGTCAAAAGATGCCGTAACTCTCTAGTGGTAGTATCTCATCGGGTGGCTGAGTAAATCAACGATTGGACAGGACTGTCCTCAAAACTGTCAACATATTGAATGTGAATCCACTTCTTCCAAAAGGAATTCAAAGATTTTGCATTCTGCCCAATATCTTAACAAGCAATACACAGCAAACTCAAATGCTTATATGGACAAACTCAATCTCTAATAGACATAGGAAACTCAAATGCTAACACAAGCTGTAGCTAGGAAAGAACACTCTTTTCAACATTCTCCTATTCACCAAAAATTCTAATGTCACATCAATTCCAAAAACCTTCATTAAAAGAAAGGCAAATTTAGGTGAATATATTCATAGACAAACGGACTTTGTTACGAATACAAATGGTTGCGGACACTAACACACAAGACAATTCTGTCAAAGAAATACCTCGAAGAAAAGGGAACAGATCAAAATAAATGGGATAAAAGTTTAACAAGATGCGAAAACCTTCAATACATCATGAATAATGGAACTAATCTTACCCTTTCTGCACTACTAATTGATAAAACAGTTTTGATAAATCTTGTACATCTCAAATTTATGTATTAATGCACACTAGCTGTGAGAGAGATATTGATTCACATAAAGTGATCTAAAGTAACCAAGACAAGACTTATCTGTAATATATATTATGACAATACCATTTAAAAATATGAGCAGATTTATTAACAAGACAGTTTTGAGAAATGATTCTCTCTCTCTCTCTCTCTCTCTCTCTCTCTCTCTCTCTCTCTCTCTCTGTCTCTCTCTCTCTCTCTCTGGGAGTTGTATCTCGAAATGCTCTGAGATTCACAGAGCAACGTTACCATATACCTTGCCGTACCTTTGGTGCTGATATTTTTCACACTATCTACCTTCCTGACGGATTACATTTATTGTTTTGGAAGAGGTGAGGCGAGTTGACCGAGGGCTTCGTAAGACTCTTGGAATTGCCTCAGAGCTTCAAAGAATCTTGAAGTTGACTGAGGGCTTCAATAAGACCTCTAACTGATCTATACTGCATTCAGGCACTTGCAAAGCCTTCTTGAATTCTTCTTGCTGAAGATAGAGTGTTGCATCAATTACTGGTGGAAGATTATCTGCAATAAAAGCGAAAAGTTACATCAAATGATCCAGGCCTTTGTTTCAAGACTTTGTTAATAAAATATTCAAAATAATTACCAGAGGTCTGATAGGAGGAAGAACAGCTTGCTTCGTTAAGTAACAACTCAAATAAGTATGATAGTACTTAAATAAGTAATACAGGTCCTTTTACTGTTTACTATTAAAAGGCCACTTAAGTTTAGCCATTCTTCCCCATACAAAAACAACAGAAATTTATATAAAATAGTCTTGAATATAATATACTTTTGTATATTATTCTTCTCTCTCAAAATGGCCGACAAGATTAGTTCTTCAGATTCAAACCTAAGTTTATATCTTTTGTATATTACAAATAAAAATGTTATTTTTATAATAAAATAAATTTGTGAATATACTTACCCGGTGATTATAATAGCTGCAACTCTGTTGCTCGACAGAAAACTCTAAGGTAAAATTCGCCAGCGATCGCTACCCAGGTTGCGGGTGTGCCCAACAGCGCCATCTGTCGTCCAGATACCCAGTACTCAATGTAAACAAAGAACTCAATTTTCTCCTCGTTCCACTGCGTCTCTATTGGGGAGGAAGGGAGGGTCCTTTAATTTATAATCACCGGGTAAGTATATTCAAAAATTTATTTTATTATAAAAATAACATTTTTCAATATTTAACTTAGCCGGTGATTATAATAGCTGATTCACACCCAGGGGGGTGGGTAGAGACCAGCATTATATGTTTACATTATTATGAGCTAAGAATTTTTATTTCATTTTAGAAGTTATCAAAATAACAAAAACAAAATAAATAGGTACCTGGTAAGGAAGTCGACTTGAACAATTACTCTGCGTTTTTAAGTACGTCTTCCTTACAGAGCCTCGCAATCCTCTCAGGATGCTGATCGACCCCTAGGATCTGAAGTATCAAGGGTTGCAACCCATACAACAGGACCTCATCAAAACCCCTAATCTAGGCGCTTCTCAAGAAATGACTTTGACCACCCGCCAAATCAACCAGGATGCGAAAGGCTTCTTAGCCTTCCGGACAACCCAAAAAACAACAATAAAAAAAATTCAAGAGAAAGATTAAAAAGGTTATGGAATTAGGGAATTGTAGTGGTTGAGCCCTCACCCACTACTGCACTCGCTGCTACGAATGGTCCCAGAGTGTAGCAGTCCTCGTAAAGAGACTGGACATCCTTAAGATAAAAAGACGCGAACACTGACTTGCTTCTCCAATAGGTTGCGTCCATTATACTTCGCAGAGATCTATTTTGTTTAAAGGCCACGGAAGTTGCGACAGCTCTAACTTCGTGTGTCCTTACCCTCAGCAAAGCTTGGTCTTCCTCATTCAGATGGGAATGAGCTTCTCGTATTAACAGTCTGATAAAATAGGATAAGGCATTCTTTGACATAGGCAAAGATGGTTTCTTAACTGAACACCATAAAGCTTCAGACGGGCCTCTTAAGGGTTTAGTTCGTTTTAAATAGAACTTAAGAGCTATGACAGGGCATAAGACTCTTTCTAGTTCATTTCCAACCATATTCGATAAGCTTGGAATATCGAACGATTTTGGCCAAGGTCGAGAAGGCAGCTCGTTTTTGGCTAGAAAACCAAGTTGTAGAGAACATGTAGCCGTTTCAGATGAGAAACCGATGTTCTTGCTGAAGGCATGAATCTCACCGACTCTTTTAGCTGTGGCTAAGCAAACCAGGAAAAGAGTCTTTAAGGTGAGATCTTTCAGGGAGGCTGATTGTAGTGGCTCGAACCTGTCTGACATGAGGAATCTTAGTACCACGTCTAAATTCCAACCAGGTGTAACCAAACGACGCTCCTTCGTGGTCTCAAAAGACTTAAGGAGGTCCTGTAGATCTTTATTGTTGGAAAGATCTAAGCCTCTGTGACGGAAGACTGATGCCAACATGCTTCTGTAACCCTTGATAGTGGGAGCTGAAAGAGATCGTTCTTTCCTCAGATATAAGAGGAAGTCAGCTATTTGAGTTACAGAGGTACTGGTCGAGGATACTGATACTGACTTGCACCAGTTTCGGAAGACTTCCCACTTCGATTGGTAGACTCTAAGGGTGGACGTTCTCCTTGCTCTAGCAATCGCTCTGGCTGCCTCCTTCGAAAAGCCTCTAGCTCTCGAGAGTCTTTCGATAGTCTGAAGGCAGTCAGACGAAGAGCGTGGAGGCCTTGGAGTACCTTCTTTACGTGTGGCTGACGTAGAAGGTCCACCCTTAGGGGAAGTGTTCTGGGAACGTCTACTAGCCATCGAAGTACCTCGGTGAACCATTCTCTCGCGGGCCAGAGGGAAGCAACTAGCGTCAACCTTGTCCCTTCGTGAGAGGCGAACTTCTGCAGTACCTTGTTGACAATCTTGAACGGAGGGAATGCATATAGATCTAGATGAGACCAATCTAGGAGAAAGGCATCTATATGAACTGCTGCTGGGTCCGGGATTGGTGAGCAATATATTGGGAGCCTCTTGGTCATCGAGGTTGCGAAGAGATCTATGGTCGGCTGGCCCCAGGTGGCCCAAAGACTCTTGCATACATCCTTGTGGAGGGTCCATTCTGTTGGAAGAATTTGTCCCTTCCGACTGAGACAATCTGCCATGACATTCAAGTTGCCTTGGATGAACCTCGTAACTAGCGATATGTTTAGACCTTTTGACCAGGTGAGGAGGTCCCTTGCGATCTCGTACAGCATCAGTGAGTGGGTCCCTCCTTGCTTGGAGATGTACGCCAAAGCCATGGTGTTGTCCGAGTTCACCTCCACCACTTTGCCTTGAAGGAGAGACCTGAAGCTTTTCAAGGCCAGATGTACTGCCAGTAGCTCCTTGCAGTTGATATGCATTGTCCTTTGACTCGAGTTCCATATTCCCGAGCATTCCCGACCGTCTAATGTCGCGCCCCAGCCTACGTCCGATGCGTCCGAGAAGAGAACGTGGTTGGGAGTCTGAACAGCCAGGGGCAGACCCTCTCTGAGGCTGATACTGTCCTTCCACCATGTCAGGCAAGACTTCATCTTCTCGGAAATGGGGATCGAGACCGCTTCTAGCGTCTTGTCCTTTTTTCAGTGAAATGCTAGGTGATATTGAAGAGGACGGAGGTGTAGTCTTCCTAATGCTACGAACTGTTCCAGGGATGATAGCATCCCTATCAGACTCATCCACTTCCTGACTGAACATCGTTCCTTCTTCAGCATGTTCTGGATGCATAACTGGGCTTGGCTTGTTCTGGGGGCCGACGGAAAAGCCCAAAAAGCTAGACTGTGAATCTCCATCCCTAAATACACAATAGTTTGGGATGGGACCACTTGTGACTTTTCCATATTGACAAGGAGACCCAATTCCTTGGTCAGATCTAGAGTCCACTTTAGATCCTTCAGACAGCGACGACTGGAAGAAGCTCTGAGAAGCCAGTCATCCAAATAGAGGGAGGCTCGGATGTCCGCTAAATGAAGGAATTTGGCTACATTCCTCATCAGCCTCGTAAACACAAGAGGAGCTGTGCTTAGGCCAAAGCACAGGGCTTGAAACTGGTAGACAACCTTTTCGAAAACGAATCTCAGAAAAGGTTGGGAGTCCGGGTGGATGGGGACGTGGAAGTAGGCGTCCCTTAGGTCTAACGAGACCATCCAGTCTTCCCTTCTGACCGCTGCTAGAACCGACTTAGTGGTCTCCATGGAGAACGTCTGCTTTGTGACAAAGACGTTCAGCGCACTGACGTCTAGCACCGGCCTCCACCCTCCTGTCTTCTTGGACACCAAGAAGAGACGGTTGTAGAATCCTGGGGTTTGATGGTCCAGGACTTTGACTACCGCTCCCTTCTCTAGTAAGAGAGACACTTCCTGTTTCAATGCCCGTCTCGTCTTCCTCTCTGTACCTGGGAGAGAGATCGATGGGGGACGTTGCTAGAGGGGGTTTTCGTACAAACGGGATCTTGTACCCCTCTCTGAGCAACTTCACAGATTGTGCATCTGCGCCTCTCTTTTCCCAGGTCTGCCAGAAGTTCTTGAGTCTGGCTCCCACTGCTGTCTGAAGAAGTTGGCAGTCAGACTCTGCCCTTAAAGGACTTGGTTCCTTTCTTCTTTCCACGTCTCCCTTCGGCACGAGCACCTCCTCTGCTGGAGGCTCTGCCACGAAAGGGCGGAATAAAACGGGACGCTGGAGTGTCCATCCTTGGTCTAGCTGACAAGGTAGGCAAAGGGGTAGCTTTGCGAGCAACAAGATCATGAGTATCCTTCTGTATCAAAGAAGCAGCAATCTCCTTAATCAGGTCCTCTGGAAAAAGGCACTTAGAAAGAGGAGCAAACAGAAGTTCGGATCTCTGGCATGGTGTAACTCCAGCTGAAAGGAATGAACACAGGTTTTCACGCTTCTTAAGGACCCTGGACACAAAGGATGCAGCAAGCTCATTAGACCCATCACGTATGGCCTTGTCCATGCAGGACATAATGAGCAAGGAAGTCTCCTTCTCCGTCGGAGAGATCTTTCTGCTTAGAGCTCCTAGACACCAGTCTAAGAAGTTGAATACCTCGAAGGCTCTAAATATCCCTTTCAAAAGGTGGTCCAGGTCCGAAGATGACCAACATATCTTCGAGCGTCTCATGGCTAGGCGGCGGGGAGAGTCTACAAGACTTGAGAAGTCGCCCTGGGCAGAGGCAGGAACTCCCAAGCCGAGAACTTCTCCCGTGGCATACCAGACGCTCGATCTAGAAGAGTCTAGCAGGGGGAAACGTAAAAGCTGTCTTCCCTAAACTCGTTTTGGACTGCAGCCATTCTCCAATCACTCGCAAAGCTCTCTTGGACGAGCGTGCGAGGACGAGTCTAGTAAAGGCAGGAGCAGTTGACGGCATGCCTAACACAAACTCTGACGGAGGCGAATGCGGAGCTACAGACACAAACTGGTCCGGAAACATCTCTTTGAACAGGGCCAAAACTTTCCTAAAGTCCAAAGAGGGTTGTGTAGACTTGGGCTCGTCCAGTTCTGAGTGCGGTTCATCTTCATGTGCAGCACCATCATCATCAGAAAGTCCCTCATCCGATAACTGATGAGGGAACGGCAACGGAGTGGGTAACGGCTGGTTGGCTGAGTCCGGCCGCACGGGTGCATGCGTGACGGAGCCGGACGCAACGCCATGGAACTGTTGCCCAGTCTGTGAGCTGGCAACAACCATAGCAGCGCGGGGACGCACAGCGTCTACTCCAGACTGTCTAGACTGATGTGGGTGCGCAGTGGCAACCACACTGGGTTGCGGAGGTTGACGCACCGCGTCAAAATGAACCTCACGGACGTCAACGGATACCTCCGTGCGTCACTGAACGTCAACATGCGGCTGGCAGATCACACTGGAACACATGGGTGGCGGAACTCTCTCAACTGGAGTGCGTGAGAAGGTTACCTCAGCGTCCCCAGGACGCACAACCGATCGTGTGGGTGGTTGTAGGCAAGGAGCTGCACTAGCTACTGGTGCGGCAGCAACCTTCTCCGCACGAAAGTCCTGCATAAGAGACGTGAGTTGCGACTGCATGTCTTGCAGTAAAGACCACTTAGGGTCTACAGGAGCAGGTGCGGTGACAGACGGTGTAACTGTCTGAAGCGGTACTGCTTTGCCTCTCTTAGGAGGTGAGCAGTCATCGGATGACTGCAGCGAGTCCGAACTGACCCAGTGGCTACAGCTGGGCCGTTGGACTTGCGCGGAAGGGACCGACTTGCGCTTTAACGGTCGTGAGACCTTGGTCCATGGTTTCTTGCGAGAAACCTCTTCCGCAGACGAGGAATAAATGGGCTCTCTCGTCTTTGTTAGGCAGGGGCGATCTTGGGTAGATACGCCCGATACCACGTGTATATTTTTGGAATTCGATAAAATCGAATTCCGAAAGCCCAACGCACTCCTCACATCGATCTTCCAATTGACAGGTTTTATCCCGACAATTGGAACAAACAGTGTGAGGGTCGATAGAGGCCTTCGGAAGACGCCTTGAACAGTCCCTAGCATTGCACTTCCTAAATTTTGGGACTTGTGAAGGGTCAGCCATTTTGAATTGGTCAAAGGGGAATTCAAAAACTATCAAAAAGTCATCAACAAAGAATCCGTAATCAAAAAGAGTTCAAGGAATTGCGAAGAAAAAGCCTGCACAGCGAAAGCTCAAAACTAGAATAGTGTACTTCACCAATTAGTTGTGAAAACAAATCCAGTTAGCAACAGCGAATAAGCACGTCTTGTCGGGAGCACGACAGAGAGAAAATTGAGTTCTTTGTTTACATTGAGTACTGGGTATCTGGACGACAGATGGCGCTGTTGGGCACACCCGCAACCTGTGTAGCAATCGCTGGCGAATTTTACCTTAGAGTTTTCTGTCGAGCAACAGAGTTGCAGCTATTATAATCACCGGCTAAGTTAAATATTGAAAATTACTCTGGTGAAAATGAAACTATGAAAGAGAGTTTTTAAATAAGCCTTCAGTGATATTCTACATATTAATGTACATTTATACAGTATAGCTTTTCTAAAACACAAAATCCTATGTCAGTTCTTAAATCATAAAATGTATCTTAATATATTTTAAGTATTAATAACTGTGAGAGAGGCAAGAGAGCGTGCTAGAAATAGGAATGAATGGCGAGCGATTGTGACGCAGTTCCGGTAAGCCCTGCTGCTTCCTCCGGTGCCTTAGATGACCGCGGAGGTAGCAGCAGTAGGGGATTCAGCGTTATGAAGCTTCATCTGTGGTGGATAATGTGGGAGGCTGGGCTGTGGCACCCTAGCAGTACCAGCAGAACTCGGTTGAGTCCCTTGTCAGGCTGGGAGGAACGTAGAGAGGAGAGGTCCCCTTTTTTTGTTTCATTTGTCTGATGTTGGCTAACCCCCACATTTTGGGGGAAGTGCCTTGGTATATGTATGTATTAATAACTTATATAATAAACTGCAAGACTTATATCTTAGGTCAAATGTATTACATTAAATAAAACAAAATCAGCCTAAATACTGTCCAATCATTACTAAGTTCAGTTCTCCTCAGGGTGCCTGCCTAACTCGTGCAATTTTGGGGTTCTCAATTCAATTTCCGTTTTGTTCTACATCAATTATGCTGATGAAGAAAAGCTCTTATAAGGAAAAGAAACATTAAAAACATCAAGATGTCTGGATACAAGGCAAAAAAAAAAAAAAAATAAAATAAAATAAATAAATAAACTTAAGTAACCCTGACGTAATAATGAGTAGTTCACAACTACATGATCTATAAGGTTGAACACTAATTCACTAGTGTTAGAGATACGCTAATCAAAAACAACCAAGATTACTATTATTATTATTGTCATTAGTTGCTAAGCAACAACCCTAATTAGAAAATGCAGGATGCTATAAGCCCGGGGGCACCAACAGGGAAATTAGCCCAGTGAGGAAAGAAAAAAGGAAAAATACAAATACTTTAAGAAGAGTAACATTAAAAATGATATTTTCATAATAAAATAAAATTTTGTATACACTTACCTGCTGGTTATATAATGGCTAAAGTCTCCTGATGCCCTGGCAGAATTTCAAATCTCGCGCTATCGTATATATACCAGGTGTACACCAGCGCCCTCGGGGTAGCACAGGTGGAACTACACCCACAAGCCTCAGATTTTCCATGCCTCATAGTAATACCACAGGTAGTCTCTAGAGGGGAGGGGGGCGGGTATAAAATTTATATAACCAGCGGGCAAGTATATTCAAAAATTTATTTTATTATGAAAATATAATTTTTAAATATAAAACTTACCCGCTGGTTATATAATGGCTGATTGACACCCCTTGGTGGCGGGTCAGAGACGGCTAAATATTTGAAAATTCACTTGGGCATTACACAAATAACATAAGCGATTCTCACCTGATAAGGAAGCTGACAGCAATGATACTCTGCTTCATTTCGTTAGCTATCCTTGGGAGATCCAGTGATCCACTCGGGGCTGATGATCTCTAGGAGCTGTCAAACGGTACAACCACCTATAACATGACAGGACCTCAACTAATACCCTTGTTCCGGGCCCACTCTAGGAACAAATTGACCACCTGACCAAATCAAAGACTGCGGAAGACTGACGACCAGTCTCCACAAACAACCATAACTTACGAGTTCCAAGAAAAAGAAAAGGGGTATTAGATGACGAGAAGTTGTTTATTTCTAAGGTCAATGAAGAAATCCGCTGCCTGGGTTAGAGAGGTACTGGATGAAGAAATCACGTTAGCCCTATACCATTCTCTGAAAACCTCCCACTTGGACTGATACACCTTCCTGGTGGAAGACCTCCTTGCTCTCACAATAGCCTTGGCTGCCTTCTTCGAAAATCCTCTAGCTCTAGCGAGCTTTTCGATAGTCTGAAGGCAGTCAGACGTAGAGCTCGGAGGTTTAGATGGTTTCGAGCCAAGTGAGGTTGTCTGAGAAGATCTGGTCTTAAAGGAAGGCTTCTCGGGACATCTACCATCCATTCCAGTACCTCTGGAAACCAACTTCTTGACGGCCAGAACGGAGCTATCAGTGTCATCCTGGTTTCTTCGTGATATGAACTTCTGTATCACTTTGTAGAGAATCTTGAATGGGGGAAAAGCATAAACCTCCATGTGCGACCAATTCATTAGAAAGGAGTCTATGTGGAAGGCTTCAGGATCTGGTACTGGTGAGCAGTAACAAGAGGACGACTCCATAAACGCCACAGACTTTTGCAGACGTCTAGGTGAAAAATCCATTCCGTGGGTAGAATCTACCCCTCCTGCTGAGTCTGTCTGTACTCACATTGTTGACTACCTGAATAAACTGAGTCAAGAGAGTGAGTTTCCTTTCCTCTGCCCATATGAGAAGAGGTCTTGCTATCTCGTACAAAGTCCACGAGTGGGTCCCGACTTGTTTTGTTATGTAGGCCAGAGCTGTAGTGCTGTCCACATTGATTTGGACTACTTTGCCCCTGATATGCTTTTCGAAGTCTTTGAGGGCCAGATGAATTGCCAAAAGCTCCTTTTGATTTATGTGGAGAGATGTTTGCTCCTCTGTCCAAGCTCCCAAGCTCCTAAGAGTTCCTTCTTTCCCCACCCCGAGTTTGAGGCATCGGAACACAACACGAGGTCTGGGCTCTTCTGATGTAAAGACAAGCCTTCCTTCAGTCTGTGTTCGTTGTTCCACAATTGAAGATGAGACTTGATGGAGTTTGTGATGGGAACTGCTTCTCTGTCGAGACTGTCCCCTTTCTTCCAATGATGATTGAGATGAAACTGAAGGGGGCGCAAATGCAACCTCCCTAGTCACGAACTTCTCTAATGATGAGTGTCCCCCCAGAAGGCTCATCCATTCCCTTACGGAATTGAGTTTTCATCAGAAAAGCTTGGATCTTTTGGAGAGCTGACTGTATTCTCACAGGCGACGGAAAAGCCCGAAAACTCTGACTGTGAATCTCCATCCCCAAATAAAGAATCTCCTGGGATGGAGTCAGTTGCGATTTTTTCGAACTCACCAGGAGGCCCCGTTCCTTGGTTAATTCCAGAGTTATTCTTAGGTCCTTCAAACAACAATCGGCTGAGGAGGCTCTTATCAGCCAATCGTCCAGGTACAGGGAGGCCCTGATCCCCCTCGAATGCAGCATGCTTGCTACATTCAGCATGATCTTTGTAAACAATAGAGGGTCTGTGCAGAGTCCGAAACAAAGAGCCCAGAATTGGAAGACCTTGTTCCCTCCATGAATCTCAGATAACGTCTGCAGCTGGGATGTATTGGGATATGGAAATAGGCGTCTTGGAGGTCTATCGAGACCATCCAATCGTCCCTCCTTACCGCTGCAAGAACCGTCTTCTGAGTCTCCATTGTAAACATCGTATTCTGGACGTGACCATTTAGGACACTTACGTCCAGAACCGGTCTCCACTCCCCCGAACTCTTGGGGACTAAGAAAAGTCAGTTGTAAAACCCCGGAGATGTTACATCCTGCACTTCCTCTATTGCTAGCTTTTCTAATAATTGAGACATCTGAAGCCGCATGGCTTCCTTCTTCGGACCCTCCCTGTATTTGGGCGAAAGATCCACCGGATCTGTTACTAATGGAGGAATCGATACAAAAGGGATCTTGTAACCCTCCCTTAACACTTGAACGAACCAGGGGTCCGCTCCATTCCTCTCCCAGGCCTTCCAGAAGTAGATCAGCCTGGCACCCACAGCTGTCTGAAGGATAGGGCAGTCAGACTCTACCTCGGCCAGTCTTGGTTCCTCTGCTCCTAGGTTTTCTGCTGTCTGGTTTGAAAGAACCCCTTCCGGAAACTTTACCACAAAAGGGCTGAGAAGGCCGAGCACCCGTAGAGGCTTCCTTAGGCTTACGAGAAGTAAAGGTAGAAGGCAAAACTTTCCTGGCCGTGTTGGTCATCAAATCATGCCTGGCCTTCTGGGTAAGAGCAGTTGCAACCTCTCCAACCAACTCTTGTGGAAATAAGGTAGAAGACAAAGGAGCGAACAATAGTTCCGCTTTCTGATAAGGAGAAAACCCCGTCGAGAGAAAAGAACACATAGTGGCCCTTTTCTTAAGGATTCCAGCTGTGAAAAGGGCAGCTAACTCATTAGAGCCATCCCTCTCACCTTTGTCCAAACAGGACATCAAATGAACAAGGCCACTAGTGTGTGTCCTTCATATTGGATATCCTCGTACTTAAGGCTCCCTAAGACCAGTCTAGGAAATTCAGCACTTCAAAGGCCCTAAACAAACCCTCAAGTAAATGGTCGAACTCTGCTATTGACCACCATACCTTTATTTCCTTAAGGTTAGACGACGAGACGAATCCATCAAACTCGAGAAATCCCCCTGGGCAGAAGAAGGAAATCCCAAGCCCAGCACTTCACCAGTCTCGTACCACACACTGGATTTTGAGGCCAATCTTGCCAGAGGAAAAGTAAAGGCTGATTTGCCAATAGCTCTCTTCTTGTCCATCCAGGAACCCATTAACTTTAAGGCCCGTTTAGAAGAACGTGAAAGCACCATCTTTGTATAAACAGGCACTTTGTTTGCTTTCCCCAAGATAAATTCTGATGGAGGAGAACGAGGTGCCACAGGGGTAAAATGTTCCGGAAAAACCTCCGTAAGAATTAACAAACTTTCTAAGATCAACAGCATGTTGATAATGTTTATCTTCTTCATGATCAGAAACTTCCTCTAAAGGTTCGTCCACATTGGACTTTTCTTCAAGTTCATCTTTTGGCAGTGCAGCAACTGCTGCAGCCTGAACTGAAGGAACAAAGTCTGAATGAATCACGAACTGCATCCAACCGAAGAGGAGAGGTAGAGGTCGACTGATGTGTGACATGGACAGGTTGACGCTCGACGTCAATGGTTAACTGCTGAGAATCGTCGCGTGGACGCTTAGCGTCCACTTGTTGAACTGAACAACGCTTGGAATCAGGAGTCAACTGCCGATTGATTGATTTAGTTTTCAGGCATCCTGACATCTAAGGTCATTGACTCCGAGTCAACTGCCGAATGTCGCCGCGTCCGCTTGCTGTTGACGCCGACGCTCAACGCTGTCATAAGTAGACTGACGATGGTCGTCTTGTGGACGCTGCTGATGACGCTGACGCTCCATAGCGTCGAAAGTTGACTGCTGAGTGGTCACGGCGACGCATTGCGTCCATTTCTCGACGCCAGCGTTCCTCACCACGTTCGGAAGTCAATATTTGTTTAGCGACAACTCTCTGACGTGACTCATCTATATCAACCTGCTGCTGAGCACTGCGAATTGGAGACCACCTGTGCGATAACTCGTCAGCATTAGAGACCACAGGCCGCCTGTGCGACAACTGGTCCGACGTCTGACGCCCAATCGATCTGGCAACAGCCGGTTGATAAGACTCCATGAATGACGAGAGCTGTTGTTTCATGTCTTAAAGCATCGACCACTTAGGATCGTTCATTCGTACATTCGATTCCTTAATCAAAGGAATATCAACATCACCACCACCACGCTCTTCGGGTGACGAAAGCCAGTCAGAAGGAAGTGGTGGTGCATAAATAGTAACATCGGCCAAAAATACAAATTCTGAATCGGATTGTATATTCTCTACACGAACGCCATGATCTGAGCATTTCGCAAGCATACAAGCGTCGGGAGAACGGAAACGTTCAGGCGAATCCCACGTACTACAGCCTGGCAATTCTGGACGCTGAACGACCGCATACGATCTCTTAAGCAGTCTGGACACACGACGCCAGATTTCACTACCCGAACCTTCATCGGAGGACGGGGATAACGTACCAACCTCATCATTCCTGCGATGAGGATGAACGACCTGTGCTACGGCAGCAGGAACCTCTGCACGATTGATGAAGCTTCTTGTTCCCTATGGCCGTCCGACTTTACTTCTCTCATGGGTTAGAGAACTCGAAAGATGTCGTAGGCTAGGCGAACGACAAGATCGTGCAGACGCACCCTCCGCAACACTGAATACATTCGAGACACTTCCCACATTTTCGATGGAATCACGATTTTTCAGTACCTTTAATTCAGAAAAAATCTTATTTATCTGTCGCTAATGACTCGACTTTCTCACCAGAATAGCGGTAAACATGTCTTTAAGGAAGGATCCTTCGATTGTTGATCTACCACTACGGAGGAAGGAATAGGATCATTAGTACTAGATAAGGCTACATCAACAGATCGTGACGAACTACGCCTAACCCTGTCCCTCTTTAGTCTCTTAACATAACGTTCGTATGTTACCCATTCATTTTCCGTTAATGAAAAACATTCATAACATTGATCACCAAAAGAACATGGTTTCCCCCTACATCTAACACAAATACTGTGTGGATCAATAGAACCCTTAGGGAGTCGAGCACGACACCCTTCACTAACACACTTACGAATAACGGGTCGGCCATATTGAAAGGTACAGAGAAACACCGACAATCAAAAAACAAAGGTTAAATTAATAAATATAACCCCAAACCAAAAGATTTCAAGATTAAATGAAAAGGAGAACAAATAAACGATAGCCCAAACTCAAAAAACGTTGTACAGTACATCACCAAATACGACCAAACAGAGTAAAACAGCGAGAGCGAATTTTCTATATGCAGCCAGCTGAGCGGCAGAAGAAGATCTGAGGCTTGAGAGTGTAGTTCCACCTGTGGTACCGCGAGGGCGCTGTGGTACACCTGGTATATATACGATAGCGCGAGATTTAAAATTCTGCCAGGGCGTCAGGAGACTTTAGCCATTATATAACCAGCGGGTAAGTTTTATATTTAGAATTAATATTTCCTATATAAACTATGAAAACTTTAAAAACAAGTGGAAGAGAAATAAAATAGAAGTGTGAGACCGAGTGTACCCTCAAGCAAGAGAACTCTACAGTTCGGTTGATTTTTGGGGGAGCTTTTTTTGCAAACTTTGATGATTAGTTTTATTAATTGGCCTCCTCTTTTTTGTAAAGTCGAGATAAATTGGCACACATAGTTAATTTAAGTTTTAAATCACATGATTACCCTGAGCAAGTAGAACCCAACAGATGGTATCTGTGCAACCCTATCAGTCTAGGGTGGTGAAGAGCAACGAAAACGTCTAATGATCTATTGGTAAACATCAATTGGAATAAGCTGACGTCTACATAGGACCAACCTTCCCCTTTCTCATATATTGCCTGCGAATGAATCTACTCTATGATAACACTAGAAAAGCAATCGGGGTGCAGACCTCCGCCACGGTAGCTTCTTTCTCAAAACCAGCTTGCCTTTCCAAGAATCAATTTAGACTGTAGGCGTATTTGAAGTGTGTGTGAAAACCGTATGTGAACTTGGGATTGAGGTTAGGGGTAATTCAGTTGACCTTGACCTTTGACCTAGGACTTTCAAAATTAGATCAATTCAACGTCTCGATATAAAAATGAATCCGTAAAAGTTGTTCACAGACAAACGGACAAAAAGGGACAAAAACATAACCTCCTCCCAACTTCAATGGCAGAGGTACAAATGCAGGGCCGATCACAGCCAAATTCTAACTACTTCTAAGTCAGCCCATTTCTGAAATAATACGTAATTTTCATAAAAATTCACATGTAACTTTTTGAGTTACGCTGGTGATAGACAGAGCTATGAACATAACATTTTGATTTCAAATTAAAAAAACTATTTCTCGACTTTTGAAGCTAAACGTTGTAGGCATGCGAGTTAGGTTAAGCTCATTCTACAATAAAATTTAACAATTGACATATAAAACAGATTCTTGGAACCTATTTGTTCTCAAGTTAGGACTTCTGTTCTCTACGATTGAGGAAATATCACAAGTTATCAAATAATATAAATGATCCAGAGAGTTATTTTCTATACCTATTAACCGAGAGACAAACCTTTATATGGCTGTAGAAACCGTTAGAACAGGGAGTGCGCTATCCCAATGGAGGAGCCCAAGGCTGAGGCTCGGAGAGAAACAGACCCTTCTCCCAAGGGAGACTTATTACAAGTCGCCTACATTGGCTCTGTCCTTGACTCATCCTGCATCGTAGGTCACCTGCAAATTGAAAATCTTATATATTCAATTGCATTTTTGATTTATTGCTGATATAAAATAAGTATACTGGTGTCACCTAAACCTGGATTTAAAAATATATATAAAGAATCCAGAAAATCACTAATATTAACCATAAGAGAATCGGCAAATACATTTTATATATGAACAAATTTACTTCAGTTTACACGACAGTTTTGCCAACTTACAAAATTAAGTTATACGTACAAATATAAAAAACATATAAAAATTTATATAACTTTTAGTGTGGCTTTTTGAACAAGAGGAGCACTCAGTAAAGTACAGGCCTCTGGCGCGGCACCTTATTTCTCGACCTTTGAACTTTACATGTATTAATTGGCGTGGATTTCAATACACACAAATGTGAACCAAGTTTGAAGTCTCTCTGACAAAGATGTCCAAACTTATGAAAGATTACGTGAATTGGACATTGTGCTCGACTGTGACCTTGACCTTGACCTTTCAAAATTTAATAATTTCCAGCTATTTACATAACAGTTAATCCCTGCAAGTTTCATTACTTTTTTATTAAAACTGTGGCCAGGAAGCTGTTCACAAACAAACATAACCTCCTTCCAAGATTGGTGGCGGAGGTAAATATAAAAATGACATATTGGAAAAATTTATTAAACTTTAAACGTTGCTTTTTAAAATTACAAAGCATAATTGTCTAACGACTATTGAGTCTTAGCTTACGATGCACCAACTCATTAAAATATTGCATTAAAACTCGCACAACAGTATTAATGAATAAAAATCCCTTCTGGCCTGGTTTTATAGACTCCTGGATGCAGATAACTATTAACAAATAATTAATACTTACTAATGTACTTTTCCCCATTTTAAAAAATGCTATTTTTACAGATTATAATACATCAGATCTAAATCCTTCTAAAAAAAACATTTCGCATTTGCGAATGTTCAATTTGCCTAACTCTATCACTATAAAACTGTTAGATTACAATCAAAGTTCTTATATACATAAAACACTTTGGTATATTTCTATGTCTTTTTACCCGTCTGGTTTCATTTAATAAAACGTAATAGACCTTTAAACTTGAAATGTAGAATGAATTATATCACAAGTAATTTGTATTTTCCCTAAATTTACAAAGTAACGTTCTTTAGTAAGAATATGTCTACAGCTTCGACTGAACTTCAGCTGTCAATATATGAGATGTCCTTAGTTACTGGCCCATATTAAGCTTGAGATTCAAGCTTTAATCTTAAGCTTAAGGCTTTCATTTAAGGCTTGCAGTTGAAGAGGAAAATGGACCTCAAAACTCAGGTTTGAATAATTATGAAAATGACAAATTACTTTTAAAATTTCAGATTTATTCCTACGCTAATATCAAACCCCGTTCTTTAATCGGAGACTTATTAACCTAAGGTAGGAGAAATTTCCTACGACCATACTGGATGGTTTAAAATCAAGGGATGTGAATAGTCTCGGACATGATAAACGAGATGGAGTACTTTTGGTGTTCTTATACCCCATACTGAAAATCCTACGCTACTCCTCCCATGAAGCCATACAAACATATTGTCCAGTCTCGAGACTCATCGACAGATTTGCCATCCTGAGTTTCTGTTTCCTTTTACCTCCTCTATGGAAGGAGTGCTGTGAAGAAACTGGTAATGGAATCAGGTGAAAGAGTTCCCTTGTGATTCAAATGTGACGAACGCCAGAGGCTAGAGTGTACGCTCTAATCCATGTTCCAGATCTTGCGGTTCTCCACCGACAGGTTTCGCGTCTCAGTAAGCGATTGTAATGTGGTTCCCCATCATGATAACCTTTCATAAGGTTCCTGATAGCAGTAACTAACTTGGGTAACTGACTGTAACTTTTGCAATAGCAGCGGATTGCCTTGCAATAGCAGCGGATAGCCTTGCAATAGCAGCGGATAGCCTTGCAATAGCAGCGGATAGCCGATGCAAAGAGAAAATGCTGATCAAGAAAAGCAAGGGAAACTTGTCTTGTAAGGAGCAAACACAATCAGAATCTTGCCCTAAAGATTAAACACAAAATTGAAGGGCACACGGCTGACTTGCGCTAGTGCCGCTAACATCTCGTAACCTGTACACACAATGAGAATGGTCCCAGTTTGTTTCCTCTCTCCCAAAACTTGGAGTCATTGTGGAAGAAAGGAAGAGAATGGAACAGTCCTTATCCCTACTGGTAGTGTGCTAACTCCCCTTTGTGACATACAACACAGGGAGTAAGTATGTAAGTAGATGTATCTCATACCTACATGTACAATATAGTATTTTCAAGGAAAATACATTCTCGGTGCGTGTTCTCTCGCCTTGAGAAGCCACATGGAGTGCAAATAAATGGGCGTTCACATGGTAAGTGGAGAGCAATAGTCAAAATCAGCACCACGTGCACCCGGTGAATAGCGAATGCGAACGGAAGAGTGCACAACAAGGAGAATACTATATTCAAAGTTCGAAGAACGCACACTAATCGTATAATGCGCGCATCCAGGTGAGTATACACTCACGGGAGAATGTTTGGGAACAGGTGGTTAACCAAAGTGCGAGCAGGCTTAAGTGATGCGTAGTTTTATGTCCTATGACAATTTTTCTCAGAAGGTAGAATTACGAGAACTCTGAGAGATACTCCAATCTGCCCAAGAATCTTTGCCAACCGCTATCCCTACCTCGAACCTCCAACACATCTATTTCTCAAGGACACATCAGTGGGGCATTAGGTAAAAAAAATAGCTCTATGGAAGGGGTACCAGTTTACAAAATGGCTAATTTCAGCCAGTCATAAAAAACCTTGTGCATCAGACGAGTGTGTCCAATAGGTAGCCGACAAAGCAACTCGGTTGCAGCTTCCTTTACCTCTCTATCTGCCTCTTCATTTATGAGGGGGTTTGTCGGTACCCTGCAAAACTTAACTTGTATACCTGCTAGAACCCAGCATAATTGAATTGTTATACCTCTCAGGCCAATAATAATGAGCACTCTAAAATCTTAAAAACTCAAGGGTTACTAGAATTAAAACCTTTGAAGTTTCGTAGGAGACTCCTTACATCACAAAATATTGTAAAATTGGCTCCCCTTTCTATAAGGTTACTTATGTCCATAGGAGTCAGGATGCCATTAAGTTCGGTAGTAAATATAGACGATACTCTAAGATAAAAATTCCTACGCCAGCATCAAATTTGGAGCCTTTAAACCAAAACAAAGTTTCTATTAGCAGGTTAAATATACAATAGTCAGATGTACAAACTTTTTTCTTCTTTAATTTCTTTTATTATCATCATCATTACTTGCTAAGCTACAACCCTAGTTGGAAACGCAGGATGCTACAAGACCAAGAACCACGATAGGGAACAAAAGCCTAGTGAGGAAGGAAGGAAAGTAATGAACAATTCTGTATAGAGTTTTAAGAACAATAATGACATTATTATAAGAGATATACTAAGATTATCTACAGGAAATAATAAAAATAGGCAGTGCCCCTGAAAACTAAGTGTATGGATTAGAGAGCTTCCCTTCCCGTTAGACAGTCACAGACGACACGTCATTATATAGTTTGACAGCTGAGTTCACGCTATGAAAAAAACTTGCCTTTTTATATCTGTAGGAACAAATATATATTAATCATGTTTAACTCAGCCAGGCAGATTTTTCACAATAGTTATTGAAAACTCTAAGAAAAGTATTTTGTGTCTAGTTTTGCTAGCAGTACCAGGCGAACTTTGTTGACTCCCTCGTCAGGCTGGGAGAAGCGTAGGGAGGAAACCTCCCCTTTTTTTTTCATTTGTTAGATGTCAGCTAACCCCCAAAATTGGAGAAGTGCCTTGGTAAATAAATATATAGTTTTCCTGCTTAAACATACACCCAACATACTGAATGAACAACGCACATAGGAACAAACTTCTCAAAACAAATACAGTGCTTGTACCAAGCAAACTTTCTGTTCAAATCTACGAAGGCAGTAGATGGCCCAAGAAATGCTTGCAGAGAGTAATGCCAAATTCTCAAGCTTTTAAAAAATGCTGAACAAATTATAAAATTTCAAAAATCCCATATAGTTGAGGCTGGAAATATGTTAAATTAAGAGTTTTTAATAACTCATAAGCCATTCAACATCAGGCAAGATAAAAGTTGTATGCAGGTTGGGTATACTCAAACACGAGCAATGTGCAATAGTTATGTATTCACAATTCAATACATGGTGAGCAGCAATGCAATAACAATGTTGAGGGCACGCTTGCTCCAGCGAGACTGCCCCAGATTCAATATCTCCCGCCTTTAATAGATTATGGCGGGAATACAAATAACTTTCAAAGTGCATTATATGTAAACATCCTACATCCCCTCTCTAAAATAAATGTATTACATTTTTCATGAAATTGAGGGTTTATCAAGTAATCATACAGCAAGAGAAGTATAAGGCATACTGATGACAAAATGGTGTTATATAAAAGATAACACAAATCATATAAGTGGAGCGCGATTACGTGCTCATTGCAAAGGAAGACGACATTTAGTTGCATGAAATTATCAAATTATTACAAACTGGTCACATATTCAGTACAAAAAAAAAAATATCAAATTGTGCATAATTAAAGAGAAACCAAATTGTACATAATTGAAAAATCATAAAATATAGTCTTCATGCCAACTCGGAGGATTTATTTTCCTGGTCCCTCTTCTGGGTTGGGGGTCGGCACACGAGTCAGCGGGGGAAAGTGAACGAGTAGGTGGGGGGAAATCCTGCACTCTTATTTCCCGAAGATGTTTTCTGTTTCTCGTTGATATTCTTCCACTACCATCTAGTTTTATGACATATTGGCGGTCTCCTTTCATTTCAACGACCTTTGCAATACGATCCCAGGCCTTAGAGACAACATTTTGCACTGCTACTGTGGTACCCGCTTGCAAGGGGCGGAGTCTCTTTGCACTAGAATCATGACGGAACTTGACATTTCTCAGGTGTTTACCCATCTTCTCCTCTCTGTCTATCATAATGTCTGCCCACTGTTCTGTTATCTTATGATAGCTTTTAATCATGGGGACTGAGTCCCTGAGTTGTCGTCCCATGGCTAACTGTGCCGGCGATTTATCGATGTCTCTTAGGGGCGTATTTCTATATTGCAAAATGGCTCTTGCAAAACTATCTGTGTCGAGGCTTCCGTCGCTTCTTGTGTTATCTTGAATGGTTCTCTTTGCTGTGCGTACTGCTGCCTCTGCCCTTCCGTTGGATTGGGGGTAATGGGCTGAGGATATTCTCATCCTAACCCCCCATTTCTGTAGGAAACTAGCCATCTCAGTGCTTACCAAATTGGTGCCACCATCGAGGGAGATTTCTTCCGGGGCGCCCCACTGCATGAAGTATCGTCGGAAGAGGGGAATCAACTTAGCAGAAGTGGCACCATTTGGAAAGAAGGCAATTTCCAGCCAACCAGTAAGCCTATCTGCATATACCAGATATTGTTTTCCACACATTTGAAACATATCCGTGACCGTTTGTTGAAAAGGATATTCAGGGGGTGGGGTAGGCAATAGCGGTTCCCTTTGTTGGGACGGAGCGATGACGTCACATGTTCTGCACTGCATCCTCTTGAGTTTCAGTTGACCCTCCATCCCAGGCCAATACACAGCCTGTCGTGCCCTACGAATCATTGAATCAGAACTTTGGTGGCCTGAGTGTAGGTTAGAGACAACTTGGTCTCGTAGTGACACAGGTATTGCCAGACGTATGTGCCCGTCATCGTATGAATACACCACCAGTTCGTCCACGATGCCAAGTCGATCCCGTACACTAAAATACGGCTTTATGCTGGAGTCGACTAGATTTCTCGATACCGGCCAAGAACCTGCGGCTACCATACTCTTTAGTAGCTGATAATCCACATCGCTTTCAGCAGCCCTTTTAACAGAATTCCAGTCGAGGGTTATGACGTCATCACTCAGCGACGTCATCAGTGCTGCAACACATGAATTCTCAACTTCCTCCCCCATCTCACGGTCACTCTCATTTATTGGGCTTCTGATTACTGGATATCTCGAAAGAGTATCGGCTGCTGAGTTTTTCTTCCCAGGGATGTATTTTACTGTGAAACTGTATTGTAATGTTTTTTCCTTTAATCGAAGCAAACGAGGATTAGCAATGTCTTTCAATTCTCTGTCCCCAAACACTTTGACTAGCGGACGGTGGTCAGTAACAAGGATAATATTGGGACACCCCAGTAAGAATAATCTAGCTTTTTGAAAGCACCATACCACGGCGGAAGCCTCTCCTTCAACGACTGCATAATTAACTTCTGCCGAGGTTAAATGTCTGCTTCCACAGAGGGCAAGCTTCCAACCCCCTTTGCAACAAAATGGGACTTTATCCTCTTCGCAACTGCAATGTTGTTGTAACACCAGAAATCCCATCCCATCACGCGACCAGTCAGTGATTACTGCAGTTCGCCTGGATTTATCATAGTAGGCCAATCCATCCCCAATCAGATTGCATAAAATTTCTTTAGTCTTTTCGAACGCATCCTGTAACATTTCATCCCAGTATACCTTTCGACTAGTAGACTTTTTTAGGAGGTCTCGAAAGGGTTCCATTAGTTGAGAGGTAGCAACAAATGGGGCCAATTGGTTTACGAGGCCAAACCAAGATCTTATGTCAGTGATGGTTGGTTGATTTGGCATTGGGAAGTTCTTGATTGCAGACAACTTTTCCTCACCTGGCTTGAAATTGTCCCAACCTAATTCATAACCCACAAAGTCTACCTCGCGTTGGCAAAATTGAAATTTTTCAGGATTGAGGGTAACTCCGTTCTCTTCACATACTTGCAAAAAACTTATCGTATGATAGAACGCTCCTTCCACAGTATCATCATAAAGGAGAACATCATCGACACACTTAGATTTTCTCGGAATGTCCGCTATTACATCATCAAAGCGCTTTGAGTATGCATCCGAGGCAGAGACATGTCCCATTGGGGTCCTACAATACTGGTACCTACCCCATGGGGATATGAAGGTAGTCAAGTGCCGACTTTCTTCATCTAGTTCCACTTGGTGAAAACCAGAATAGGCATCTATTACAGTTTTGTATGAACGTACAGGTACACCGGATGCCATGTCGAACGGGGCAAAAGTGTGATGAGTTTCTCTTTTGCAAAATTTGTTTAGCCTTTGGTAATCCACTGTTCTTCTTGGGTTTCCATTCCTTTTAGCAACTACCACCATTCGCGCACACCAATCGGTTGCAGTTCCTGTAGGAACGGGGCGGATTATTCCCAGTTTTACATTGTCGTCCAGCTGTTTTTTTACCTCTTGCTCCCAATGTTTGGGAATTGGAATTGGCGTATGGCATGCGTATGGGACTGCATCAGGGAGAAGGTGGATATGGTGTGGCTTTCCCTTCATTACTGGTAAAGGATTCCGTTTAGTATTGAATACCGTACCAGAGAAACGCTCCAAAATCCACCTTTTGAGCTTAGGTACGTTGGCCTCCTGAGAGGAGAATGGCAACTCTATGACGTCATGGTTGTTGCCCACATCACTGGTGACGTCATTGACATCCACACTATTGGGCCGTTCCCTACCAATATTATTTACTGATATCCCGTCTACCTTAACATGATGGGGAAAATTTGCATCCACTAATCCCAAACACTTACATACATCTATAGATAGGTATAGCCTAGAGACACCGCACACTACTAACACCTCTATATTTAGAGCAATATTTCTACATAATGTTATTGTACAACGCACACTACCCAGTACTCTCATGGGTTTTTCGGCTGCATGATTGACCCTAGCGTTCGAACGATGCAACTGTTTCACGTTCAGTCCTAATTGATGCAAAACCTTTTCCCCCATAATACAAACTTCAGCCCCAGTATCGGCAATGGCATCAATAAATGCCTCATACATTGGTACATCACGTCTCATTTTATGTTCAATTTTTACGCGTACATACGGTAGTTTTCCCGACAATGCTGTCACCTGCTGGACCCCACAATGTTGCACTAATGTGCATGCCGTCACTGACATAGTGTCGTCATCATGGTCGACTTCAATGCCTGCTGCCTTGTTATTCACACGTTTTTTTCTGCAATATCTAGCTAAATGACCCTTTATACCACAGTTGTGGCAACACACTTCATTTGCATAGCAGCTAGATTTATTTTTCTCATGAAAGCGCCCACAATTATCACATCTCTTACCTGACATGAGCAGCTTACTATCCTTCTGTCGACGAAAGTTCGATTTTACTGCCGCAACATCACTATGTTCTGTTTCATTACTATTATAGGGCAGCAATTCCTTTCCCACCTTGGCGGTAATGAGTTTCTGGTTAAATTTGTTTGCCCCACTGTCCCTTTCAGCTGCCTCATATATTTCACACTTTTGTAGAATTTTGGCGACACTGTTATATTTCTCGAAGTCCTGGAGTATTTCTTGTTTCAATCCACAGTTATTTAAACCACTGGCTAACCTGTGGGTCAGCATATAGTCACTCATGTCATTTTGGCACTGAGGGCAGCGGAAAGCACAATCTAAAGCCAATTCCTGACACCGATGTACATATGTCTTCGCGGGTTCCATAGGCCCTTGCTGTGCACTAAAAAATTTATCCCACAGAATTGCACGATTTACAGACTTTTGAGTCACTTCTTGGACGGCATCCAATGCCTGATGTAAAGAAAGGGCTTTCCATTCATCGGCCGTATAACAGGCGTCTAATGCCCTTTGCAACTGATCATCGCAGTTCAAACGAATGCTCAGCACAGCATCTTCAGTTGCAACCCTGCCAATTTGGAACCAATCTGTCATTGACCTACGCCACTTCCTAAATGCTCCTTGTGACATTTCGTACGAACATTTGTCGGGCATAATTGCCCTCATACCTGAGGGGGCACCACTGCTCTGTCGCTGCTGCAAGAAAAGGTTTGCCATTGCATTCAGAAGGTCCTCATTCCCACCATTGATGCGGCCACGTGCAGCCCGTCGAAGGGTCCCTCTTCTTGGTGTTGTTGAGTATCTTGCACCCGACATCTTGAAGGCTTCACTGCAATCCTACTCACTGCGCCATGTATGCAGGTTGGGTATACTCAAACACGAGCAATGTGCAATAGTTATGTATTCACAATTCAATACATGGTGAGCAGCAATGCAATAACAATGTTGAGGGCACGCTTGCTCCAGCGAGACTGCCCCAGATTCAATATCTCCCGCCTTTAATAGATTATGGCGGGAATACAAATAACTTTCAAAGTGCATTATATGTAAACATCCTACAAAAGTCTTCAGCAAAGATATAACAGGAGTCTTTGCCTAAGGTAAGACCCTCAATTACTGGGGTAGGTTAGGTTAGGTAAGGGAAGAAATGATCTGCCATTAACACACATTTGGTAGTTACAATAAAATTGATATATTAACTTTTTATGATAATCCAAAACTACATACATAATTCCATGAATTTCCAGCAATGGCCTGGATCATGGAATTTGAATCATATAATAGAATTATGAAGGCCAGTCTCTGCCACTACGAAAATATGTGAAAATCTAAAATTGGGGTTAAGTAAATAACACAATCTATAACTCAAGTAACAGATTCTGATATGGACCTTAACATGACCTTACTAATTGACCTTTATACAATATGAATACTAAAATAACCTTGAATTATAAATGAATATATTTGTATGTAGGCTATAGCATGAAACACGGTACTGTCACTAGAAGCCGGTTCACAAACTCTATATCTATATTTACCATATAAATTCTAAGATTGTCACTTTTAATTATATTTCAAATTAACAATACTCTTATATAGATTAAATTCTTATGCTAATACTTACTATAAAGTCACTTTAAAAGGCACAAAAATTAAATAAAACTTATGAACAGGGACAGGCATTAAAGAGCTGGATGTATCACACCGTCTGGCGTCTGCCATATTGTTATGAAAATAAATATACCTAAACAAACGAAACTTCCCCTAAAATAGGGGCTAATTTTCTCCTTAGCATTCATCAACACAATCTAAATCCAGTGTTATATATATTGAGGTGTCTTATTATCATATCTTAAAATGTAATTAATTTTAGGAATTACGTTTTTTGTAACCACAAATAATAAAATTTACTTAAAGCATCAAACTGATTTTTTTTTACTCTCAAATTTCCCCCCAAATTAGGAGCCAATTTTCTCCCTAGCATTTATCAACACAATTTAAATTCAGTATTATATATATTTCTCTGCTTTCTAGTTACATTATAAAATGTAATTAATTTCAGGAATTAAATTTTAGTAACCATAAACAATCAAATAATTTTCAAAACCATCGAAATGGTTTAGAAAACCTGTCCCCAAAATCCCTAGGTTTTTCTGATTTTGGAATAATTCCCCTAAATGTAGACGCCATGATCTAAGTGCCAACAAGCTTAAATACAAAATATCCAATTAAATCATATATAAATTAAATCTAAAACCCTTAAACCATATAATTATTAAATTTTAATAATATTATGATAATTTTATAATAATTGATCATGTTTTTATACACATTTTACGCTCGACACCTAAAAAATTTCTATCGACATGGCGATGGTATCGCCTCCTATTGAGTGTAAAAACAACTAATTTTGCAACCATTAACTTTTCTATTATATAACTAATGTATAAAGTCAAAATTTATGCTTAATAAATATTATTTTTATTAAATATTAAAATAATGAATTAGAAAAATTCATTAAAAATAGTATTTTATACCAATAATTCTCTATTTATCAAATAAATATGATATATTAAAGGTACATTGCAAATATTAGTTGGTAATACAAAAAATCAGCTGACTTTTTTAGCAAGAATGAAAAAGATTATATGAATTAAAATTAGTGAAATTTTCAATCAATTTCCCTTAAATTTTATCAAAATTTAATTTTAATCAAGAAAATTTGTTGAAAAGTCTGTATATTTCTCATAATTTGGAATAATTACGATATTTTGTTAGTGTTTGAATTTAGCGCCAATTTTTTTTGGTGAAAATAACGACTTTGACGTAATCTATTTAGAGTTAAAATAACCGTAGACAATAATAGATATTTAAAAGGTAATTGTCAACTTCTTATGTAAACAATGGCAAATTACCTTTAATATCTCGCAAATATTTGAAAAAAATAGCACAGTTTAAAATAATAAATATATATTAGTTTGTTTGTCGTCTTAATATATAAATAAACTATTAAAATTATATAAAAAAATAAATATGCTTTAAAGAGTAACTAGAAGCTCATACTTAATCCTTTTCTAATATATAACTATCATTTCAACTTTAAATTCTTGATATTTAAAATATATTTTTATCAAAATTAACTGTAAAATTTGAAAAATTGATAAAATAATATATAAAAATGTGTATATTTTCTTTATTATTTGTAAAAAAAATCAAAGTTTGAAGGTATTTTTCAAAATTTTTCCTGTAAAATATGAAACAAAGACTTTTCTTCTTTTTCCAAATCTTTTAAGGAAATAACTTTTACAATTTTTATTTTTACATTTGATTAAAATCAATCAAATTTTATAATAATAATTTTATCTGCAATTTTCATCTGGATTTATTATATATGATTAAAATTGAAATCTCTTTTTTTTCGTATTTAAGTTTTTAGATAAAAATCTCCCAACAAATTTTAATCTAATTTGTCTGGGACACCAATACTAGGTTGGTTTCCTGTGAGCGATCAGGTAAAAGTCTCCCAACATCACCAATCCACAGTTGTCCAGCGTGTTGATGAAAATTGGCCAAACCATAAACATGAATAAGGACATGTCTGAGGCCTTTGTCCTTTATTATAACCCCAAATGATAAGGATATGTTTATATACAGTTGAGTAAACTCAGTGGAATATTATGGACCTACAATACCTAAGCCAAGTGCTACACCACTCCGTCAATTATTATTATTATTATTATTATTATTATTATTATTATTATTATTATTATTATTATTAGCTAAGCTACAACCCTAATTGGAAATGCAGGATGCCATAAGCCCAAGGACTCCAACAGGAAAAAATAGCCCAATGAGGCAAGGAAATAGAGAAATGAATAAAATAAGAGAGAGAGAGAGAGAGAGAGAGAGAGAGAGAGAGAGAGAGAGAGAGAGAGAGAGAGAGAGAGATCTATGTAGCCGTTTCTAGTCCACTGTAGGACAAAGACCTCAGACTTATCCTTATTCATGGCTGTAGTTTGGCCAGTTTTCATCACCACGCTGGCCAACTACGGATTGGTGATGGTGGGAGACCTTTTCTCTGACCGTTCACAGGAAACCAATCTATAGTTGGAAAAGCAGAATGCTATATGCCCACGGGCGGCTCCAACAAGGATAATAGCCCAGTGAGGAAAGGAAATAAAGTAAGAGAGAAGTAATGAACAATTAAACTATTTTAAGAACAGAAACAGCATTAAAATAAATCTATTATATATAAACCATAAACTTAAAAAAAAAGGGAAGAGAAATAAGATAAAATAGCGTACCTGAGTGTTGTACCCTTTAGCCAGAGAACACTATCCAAAGACAGTGGAAAACCATGGTTCAGAGAATAACAACAACAACAACAACAACAATAATAATAATTTCCTCTAAATGTTGTGAAAGAAATTTATGGCGAAGCACATTCCACATTATAAAGTAATACCACAAGAATGTACAGTACAGTAGAGTACATCATATGAGATTTAAAGTACATAAAAGTACTTTGGCAATATGCTTAAATAGCCACCTATCTAAAGATGTCGAATTTTAATGGCACTTGGAAGTTGCGAAGAAGAAGAAGAAGAAGAAGAAGAAGAAGAAGAAGAAGAAGAAGAAGAAGAAGAAACACTCAAAGAGAATTTGAATGAGTTTAATCGGGAATAAACAATGGAATATCAACAATTATATATATATCAAGAAATGACAGAATTCTCGAATAAAAATAATATATTTCAGGGAGACAATAATAAGAGAGAGAGAGAGAGAGAGAGAGAGAGAGAGAGAGAGAGAGAGAGAGAGAGAGAGAGAGAGAGAGAGAGACGAATACACCTGACTTTGTTTTGTTTTCCAACAATGGTGCGCCAAGTCTTGCCAAATCTCCAAACCATATTCTACTTCATACTTAAAAAGAGATTTATTATGTTATGAATGATTTAATTATTATAGAAAAATAGTTCTTTTTAAAGCCTTGATTTGTATATGATACTTGAATTTCGAATAAATGAATTATCCAATAAACTGTTTTGAACATGTGGCAGTGCTGCTTTTCCTCTTCTCTAGGCAGTCCACATAAATTATGATCTGACATGTTTGTCCAGCCTTAATAAAGCATAATGCAATGCTATTCATTAGTCAAGCCATAAAGTATCAGTAATTGTTTAATATGTTGTTATTTAAGTCACTATTTAAATATTTACGCCGGAAAAAGGCTAGATAGAAAGCCGTTGCATGTCAGACTTACTCGGAAAGTTTCACAAAGGATTGTTTGTCAACATTAACTTTAATTTTAAGCACGATTTTCTTGGCTTATATCTTCTATGCGTAATTAAGATAAGCCAAAATAACTAAGGACTGACACTTGATAAATCTTGACAACCATTTTTAACGTAATATTCAAAATCGTGTTAAAAACTTTAAGTTTCCTATAGGCCTAATAAAAATCTAATTTGCGAAATAGTCAGCAGAACTGTAGTGAAAATGAAGTATATTTAAACATGTAATAAAAAAAATTAGTATTAATAGGCTAAGAAATAAATGAACCTTAAAACAGACAGAGGTATTTTTATTCTCTTTCTCGCTATCTAAAGTAGAAATTTCTTCTTCTTACACTTTCTGGTCTTTAATTCTCGCCTGTGGCAAGTGCGGAGAGAACTAATTTCTCTTGTGACGGTGATCTTGGTAAATGATAAATTATTTCCTTTTAATTTTTTCTGAAAATTCTCATAATATTCGTGATTTATTTTTGTATAAGTCTCTCTTTATCTCCCAAAAGAGCAGGAAATAAAGTGGGAAAAATCAAGTTCGAAGCCATATCTATGCTAAGGCCTCTTTTAGAAAATAATATTCTAATTTAGTTAACTTCTGAATATAAACTATATGCGTATGTGCGTGTATACGTCTCGATACATTTTTCAGTTCATAACATCTTAAAATGAATAAATATGAGAGAGAGAGAGAGAGAGAGAGAGAGAGAGAGAGAGAGAGAGAGAGAGAGAGAGAGAGAGAGAGAGAGAATCAGTACATGATTCATTTGAGTAGGATTGCCTCATACCACTCTCTCTCTCTCTCTCTCTCTCTCTCTCTCTCTCTCTCTCTCTCTCTCTCTCTCTCTCTCTCTCTCAAGAACAAAAACTTCTTAGAAATGTGTGTATGTGTGTGTGTATATAGAAATCACGAAAACTAACGTGAATAACACATGAAATATGTATAAATGCCTGAATTATCGAGACAAACTGAGTCGTTTACCAATAAAATATATTTTCTTTGGATAATTACAGGAACAGAAGAAGACCTGAAAATATTTCATGAAAATTGGGAGAGAAAAACGAAAAAAAAAATAGTAAAAAAGAGATCATGATGAATATGTTTTTTTTTTTAATGCAAAGATGTCGGTAAAACGCTTGTAAGGAACAAAAGACAATTGATATATTTACTGAACTCCATTATGGTTTGTACAAGACAATTATATATATTTAATGTGTTTATTGGCCTTTTCAGTCTATTATAAAGTCTAATAAATGTCAGGATATATAATGAGGATGACAGACAATAGATGGACATTAACCCTGGATAGGTACGCTCCTCGGACACCCCTTTAAGGGTATACTCGGACGCGAACGACCCCGACGCCAAAAAAAATTCTTGAAAAATCAGTTTTTACAGTAACCTCCTTTTTTCTTTTGCCAAAAAAAACTTCAATGAATGCTTAAAACAACTGTAAAGATAAATACTACTCATCTGCAGAAAAACTATTTATTATAAATATTTTAAAAAATTAAGTAGAAAAAAAAAGACCTGACAAAAATTCATAAAAAAAAGTTTATACATATATACACAAATCCTTTTAGGAATTGATTCTTGAATGTTTAGGACACATCTTGATGTATTTTGGATGAAGTCAGACCCATGGAGATGAAGATCTGAAATGAGAAAAAAAGGGTAACTTTTTTTGGCCAAAAAAATTTGTCCAAATTTCATGAATTTTTTTGGGTACCCAAATGAAATAGGAAGTGGCTAATTTTTTTAGGGAATAAACATATGTTATCCTAAAATATAAATATGTAAAAAATCTTCATTATTTTGTAAATTACATTTATATCAGGGGCCATATCTAAAGGTAATTTTTTGAGTACTTAGAAATTTCGTAAAAAAATACATATATTTAATATATAATATGATATTTATGCAGGTAAAAATATACCAAAATATCACAAATTCTATAGGGAACAAGAATATATACAGATAGGGCAACTTACGCTTCGGATATGTCCACAAAATGGCCGCCAACCACACTGACTCAGACTCCCTAATCTGCCACTTGAAATGTAGGAAGGGTATGTCAATTTCAAGATGTTATTTACTAATCTAATTATTATTGGATATGCATAAAAATTGTATGGTGGGTTGCTGGATAATTGTCGATTACTTTACGACTATAAAATTAAAATTCTGACCCAAAAAAATTTTTTTGAAGGGAAATAAAATCGAAAAAAAAAATGTAAAATATAATATTTTAGCTAAATAATTTGATGATATTCAATCAAAAAAGAAGTAAACAAAATTTTCCGACAAATAAACATCTAGAGGAATCATTACTCTGTGATAGTTCCTTAGTACGTAGTAATTTTGAAAGAATTGGGAAAAAACGAAAAAATGGCAATCACCGGAAAATCGAACACATACCTATATATACGCCATATCTGGCTAAAAAAAAGATAGGCATGGGTAGCCAGATCATCTAGAAACCCTTTCCAACACTATAAAAATATAAGTTTTGCGACACTACTTTCCAATTCCTTACGGTAACATGACTAAGTAAAAAAAGGCAAAACAAATAAAAAGGGGCACTCGTGGAAAAATGGCCATTCTAATATACGACATTTCAGAAGAAAAAAAAATTTCAGCCACGTGCTAGGCAAACCAATAATGCACATTTTCCGACAAATAAACATATAAATGAATCATTACTCTGTGATAGTTCCTTAGTACGTAGTAATTTTGAAAGAAATGGGAAAAAACGAAAAAATGGCAATCACAGGAAAATCGAACACATACTTATATATACGCCATATCTGGCTAAAAAAAAAATAGGCATGGGTAGCCAGATCATCTAGAAACACTTTCCAACACTATAAAAATATAAGTTTTGCGACACTACTTTCCAATTCCTTACGGTAACATGACTAAGCAAAAAAATGCAAAACAAATAAAAAGGGGCACTCGCGGAAAAATGCCCAACATTCTAATATACGGCATCTCAGATAAAAAAAAAAGACATGCACGTGTTAGCCCAACCATCAAGGCACACTTTCTAACACATAAACATGAAAAAAAAATCAATAATATACGGCAATTCCTTACTACGTAGTAAATTTTTACAAATATTGAAAAAAAAACAGAAATTGGCAACCGCAGTTAAATACCCAATATACCAATAACTACGTCGTATCCGACAAAAACAAAATCACGCATGGGTAGCCAGATCATCTAGACACACTTTCCAACACTAAAAAAGCAAAAGTTTTACGACACTATTTGGCAATATCTTACGGAAAAATGACTTGGCAAAAAAATGAAAAAAAATGAAAAAGGGGCACTCGCGGTAAAATGCCCGACATTCTAATATACGGCATCTCAGATAAAAAAAAAGACATGCACGTGTTAGCCCAACCATCAAGGCACACTTTCTAACACATAAACATGAAAAAAAAATCAATAATATACGGCAATTCCTTACTACGTTGTAATTTTTACAAATATTGAAAAAAAACAGAAATTGGTAACCGCAGTTAAATACCCAATATACCAATAACTACGTCGTATCTGACAAAAACAAAGTCACGCATGGGTAGCCAGATCATCTAGACACACTTTCCAACACTAAACAAGCAAAAGTTTTACGACACTATTTGGCAATATCTTACGGAAAAATGACTTGGCAAAAAAATGAAAAAGGGGCACTCGCGGTAAAATGGTCCTCGTGGTGGTGAACGACATTTTAACTAAAAAAAAAATCATGCACATGGTAGCCAAACAATCCACCAAGACTTTCCACAACTGATAACCTATACAAGTTGAACCATTCTACGACAATTTCATAATACGTAATAACTTTGATAATTATGCAAATTACCTTAGAAGGGTAAACTCGGTCGCGCTCGACCCCGACGCGTCTCAGAAATCGGGGAAGGAGTACAGCTACAGCAATGCACATCTGGACACTACTAGAGCGTGTAGGGGAGACACCTCCTGCAGGTCGATCACCCACAAATTCAGTCACGGGGGTGAGTCACGTGAGAAAAACCTGTTTTTTTTTTGACGCTCGGGGTCGCGAACGACCCATCGTACCTATCCAGGGTTATGAACAACAGAATGGGTCCCTACAGATGGTAAAAGAAGCAGGGGAAGGAAGAGAAGACGATGGATCGACGAACTAAGAAACTTTGCGGGTGTAAACTGGCGTAGAAAGACTATAAACAGACTCAGTGGAAGGACATGTCTGAGGCCTTTGTCCTGCGGTGGACTAGTAATACACACACACAAATATATAAACCGATTAAAACAACACAAAGTTACAAAGGAAAAAAATAGTCTTACTCTTAGGAACGAAGTAGAGTAGATCCCTTTAGGTTCACTAATCATTGTTCACTGACCGTGTCCCGTCAGGAGTCTCAGGACTCAGTCACTCAGGACGTAGGACCTCCTTAAGCTCCTTCCAGGGCCCAAGGTCACGGTGGGCCCCGGGAGGCGCCTCAGGGCTTTCAGGAGTCGCGAAGTCTGTGAGATTTAGGGACAGCGTAATTTTCAAATTTATTTGAAGTAATGAATAGTGATTAAAATTGTTATTAAATTCTGAAATGTGTTTACTATAATAAAGTCTATATCAGGATAGATATTCTGAATAGATAAACTCCTTTTTCTATATATTCGTTTTATTTGAAATTACGAGATCTGTGAGATTTAGTCATCCTTCCGACCATTCGGCCTCTTGCCATTTATTTCAATTCATTTCCAGGGTTTTTTTTTTATAGTCCCTATCCTATATAGCCTCCCAAAAAGACATCGATAGAAACCAGAACAAACGTAAAGTATATTATTGTATATAAAAGGATATACTAGATCTAGTAACTGTTTAATATTTTGATCATTTCTTATTTCTGTGTCTTTCGTTATAGTGTGTGTGTGTGTGTGTGTGTGTGTGTGTGTGTGTGTGTGTGTGTGTAGGCCTATATACTGACATTTTTTTCTTACTCAATCATTCTTGGAATGTCTTTGACCGGAAAGAAATTATCAATGAAAATTAAGGATTCAATGTTTTCAAAAAGATAGTTTTAAAGTGTTAATTTTTTTTCATAATTTCCAGGTATTATTAAAAACTGGAAATGTTGTTAAATGGAAAAATAAAACTAATTTTTTCAGCAAGCAATTATCAGTGAAAATAAATGTTTTCTTTTATTCAGAATCATAAATTTAAGTTATTAATCATTTCATAATTTCCAGGTATTATCAAAGACTGGAAATGTTGTTAAATGAAAAAAACAAAACAAAGGTATTTAGCAAAATGATATCAATGAAAATAAATGTTTTCTTTTATTCAAAAAGATGATTTTAAGTTACTTATTTCCTTCATAATTTCCAGATATTATCAAACACTGAAAATGTTAAATGAAAGAAACAAAATATAGGTCTTTAGCAAAAACAAATATCACTGAAAATAAAGGTTTTCCTTTATTCAAAAATATCATTCTAAGTTGTTCATATCCTTTACAATATCCAGGTACTTTTAAAGACTAAAAATTATTTTAAATGAAAAGAAAGTCTTTAGAAAAATAATATCAATGAAAATAAATATTTTTATTTATTCAAAAAGATAATTTAAAGTTATTCATTTCCTTCATATTTTCCAGGTATTATCAAACGGTGAAAATAGCATTAAAATAAAAGCTAAAACTGAAAACCTTGATAGAATTTCATTGTTGGAACCGTTGGGATATTCAGGAATGTGTCCAAGATGAGAATTGGATAATGTCATTCAACTGTTTCTTGGGTTAGAGTTCTCTTGCTTGAGGGTACACACTCAGGCACACTATTCTATATTATTTCTCTTCCTCTTGTTTTGTTAAAGTTTCCTAAAGTTTATAAAGGATATCTTTAATGTTGTTACTGTTCTTAAAATATTCTAGTTTCCTTATTTCCTTTCCTCACTGGGCTGTTTCATTTAATTTATAACCAGATGTAATTAAACACCATAAATATGTATATATTACATCATATTATCCATGCTATTAAAGTACAGTAATATATATTTATTTTCTCCATAAGATAAAGAAATAAATTTGCCTAGAAAAATTTATTTATCTATTATTATTATCATCATTATCATTGTTATTATTATTATCATTATTATTAGCTACGCTACAATCCTACTTGGAAAAGCCCGATGCTACAAGCCCAACAGCTCCAACAGGGAAAAATAGCCCAGTGAGGAAAGGAAACAAGGCAACAAATAAACTACAAGAGAAGAAATGAACAATTGAAATGAAATATTTTCAGACTTTTAAACTTTTTTTATAAAAAAGCAGGAGGAAGAGAAATACCATAAAATAGTGTGGCCGAGTGTACCCTCAAGCAAGAAGAACTTGCAAGTAGTATTTAACATTTAACATTGTTTTCTGTTTGTTTTTAATATAATTCAGGCAACAGAGAAATAGTATCAACAGTTAACTCTTTGCAATATTAATAATAAAAGATATACTTCCCTTTTCATTTCAATTATTATTATTGTTTCTCTTCTATATCTCTTTTCCTACAATTTAAATTCGTCATCATTTCGCCAGACAGGGGTTCGAATCCCGCTCAAACCCGTTAATTCCTTTTGTGTCTGCAACCTTACCATCCGTGTGAGCTAAGGCTCGGTGGTTTTGGTGGAGTCTATAGGTCTATCTGCTGAGGGATCAGCAGCCATTATCTGGCCCTCCCTGGTCCTAGCTTGGGTGGAGTTGGGGCTTGAGAACTGATCATATGTATATATGTTTAGTCTCTAAGGCAATGTCACTATCCCTTGCCTCTGTCATTCATGAGCGGCCTTTAAACCTTGAAACATCCAGCCATTCGAGTTTCTTTTATGATTGCTAGCTCTCCCTCTTCACATTTCTCTTCAATTCTCATATCAACTATGATATATAATCAGGAAATAAATGAAATCTAGTTATTCCTAGTAAAAGTCAGTACTTCCATCTTCAATTATTATACATTGAAGAACATAAAACAATGAACAAATTATTAGCGTAAAATACAGACCTTTATTTTATGAGGAGAATCTCATCTATATAATAAAAATGATAAAAAGGAAGTGTCTTGGTATGTGTGTATATATATATATATATATATATATATATATATATATATATATATATATATATATATATATATATATATATATATATATAAATATATATATGTATAGATATATATATATATATATATATATATATATATATATATATATATATATATATATATATATATATATATATATATATATATACATATATATATATATATATATATATATATATATATATATATATATATATATATATATATATATATATATATCTATGTATATATATATCTATGTATGTATATATATATATATATATATATATATATATATATATATATATATATATATATATATATATATATATATATATATATATATATATATATATATATATATATAAATATATATATATATATATATATATATATATATATATATATATATATATATATATATATATATATACAGTATATATATCATGTAATATAACTCCTTTACGTCAATAAATCCGTTTCCAAAACGGTAAATGCCTGGCAACATTTATTCCAGGATTTTTATCGTTTTAAAAACGGATATATTGACGTAAAGGAGTAATATTACGGTCAGAAAACCGTAAAAGATAATAACACACTAAGGTAAAATTACGGTCGCCTGTGTTTTACTGAAATACGTTGAGAGCAGTACATTTTTACGGAGAATTTCCGATTAAAATCTCAAGTTTTTCGAACACTGTATAATCAACACTTGAGTTCATCTTTGCGCATTCTCCCAATATCCTAACATTTGCTTTGCTCTCGAAATTACACTCGTTCTTGAATATGCATGGGTTGTCTGCTACAGTTTCTTCAACTCCAAAATACCACAGCCGGATTAAGAGGATCACTGTGAACAAAGAGGGACAATTTATCTCTTACGGTCATCCAAGAGATTATCACTTTAGTCCTTCTGAATAAATGGCGGGTGATGTTTTAAACATGATTCATGAATGTTATCTCTCTGACGCAATGTTTTCGTGGTGGTAAAATTGCATGTATACACTCTCTCTAAATGAATAATACAACATATATATATATATATATATATATATATATATATATATATATATATATATATATATATATATATATATATATATATATATATATATGAATAATACAACATATATATATTTCTCTTTCTCTCTCTCTCTCTCTCTCTCTCTCTCTCTCTCTCTCTCTCTCTCTCTCTCTCTCTCTCTCTCTCTCTCTCGTTAGAATAGGAAAGAATTTCCATAAATGGAGTGAAAACGAACGAAGAATTAAGGAATGAAAACCTCGGAAAAGAACAAAATCGTCTTCAGCGTAAAATCTCTCCTGTTTTCCTCCGGAGACACTGAAGAATCCTAAGAGAGAGAGAGAGAGAGAGAGAGAGAGAGAGAGAGAGAGAGAGAGAGAGAGAGAGAGAGAGAGAGAGAGATTTGAGATTCCTCATTCTCCCGATTATTTCCATAATTGTTAACACGAATACAAAGGAAATTAATAGGGAAGGTGAACATTACATTCTGGGAATGAATGAAGATGAAACAAGAACGCTTCCAGAATGTCTTCAGAATGTGAGATTTGCCTCAGAAGCGTCTTAGCTGATAATAATGTTACGATTCGGACAGAAAGAAAACTATGAATAAATCTTTCCTTTTGTTATGTTTTTTTTTTTTTAATTCCTTTCGGTATATCTTTATCTTGTGGATCTCTCTCTCTCTCTCTCTCTCTCTCTCTCTCTCTCTCTCTCTCTCTCTCTCTCTCTCTCTCTCTCGTTTTTTTTTTTAAATAATGCTGTATTCAGGAAAGGTTTCGGTAATCAAAGATATGGCTTCTCAAGTTTTCAAAGTATTTTGTGCGAATTTCGAAATGGAGGCAATGAAGAAAGCTGTAAGAAATCTCCTTAACGGAGGATGGCAATGGGTACATCGGTTTATCGAACCTGGTTAGGTGAGACTGTGAGAGATGAAGAGCTTTTGCAGAATCTTCTCAAGGAAATCGAAGGAGAAACTACCCAGGAAGAGGGTGAATTTCTTCCAGGTGAAAGAATGTTCCAAGAAGAGCTTGAAGATGGTATATTTCTTCCAGCTGAAGGAATGTTCCAAGAAGAGCTGGAAGATGGTGAATTTCTTCCAGCTGTAGGAATGTTCCAAGAATAGCTGGAAGATGGTGAATTTCTTCCAGCTGAAGGAGTGTTCCAGGAAGAGCTGGAAGGTGAAATCAATCTTCTTGCTGAAGGAGTGTTCCAAGATGCACTGGAAGATGAAATTGATCTTCCTGCTGGAGTACTCCAGGATGAACTGGAAGAGGAAATCGATCTTCCAGCTGAAAGAATGTTCCAAGAAGACCTGGAAGATGGTGAATTTCTTCCAGCTGAAGGAGTGTTCCAAGAAGAACTTGAAGATGGTGAATTTCTTCCAGCTAAAGAAACTTTCTAGGATGAACTGGAAGATGAAATCGATCTTCCAGTGGAAGAACAAGAAAAAGAGGCGGGTCTTCCTCAAAGAGGAGAAGAGGAGGATGCAGAAGAAGAGAAGGAGGAGAAGGAGGAAGAAGAAAAAGTTCCTACTCTTGAAGAACATCGGTCTGAAGACGATTCAAAGACAGAGAGAAGTGATAAAAAGCTATCAAATAAAAAAAGGAGAAAAAGAAGGCTCTCAAAGGAAGAGACCAGTAATGCTGAAGTGTCTAAGGAAGAGACCAGTAATGGTGAAGTCACTAAGGAAGAGATGAATAACAAAGAGGTATCAAAGAAAGATAAGAATAATAAAAAGCTCTCAAAGAGAGAGAGAGGAGGAGAAGAGAGCTCTCAAAGGCAGAGAGAAGAAATAGAAATCTCTCAAAGGAGCGGAGCTGTAATGAAGAGCTCTCAGAGGAAGAGGAGAGATTTGGTTCTGAGGACATCCTGGAGGTCAAAGAGCATCTAATACTAGAAGGATGGCACCTCAAAATAGAGGTTGGAGAGCATCTAATACTAGAAGGATGGCACCTCAAAGAGCATCTAATGCTAGAAGGATGGCACCTCAAAATAGAGGTCGGAGAGCATCTAATGCTAGAAGGATGGCACCTCAAAATAGAGGTCGGAGAGCATCTAATGCTAGAAGGATGGCACCTCAAAATAGAGGTCGGAGAGCATCTAATGCTAGAAGGATGAGACCTCAAAATAGAGGTCGGAGAGCATCTAATGCTAGAAGGATGAGACCTCAAAATAGAGGTCGGAGAGCATCTAATGCTAGAAGGATGACAATAGAGGTCGGAGAGCATCTAATGCTAGTAGGATGACACCTCAAAATAGAGGTCGGAGAGCATCTAATGCTAGAAGGATGACACCTCAAAATAGAGGTCGGAGAGCATCTAATGCTAGTAGGATGACACCTCAAAATAGAGGTCAAAGAACCTCTAATGCTAGAAGGATGACACCTTAAAAAGAGGTGAAAGAGCATCTAATGCTAGAAGGATGACACCTCAAAATAGAGGAAACTAAAGTTAGGATTGTCTTTAAGAAACTCTGGTAGGTTGTCAACCCTTTTTATTATCCCCAGGTTTTCTTATTCCCTGAAGACTTCATCCATCATAGTTAGATGTTGTCTATTTCTATACTTTAGACGTTGGTTATTTCCCAGGAGATGTGACACTTCACTGTTCCAGAGGAGAGGCATGACTAACCTTCCCTCCTCATTCCGGGTAGTTGACTCCAATACAAAATCAATTACCTTATCATGGGACTCAATTGAAGTATCATTGTAATTATTGTCATCATAGTTTAATATTCTGTGCCTTTCTTGGAAAAGAATATTATCCACAGCTTTCTGCAGTTCTGTCTCATTAACCTTTCCCTTTTCATCCACAACCGATATTTCAGGATTACTGTCTAGGGAAATAGGACTCTCAGCAGAATTTTCCAACACTGTGGCAATATCAGAATCTCTAAGCTTGCTTACAACATTACATGACAAAAACTGAGGCCTTATGCAGGGTAAATACTTCAAATTATCCGAGATTGTGTCAACTTGGCCACAAAGCATAATTCCATATGAACTTTCAAGATATACTGAAGGAACAGTGCCACCAAAAACCTTGGTACTTACAGGAATTGCATATTCACAGTCAGTTCCCAGCAATAAAAATCTGTAGCTTTCAAGAATTTGTGGGCAAGAGAATAGCCCCTTTTAGAAAACTCATGAACAATCTTCCCAAGACCTGGAAGGTGGAGTCTAGTTTTAATCTCAGGAATACAAACTGCCTCAACCATGTGACATTCATGCTCAGACATCAACTGAAGTCTAACTATTTTCGTATTGAAGGTTCTAGACTCATTAAACCCTTTCACAATTAAACTGAAATTTGGATTAATCACCTCAAACCCTTGCCTATCTGCTCAATCACTATTAACAAATGTGAACTGCGATCTACTATCCTTTAAGCGTCTTACCAGTGAACCATCAGGAAGGGGCGAGCTGAATGTGGGCAAGATAGAACTAGATACATCAGTCATGTGCGAAGTATTAAGATCAACGCATGCTATACCGTTATGCGACACTGTATTTGGGTCATCAGTTGAAATATCTGATTGCAGAGAATCTCTACTTGGGCACAAAAATGAAAAGTGCCATTGACTACAATGCTTGCATTTGGTATTAAACCTAAATTTACAATCTTTGGTTCTGTGAAATTTGCACATTTACAGCATGCATGCAAACTTTGAAGCTTCTCTGTCTTCAACTTAGGCGAGGCAAAATTTGGGCATTTATATATTGGATGATCAGAAGACTCCCCAGTCTTACTACAAAGAATGCATCCATGAAATCTACTGGGAGCAGATTCATCCAAGGGCTTAACATTTGCTGCAAAACTAGAAATAGCAGCATCACATTCATTGGACTTTCTTTTCCTTTTGAATTTCTCTTGGGCTTCGACATACCGTTCTGTAGCTTCAAATATGTGATCATCAATTTCCTTTAACGAAGGTTTAGAGTTTCCTGTGATCTGAATTAACTGTGACCTAAAGCTTTCATTTAGAGAGCTCCAATAAAAGAACTGAAGAATGTCATCCACAGAAACTGAAAGATTATTGAAGGGATCTCTGATCATTTTCATCTCTCTAATAAGCTTCTATGGGTCATCCTGGTAAGAGTCTTCGCTCTGACAACAATTTAATACTATCATACTTCTGAACAATGACTGACCCAAATGCTTCCATAAACAGTTTTTTTGGCATCCTCATATGTTCGACTCCCTGAACTCAAAGACTGAATAAGTGTATGGGGTTCCTTCCGAGTGTGTCTTTGAAGGTACAAAAGTTTTGTGTAGGAGTTCAAATTAGCTCTACCAGTTATATCCTCAAAATCTCTAAAGAACTTCCCAATACTCTCTCCCCTAGCATGACTATACACTGGAAGTGGCAACTCTGGAAGCTTGACCTTGTTACATACATCAGATATATTTGGAACACTTTTGAGCAATGAAATGGCACTAGTCATTTTTTCATCATATTCATCACAGCTCTTAAGTTCAGCAGCAAGACCACCCTTATCCGACTTCCAAATAAGCTCAGAAATCTGTGTGTTACAGTCATCAAGTTTCTCTCGTAAACTTTCCAAAGAGAGAATATTTTCTTTGACCTCACATGAGGTCAAAGACCCACAGTTATCCTGAACATTCTTACACTTTTTGGTGACTTGCGTCCTGTGGTGAGCTCTGACAGATTTTATATAATCCAAGTCACCCATCATGTATGAAAATATGAAGTACTTACTAAAATAACTGCAATTTCTGATAAAGAAAGTATAATGGGTTTACAACTCGATGTGCAATATCAAATGTTACTAGATAATATTCAAATCACAAATTTTCTCAAAATAGTAACCTAACAGTATACAGCGAGAGGTGAAACGAGCTGGGTTGAGAACGAGGTAAATGGGGTGAGGCATGTACAGTGTAAGGGATTTGAAATCTTCACTCCATAAAAATTTTTAATTACAAATGTGGTTTATTATTCAATAGGTATTGCAGTTATCTCTGCCGCGTGTAGGTGAAATTGCGAAGTGTGAACTCGCGTAAAAAGAGGGCTGACTGTGCATAATATAGACATGATAACCAGATGGAAAAACTATACTGTTGGTGCAAGTGGCGTGAAAATGAAGTATAATTACAAATTCTATAGCTTTGATTTTATAGACAGTGATGTCTACAATTTCTCTTCTACTAAACCCAGTGATTCAGTGTAGACTTTAGATTCCAGAGTCAGCAAAGACAATCATATCAGTCTAGGTGTACAGGAATGAATGAAAGTAAATTTAGAACAATAAGGAGGAGTAATAATTACTCTTTCCTTTTCAAAGATATTTTTGTCTTTAACGTGCTTAAAGAATCTTAGGATTATAAGTAGGTATTTTTTTACTCCCTATCACAATGAACTGCAGACTTTAAATCTGAAAGTAGTATCTTTATGTCATAAAAAGCCAATAAGACGATAATTACTTGAATTATTAATTTTAATAGTCTGACAAATTGTTTTTGAATAAACAACTTATTTTTTTCTATAACTGAAAATGTTTTTATTTGAATTAATCGGTTGATTTAGAACGAGACACCACACCACTCCGCAACTTGGAGCACATGCTGGCACTGAACTATTTACAATTTTCTATTCAAAAAGGGATTTTGACTTAGGAAAAATCTATTTCAGGGTGAGATGGCGACCATGTCGTCCTGATGGAAGTTTCCTCCGGCAGCTTCCTACTCTATAATATTTCTGCGATTGATATTATAAGAGAATTACCGTCAGGTATCACGGGGTTCTAACCTTCGGACTGCAACTGCACAGATTGCCTTACGACACTCCTGCAAGAGGCCATTGCTATTGCAGAGAACATCTCAGATACACAGTTATAAGAAGCCTCTGCCAAAGTTTCAGCTCTCACATATTGACAACGAACTCTCTTATGCCTCTGTTGCTGCCATGGCTACTAAGCCAGGCATGCAACTCACTGCAAGACCCAACAGGAAAGGTGATCTTATCATCTACCCCAAGGACGTTGAGACAGCCAGATTCCTCCAGGAAGACCCAACTTTAACGCTGCTGGATCCTGCTTTTATCAGGAAGAAAGCTGTCACCACCAGGTATCCTGTGACGATGTCTATCACCATTGCAACATCGTGCAGCAACATTGACTGTGCTGTTTGCTGCACGAGCAAAGACAACGTTCCAGTTCGACGCCTCATTGCCACCTTCATCGGTCCAGTTCCCTCCAAACTGGAATTGGGAGTCTGGGGAACTTTCCCCATCGAAGAATATATTCCTGAGGCCTTTCTATGTTATAGATTCCAACGTTTTGGCCATCACAAGGAAAAATGCAGAGGCCCCATCATCCATAATCAAGATTAACTGCTGGTCCTCATGATTAGTCAAGTCGCCCGGTTCTAGCTTTGGTCTTCATTGGGTGACTTTGATAAACGAACATCTGAAAGCTTATAGATTGAATTCTCAACATTCAAACCTCCTTTCATTTAATGTTTCTCTGTTGGTAATATAATCCCCTTAGTACGGGACAGATATACCCGAGATAGTGAAGAAAGTAAATGAATTTTCAGCAAAAGACTTTTTTCTTTTGTTTTGAAGGTGAAGATTTGTGTCATGATTTCCTCATGATACATTCCTGTTCCCATCCATCGCTTTCAGCAAGATTCTCTTGATTAACGTGAATTCCTGTTCAGTATTTCACTGGGATCCCTAAAATAGTTCTTGAGGGTGAGATGACTCTAGTAAGGAAAAAATTAATTAGCCAATTTGGAGTTTTATAAGTCTATGCCCCTGTATTTATATAGCGCTCCTATCCCCCTCAATTAATTCTGTTTTTAGGGAGAAATTCCTGGAATAATAATGAGTCTTCTCAGATTCAATCTAAATATAAAATCTCCTCAGTAAAATTATATTATTGTAGGCTTTTGTGGTTTTCTTTATTTCATGAATGACGAGACGTGAAGGTTAGGCAACTAGCTTAAGGGAATATATTGTAAAAGTGTACAAATAAATGAATGATTTGAATAAAAGATACAGGAAAACCCTGGATGAATGATGAAACATGGAAAGGAATAAAGGAAATGAAGGAGCTAAACAGAAAGAAAAGAGATAAGCACTTATAAATGACCTTCTTTTTATGTAACCGCAAAACTTTATTAGATATTTCCTGAAGAACAGTCACTTTATTTTCAAAACATAAGTTAATGAGTAAGTGATTACTGATTTAAATTTTTTATTAAATATTTTACGTGAACTGTTTATTCAAAATTTCATGAGATTGGTGAATATTTGCATAAATAAAGTTATTTTTAGGATAGTCATCAGTTCTTGACATCGGGTCTGTAACTTCAACTAATAAACTTTTATTCATCGTAATTTATCAACAATAAACTTTTATTCATCGTAATTTATCAACAATCTTACCTTTATTTAACCATCAAATTAGGTGTCAGAGGAACAGACTCCTGTAGGAAGGGCTAGACATAGAACCCAAAAACCTTTCCTTTCCCTACCTGTCTTTTCTCTTCTCAAACTGAGTCAAATTCTATCAGTGTTACCAGATCTTAATTGTGAAATTGTGCAATAGACTCTGATGAAAATTATGCTGAAGCCAGCTAAATTATGCTCTATTTTTTGACGTAGTTATACCAAATTTCTATTGTAGTTTCCATAGCAAATATCATGCAGCAGAAAATGCCTTGATAAATAATACTTCATTGATGTTTTAGTCCAAAATTTAATTGTCTGAACTGTAAACCCCAACCAAAATATATATGATAATGAAGGGATTTTATTGGGAACAATTATATGACTGACAAAAAAAGATCTTATTGAAAACAATGACTGAATTAGAAGAAAAAGAAATATATTGTGAAGGAATTTGTTCCTGGATTTGATCATGTCATGTGTTAGATGAAATTGAGTCCATTCATCTGCTTCTCTTTTGTTGCAAAGATTATGGAACGTTCATCCGAAAACAATCTCCTGTTGTTGACTTCAGCCTGTGTTATTAAATACCTTCTATCTTTTCATTAACATTATTTATTGACAAAACATCTGAGGGAGAAATTTAGGTTAGTAAATAAGTTTTGGTTAAAGTAATGTCTTTGTGGCATAAACAATACAATTAATTGTCTTTGCAAAATGAACAGTACAATTTGATCCGACGCAAATTATAAAAACTTTGTAGTAGAGGTGACTTCTGCCATGAATCATTGCAGAATTTGCAGGGAAAATTATCAAGTTAAATTACTATAATATTGTATATAATAAGGAGCAGACGAGCAGGAATTAACTACTATAATATTGTATATAATAAGGAGCAGCCGAGCAGGAATTAACTACTATAATATTGTATATAATAAGGAGCAGGAATTAACTACTATAATATTGTATGTAATAAGGAGCAGGAATTAACCTGTACTCAACAAAAAGACAAAATAAAGAACACAATGTAGTCACATTATTAGGACAGCGGATTGAGAAGACCTGATTACTTTGATATATTGAAATACATGAGAAAGAAACAAGAATGCAATATATTTTGTAATTTTGATTGAATATAATTTTAAATGCATATTATAGCTAGTATTTTATATATATTTTTCTTTCAATTTCAATATACATAATAGGGTTTTTTTCTAATTAAAAGGTTGATGTGCATTCAGGGAAAATCTTCGCCCCCCAAAAAATGTTGAGGATGATAAAGAACCGAGATTTAGAAGCATCTCCCTCTCTCTCTCTCTCTCTCTCTCTCTCTCTCTCTCTCTCTCTCTCTCTCTCTCTCTCTCTCTCTCTCTCAAGAGCATGGCCCTATGCAACTTTATCCCTGTCCTTAAGGTTCAAAGGTTACTAATGAATGGCAGAGGCAAGAGACAGTAATAATACATTAGCTGAAGGACAACGCCCTTGAGACTGACCATATATGCATAACTCCCTCTCCACCCATAGTAGCACAAGGCTGAACAATGTAACAAGCAAGCATAGAAGAGTCTTACAAGCAAGAGCCCGTGCCTTGCATAAGGCAAGGCAATCTCAGCTCAGTTCCCAGTCTCTCTGCTAGTGCTAGTACCTGCTTACCCGGCAGAGGGGACACCAAGTTACCCCTACCAGCTTACCAGGCACATGGGATACCAGATACCAGTCTCCCGTCTGTGCCTGCCGGAACATTGAACTTGCTTGCTTGCTTGTTAGATTGCCCAGCCTTGTGCTGGGCACGGGCTCTTGCTTGGCCGGTAGCAATGCATATAGGACCCCAAGTTAGCCCTCCCAGCTTACCCGGCACAGGGGACACCAGTCTCCCGTCTGTGCCTGCCGGCACATTGGACTTGCTTGCTTGCTTGTTAGATTTCCCAACCTTGTGCTGGACACGGGCTCTTGCTTGGCCGGTAGCAATGCATATAGGACAACAAGTTAGCCCTCCCAGCTTACCCGGCACAGGGGACACCAGTCTCCCATCTGTGCCTGCCATGTCTGTCTTCTATTTAGGTGTCTGGGCATGGACTCACTTATACAATGAGAACAGACACTGCAAGAAGTATTCAAAGAACTGCATATGGCAATTCTGCAGGGATTATGAATGGCACAGAGTCAATGTTCCGCGCTATGTTGGAATCTGCGCCGATTCCGAATCGGGTTGCGCGATGTTATAATTCTCACTTTGTGCGGCAAAGTTGGAATGCAGTGTTGGGTTCCCTAAGGGTGTTGACGCCTAAATAAAGCACAATTTAGATAGATTGTGCATAATATATATAAGTATTTTTTGGTTAGAGGAACTATGCAAGGATTGTTGAACCCAGGAATTGCTTTAATTTGCTATTAAGTGATACAAAAGTGCCTCTCATTGTGAGTTTGTTATTATTACTGATTTCAATGATCAATGTTAAAATAAAACGATGGAAATTGATGGATTCTGGTAATATATTAAATGCATTTTTAACAATCTCAGAATAGAATGAGAAGGGAGTTTTATTGGGTAAGCATTTGTGTGTTAGTTACATAGTAATTTATAGCAATAGATAGTTGAAGATTGCATGAATGGTGGATATATGAATTGAGGTGTCCATTACACTCGAGTTCTCACTCAGATCCCACTGAGAGAGGACCATCACTGCTGCTCCTGCCTGCTGACTGCCACATCTTCTGCCGCCGTTTCTGGCTGTTGCCTGCTCCCTCTTCACTTTGCTGATACATTCAGCTTCCTGAAGAGACCGCCGCCGCCGCCTCCGCCGATAAATCGCCGATTTCGCCGACGTTTTTCGCCGATTTCTCGCCAAATTCGTCGCCGATTTTCGCCGTTTTTCGACGATTTCTGTTGCAGTTTTTGCTGTACTGACAAGGGCCTTGCCCCTGAATTGGCTGTAATCAGCCCCCTCATATAAAGAAAATTAAATGACAATATAGGCTAAGCTTTGCCTCCAACTACATAATTTTACCTTACTAATAGATCCTCCTGTGGAAAATCTGGTAGCCGTTGTGGTCTTAAAACTCCAGTAGAAGCAGGGCCCAAGGGTCAAAAACTCCCACTCTCGCTGTCTGTGGCAAGTGGCATAGGGCTGCTAGGCTTGGCGCCTATAAGCCAAGTTGTTTGATAAATAATAGGTTGTTATTCTTGGTAACTGGCGAAATAAGCCAGTATTCAAATAGGGTCAGGAATCAGCTCAAATAAAAACTTTTAGGTCTCCACTGAGTTTTGATTATTACCCTCAACCTCCCTACCTGCAGGAATAGACTGCTGGGCCGTCTTAGTGCGTGAACGCAGTAAGAAGGCTCCCCAACAGCTATTTGTGTAGGCTAGTACTTAGCTAAAAAGAGTTAGTTTCAGCACTGCTCTAGCAATAGGTTAGTTAGCATAACCCCCATATAACTAACGAATTTGTGTTTCATTTTCAGATTCTGTAATTCATTCTTATAACTTCTACTATAACTTTGCTTGGGGCCCTAGGGCTTAAAGGGTTGGACAACCCCACCAGGCACACTGTCTGTCTCTCTATATGGTCTCTGATCATATACTCACACATCTTGAAAAAAAGGACTTATCCTGGAATGAACTTCATGAGGTCGTACTAGGAGCTCTAGCAACTGGTGAAATGGAGATGGACCCCGACCTGCAACCCCTTCTAACTCAACTTGATAAGGAAGCCGAACAGGAACTCATGGACAATGAACAAAAACGAATGGAACAGGACCAAGACCAAACAAACCGGAAGAGGACCAACGACAACGACTCTGATGGAGAAGGAAACCTACCTTGGCAGGAAGTAAGGAGAAAAAAGAAACTTCCTAGAAGGAGCCAACCAGGGAATGATGTACCCACCCAACAAGGAAACCTCACCGCAGGAAGCAGCAACCAGCCTGCTAGAGAAAACAAGACCTATTTTTTTAGGGTCTTAGCTGGTAACCCATCAGAGGCCTTCAAGGCTATTGCTGCCTTTGAAAGCAAACACAAAAACATTCAGATGATTGCCAAACCGAACAGGCAAGGACAGTGGACCATATCCACCAAGGACACAAGAGCACTGATAACCTTGCGAAGCACCTCAGACATTAAGCTATTGGAGCTTAAAGAAGAGGAAAAATTTAAAAAAGCAGTTGTGGTTGGCTACCCAACTGATATGATGGAAAGCCACCTAGTTAAATTACCCAATATCACTGCAGCAGAAAGGATGAAGAACAAGGCAGGCTTCCTTACAAAAGCCATACTGGTGACATTTAAGGGTCCACACCCACGAAGAGTCGACCTAGGCATCTTTGGCAGCTTCAGGGTCAACAAATACTACCCAGATCCCCTCAGATGTTACAACTGCCAGAAGTATGGGCATCACAAGGACCAATGCCAAGCAAAGGTCCCAACCTGTGCTGTCTGCAGCCTTAAGCACCCCACACAGGAGTGCATTGACAAGAAGGCTGCTGGAATACCCAGTCAAAAAGTGTTCAAACTGCAAGAAAGGGCATACTGCAATGGCCTGGGGATGCCCTGAAAGGGTAGCAAGAGTAATTGCTGCCCTCCCCAAAGACAAAAGGGACCCATCTAGAGGAAGAGCGGCCCCCAAACCTCTACCCAGAAGGAGATTTTATACCCAGGAGGAGCTAAACAGGCACTCCAACTCCAGAACAAGAACCAGGTCAGTATCTAAACCCAGAGCCAGATCTACCTCCAGGGCTCCAACCGAAGGTCCGAAACCACTGCCTAGGACCATCTTCATAAAGACCACGGTCCTAAAGGATAAATTGACCGAACTAGTCACTCAGGCCGTGACTGGAAAAATCAATGCTGCAACAATTGCTACCAGCATTGAACAAGTCCTAAATGACTTGCTCTCCAAGAATAAGTCCTCCCAAACCCCCTCTCTTGCTATCCAGGAGATCACTTCTCACTCCTCACCAACCACACCTACCATTCCATCACCTCAATCACCCGTACCTTCCACATCCTCTACTTCAGTCCCCACACCTATCATACCACTCACCCCATCCATCATCCCATCATCCACTCTCACCCCATCCACTTCATCCACTTCATCCTCCGAGGTCAAGGCAGTTGCCTTTGCCCCTAGGGACCCAAGACAGTACTCTTCAACCTACACCATGGAGTAAGAGTTCTGAACTGGAACTCAGCCGGTGTTAGATCAAAGATCTCCTCCCTAATTGCAGTATGCAAAACTGAGAATATAGACATTATCCTGCTACAGGAAACACACTTAACAACAGAAAGGAAAATCAAAATACCAGGTTACAATGCCTACACAACACCACAGACAGGCACAGACAGAGGCCTAGCCACACTAGTTAAAACAAGCATACCAACAACAAGATTACACAACCCCATCCCTTGCGGGGTCAACATTGAGACAATAGCAGCAACAATAACACTACTGAATCAAAAAATTGACACATACAACATATACAGGAAAATAAACAGGGAAGACACTGGAGAGCTGCAGCTGACACAACTCTTTGCTCACGCAGAAAGAACAACAACAATTATCTGCGGGGATTTTAATGCACATCACCCCATACTATCATCCCCATCAAGGACAAACCCCTCAGGGGAACACATAGCTTTCGCCCTGGATGAATTTGAGGGAGTCTCCCTCCTAAACACAGGGCAACCTACACACATAAGAGGTGGAAGACTAGATCTGACTTTTGCCACAACAGCCATTAGACACCTAACCAAGTGGCAAGTACACTCAACCCTGATAAGTGACCACTTTGCCACAGTGACAGAATTGGACTTACAACAACTACCTCCAATCCCACCACCCCCACCAAGATGGAACCAGGACCTAGCAGACTGGGTCTGCTTTCAAACAACCATAGAGGAATGGGCAATCAGCTACGCTCCTCCAGAGGACATAGACCAACTAGAAAAAGACCTAGTTGAGGCCTTTCACAATGCAGCCAACAGAGCTATGCCACTAAAAACAACACAAGGTAGTTACACTTACAAAGACTCCTGGTACTACTGCCCAGAAGTCAGAAGACTAAAAACCAGACTAAACAGAGTCACAAAAATATACAGAAGAAGATCCACAGTAGAAAACAGAGAGCTACTACAAACAGTCAAAACTGAAACAAATGAAAGAATCCATGAAATCAGAATTGAAAAATGGATGGAATGGTGTTCAAGCCTGTCAGGATACACCAATCTAACTCAGCTTTGGAAATGGCTAGGCAGAGTAGCCGGAAAAAAGAGAAAGACACCAATTGCCACACACCCACACCCACATGAGGAGGCTGAAAGAATTGCAACATCCTTTGCAAACAGAACACTGTCAATCAATCTCTCCCCCAAAACCAGAATGCAACAAGAGCAACTGGCACCATCAAGATGGGAAGAGATCAACACAGCCTGCCTTCAGCAGGATGACACAGACACCCCATACACAGTTGAGGAGCTAAGAGCAGTACAAAAGACAGGGAAAGACACTGCACCTGGAGCTGACAAAATCACCTACACAATGATCAAACACATGGGTCCAGCAGGAGAAACTGCATTCCTAAGATTACTAAACAAAACACACCTAGAGCACATAAGGCCTCAAACCTGGAGACAACAAGATACACAGCCAATCCCCAAGCCAAAGGATCCAAAAAATCCCAGGCCAATAGCCTTGGTATCCTGTATAGAAAAAACAGGAGAAAAAATGGTCTTAAACAGATTAAAGTACAAAATTGGCCCCCTAAACAAGCAGCTATATGGATATCAGGAGGGAATTGGAACCTCTGAATGCATCACAGATGTATTAAGCTGCATAAATCAGAACAAGGCAACAATAGTCTTCATAGACTTTGAAAAAGCCTTCGAGCTTGCAAGCCCAGTTGCAGTGCTGCAATCAGTAGCCAAAAAAGGAGTCAAAGGACACCTACTAGCATGGACTAAAAACTACATGCTAGGAAGGCAAGCCAGAGTCAAATTTCAAGGAGTGATGTCCACATATCATGAATTGGAAAATGGTACGCCACAAGGAGGAATTCTAAGCCCCCTCCTTTTCAACATCCTCATGGAGAATATAGCCTCACTTCAGCTACCTGAAGGAGTTAATATATTTATCTATGCAGATGATGTATGTGTAATAGCTCGAGGGCCAGTCAGGACAATAAAAATGCAAAGAGCACTCAATGCCATCAGCCACAAATCCAATGAGCTTGGACTAAAAATTAACATTGCCAAAACAAAAGCAATGACAATCAAAGCCCCAAACCCCGTACAACCACTCACAATAGGAATGGAACCCCTAGAATGGGTGGACCGATACACATACCTTGGGGTAATAATAGACAAACAGCTCACTTTCAAGCAAGAGATAAAAAATCTCAAGGAAAGAACAAATGCCAGAAATGCAGCTATGAGATATATGTGCAGGCTCAAGGATGGAGCAAATGAACACATCCAAAAGAAATACTATCTAGCCTGTTCCAGATCACTAGTAGACTATGCCGCCCCAACACTCCTGGGACTAACAGATCTACAAACAAGCACAATTGAAGTGATTCAAAACAATGCCATGAGGCTCATGTTGGGTGCCCCAATGTGGACAAGACTTTGCAACCTAAGGTTGGAAACCGGACTACCAACCCTCGAAGACAGAATTGCACTAAGAAATGCAAGCATAGTTGCAAAGATGTTCCTGTCAGACAGAGACTCAATCACCAAAAGACGAGTAAGAGAGGAACTATCCAAACATCCTGAAGTACAAACCCCAGATTCTTATGGCAAAGACCATAGCGATAACATCAAAAGACTTGGTCTTACAGAAACAATCCTACAATTAAAACCTGACACAGCACAAAGTACTATACACATTCCACCATGGAAAAAACAAGTTGCTAAATTCAACTACACCAAACTCCCAAGGGCAAAAGAAAACTGCACAATAGAAGAACTCAGAAACGCAGCAGAAGCAGCTATAACCTCAGTAGAAACAACAGGGGCACAGATCTACTATACTGATGGTACAGTAGATCCTGGAACCCAAACAGCAGGAGCGGCAGTTCACTCCTGCAAGTTCACAGCTTGCTGGAGAACATCCAACAATGTCTCCACCCTGCAGACAGAGCTTGTCGCAATACAGCAAGCATTAAAATACTCTATTGAAAATGAGGAAGGACCAGTAGTCATCCATACTGACTCACGATCCTCAGTGCAGGTCCTACAGCAGGACAAAAACAAAGAAAACAAATCCCTGATAGCGGACATTAAAATCCTCTTACATCAACATAATGAAAGAAACAGACTAGTAACTATAAACTGGATCCCCAGTCACATCGGGATACCAAGGAATGAAAAGGCTGATGAGCTAGCCAAAAGCACCAAACACATTCACAATGTACAGGTGCACATACAGCCTGCACTGCAACAAATCAAAAGCAAAATAAAGACACAGCTCAAGAACAACCTAATCAAGGAACTACATATGAGGATAGAGAATGGCTCTCCCTCTGCAACATGGTACAAATGGGCATCGGAACTAGAACCCCCTCCCATAGACAGATACACCCCAAGAAAACTGGCAGTATGCATACACAGACTCCGGCTGGGTTACAAAGCAAACTGGGAACTCCTAGATGACATCCAGACAAGGTGTGAACACTGTGATGTCATACCACAACAACCTCTCCTGCACTACCTACTAGAATGCAGAGAAACAGCACAGCTACGAGGTGATCTACTTGTAGACATCAACACACCACATGCCATGAAAGAGGCAGCCACACTGGCAAAAGCAATTGTCGAAAGCATAGACACACATGCACAGTTGCTTTCAACACTACCTCCACCAAGGTAAGACCTCCTCATTCCATGCACCATCTCATCCCGTCATTGTAAGGCTCTATTCACATCACCCCCTTTAACTTCTCAACTAATCTACCACTTAAAAATCTCTCTGCAGGGACCCTAGGGAGTAAAGGGTTGGACAACCCCACCTGCACAATTTTTCTCTAATCTTCAAAAGCCTTACACCCCCACTTTTCAAACTACCACTATCCGAGAAATGATGGCCCTCTACCACTACCACCATCATCCTTACCCTATCCACATCTTTTTCTACTACTAAAAACCTTTCAAAATTCCATTAATGCAACTACCTTATAAATTTTTACAGATCACCTACGGGCCAACCAAGGGAAAGGCCCGTGCCAACAACAAGTGTTGGCTTTAATACCCCAACAACAATACTGGTTAATTTCTGCAATTTCTGCTCCTTATTACACCATCATCATATTAATATAAGTGGTAAATTTACAGTTTCATCCATTATGGGGAAACTGGAATAAAAATATATTTGTTGCATCAGAAATAGTGTAGTTTCAACGAATTTAACGTTTATTTTCACCGCCAATTCCAGGATCGTTGGACATTCGATCCCTGGGCGCACAGCATCGTCAAGAAGGGACTAGGCTGGAGTTGGACTCAACCACCCCGAGCCTTCCAGTAATTCTTCCAACAGTCAACCCGCCTCCTGGAAGAATATGTCCTAGAACTCTTGAACAAGAAGGTGATCAGGAGGGTAAAGTCAACCAGGTTCCAAGGGAGAATATTTTGCGTTCCCAAGAAGGACTTCGACTAACTCAGAGTCATTCTAGACTTATCCCCTCTCAACAAGTTCATTGCGAACAACAAGTTCAAGATGCTGACTCTGCAACAAATAAGGACCCTTCTGCCTCAAGGGGCCTACACGGTCTCCATAGACCTGGCGGATGCCTACTGGCACGTTCCAATGAATCATTACGCTTCCTCCTACCTAGGATTTAGACTCCAAAGGAAAAGTTATGCCTTCAAGGCCATGCCCTTCGGGCTCAACGTGGCTCCACGGATCTTCAGCAAGCTGGCAGACGCCATCGTCCAACAACTCCGTCTTCAGGGCGTCCAGGTGATGTGTAAGAGCCTGCAACAAGGTTACCCGGTTCCTAGAGCATCTGGGATTCAAGATAAAAACCGAGAAATCTCGCCTCTCTCCAGCTCAGAAGTTCCAATAGTTGGGAATCCATTGGGATCTTCAGTCACACCGCCTTTCCATTCCACAGTAGAAAAGGAAGGAAATAGCAGGGTCTGTCAGAAGACTTCTAAAATCCAAACGGATCTCAAGACGACAGCAGGAACAAGTTCTCGGCTCTCTACAGTTCGCCTCTGTGACAAACCCAGTGCTTCGCGCATAGCTAAAGGATGCCGCGGGAGTCTGGAGACGTTTCGCATCCATCGCTCGAAGAGACCTCAAGAGACGGCTTCCAAACAGACTTCGCTCACTTTTAAAGCCGTGGTCGGAAGCAAAGGCCCTGAAAAGGTCCATTCCTCTTCAACACCCGCCTCCATCGATCAACATCCACACGGACGCTTCACTGGAGGGTTGGGGAGGTCACTCCCACCAACAACAGGTTCAAGGAACATGGTCTCCCCTATTCAAGACGTTTCACATCAACATCTTGGAGGCCATGGCGGTTCTTCTCACCCTGAAGAAACTCTCCCCGCCTCCCTTGATCCACATTCGTCTGACTCTGGACAACTCGGTGGTAGTCAGATGTCTCAATCGTCAGGGCTCGAGATCGCCCCAGATAAATCAGGCACTTCTTCCGATCTTTCGTTTGGCAGAAAAGAAGAAATGGCACCTGTCTGCAGTTCACCTACAAGGATTCCGCAATGTGACGGTGGACACTCTATCAAGGACAAGCCCAATAGAGTCGGAATGGTCTCTAGACGCAAGGTCATTCTCCTTCATCTCTCACCAAGTCCCGGAACTTCAGATCGATCTCTTCGCGACGAGCAACAACAATCAACTTCCTCGATATGTGGCCCCGTACGAGGACCCCAAGGCAGAAGCAGTGGATGCCATGTCACTGGATTGGAACAGATGGTCCAGGATATACCTGTTCCCCCCTCCCAGCCTTCTGCTGAAAGTCCTCTCCAAACTGAGAACCTTCAAGGGGACAGCGGCCCTAGTGGCTCCTAAGTGGCCCCGGAGCAATTGGTACCCTCTGGTCCTGGAGCTGCTGCCCACGCTGATTCCCCCACCGGGCCCAGTTCTCTCCCAACAAGTACAGAAGTCGACTGTCTTCGCTTCATCACTGAAAGTCAGGGACCTTCATCTCATGATTTTCTCTCCTTAGCCGCGAAGAAAAGGTTTGGAATCTTGAAGAAAAGTCTAGACTTCCTTGAGGAATACAAGACTGAATCTACACGACGGCAATACGAATCTTCCTGGAGAAAGTGGGTCTCGTTCGTCAAGGCAAAAAATCCTACGGAAATCACCATTCATTTTTGCATGTCCTTCTTCATTCGCCTTCATGGACAAGGCTTAGCAGCCAACACAATTTCCACCTGCAAATTGGCTTTGACTAGACCACTCCTGTACGCCTACCAGATTGATCTGTCCAGCGATATCTTCAATAAATTACCAAAGGCATGCGCTAGACTACGCCCAGCACCTACGCCAAAACCTATCTCCTGGTCCCTGGACAAGGTGCTCCATTTTACCTCTAACCTGGACAACGATTCGTGCCCTCTAAAAGACTTGACTCAAAAAGTTATCTTCCTTTTTGCTCTCGCCTCGGGAGCCCGAGTCAGTGAAATAGTGGCATTATCAAGAGAAGAGGGTCATATCCTATTCGCCGATACAAGAGAGCTTACCCTCTTCCCTGATCCGACGTTTCTCGCTAAGAATGAACTACCCACCAAGAGATGGGGCCCTTGGAGAATCTGCCCCCTGAAGGAAGATGTCTCTCTGTGCCCAGTGGAGAGTCTTAAGGTCTATCTTCGAAGAACTTCAGACTTCGGTGGAGGACAACTCTTCAAAGGAGAAACATCGGGTAGCGACCTGTCACTGATACAACTAAGAGTGAAAATCACCTACTTCATTCGCAGAGCGGATCCTGAAAGTACACCCGCAGGTCATGATCCTAGAAAAGTCGCGTCTTCTCTGAACTTCTTCCAGAGCATGGATTACGAAAGCCTCAAGAGCTTCACAGGATGGAAATCGTCGCGCGTTTTCTTCAAGCACTATGCGAAGCAAGTGCATGAAGTTAAACATTTTGTGGTAGCCGCAGGTAGTGTTATGAAACCTGCCGTTTAACTCTGCATAGAACAGTGAGTTACTTGGGACTTTAACTCTACGGGTGCCTGTGTTGACCCTTTTGTGATACATAGTGATTTCATGGACACTTGGTGTTTCTAATAGACTGTTCTTACCAAGGTGAAATGTCATAGACTTTACATGAGTGCCACATGCTGTAGGGCATGATGTGTTTTTCTTTGAAAAAGACTGACGTTCCTCTGGAACTTGTGTTTCTAAAAGCAAAATTTCTTTTCAGATTCAAGATTGAAGTCTTTATTTTCTATGTAAATTATTCTTTATTATTGTAAATAAACTTTACATTTATTATTGCAATTGTTATCACAATAATCTGTAATCTTTGAAATAAAATGTCTATTTTATTACATGTGCGTCTCTCTCCGCTCCTATTGTTTATTATGAAATATACGATTGTCATAGTTTCATTTACCCCTTTCCTTCTGAAAGAGAAGAATAATATAGATATACTTGTATTAAATACGCACTCATGCTTTGATAATATTCCTACCTGAATATTTACCTTCGTCCTGCCTTCGAGACCAGATTGATCACTCCTCCAGGGAGTGTAGTAAATGTTAATCACTTACCTATGCTTGATAATATTCCTACCCGAATATTAACCTTATGTCTTGTCTCCGAGTCCTGCACGAACTCTCCGCAGGGTGAGTAGCTCTTCAATGATCGCTTCGAGATATTAGTATGGTTCACCAGGACTTCTCTGCCAGGGGGGCAGGAAGCTGGTTTTTCACAGAACCTCTAGTAAGGACATGTTACATACCTCTATTCGAAGCCCTTGGCACTTGCATAAGAAAGGGGAAAATTTCCACGATACATTAATTCTCTGGTACACTTCCATCAGGACGTCATGGCTTGAGCCCAAAAATCGGATATTGAGCGAAGCGAAAAATCTATTTTTGGGTGAGATAGCTATGACGTCCTGATGGACCCTCCCGTCTATTCTAGTCCAGCCTTTCAGGCCCCGCCCTGTCCTGCTGTATCATGGAGATTAGCAAGAAGCTGGCCTCAGGATGAGGACGGTCGTGACGTCATTTAGCAATGGCGCCCGTTTGTTTACGTCTCGAGTACCAAAAGCAGCCACGGATGAGTGTAACGGCTCCCCAGTTATTCTCCACCTATCCATATTGAAGTGTGAACTCTATATGGGGTGCAGATAGCTATGTGGCGTGTTAATACATGCGTCCCCTGTTGATATACGATATCCTAGAGGGAAACCTTTAGTGTACTCGCACCAGAAGTTAGAATTCTGTGATAACCTTTAGTTTAATTCTCTGGGAATATCCACTGTAGTTAAATATACCCTAGGAAGTTACTGAAGGAACCTTCCATCAGGACGTCATGGCTATCTTACCCAAAAATAGATTTTTCGCGTCGGTCAAAATCTGTTTTTTCGCTTCGTTCAAAATCCGTTTTTTCTGCCTCTGACTACATTACTTTTCTCTCCTTCCCACGACCTATTGCTTCCCTGGGACTTTCTGCTTTAACACTTTCTCTCTCACTTGATAGACTCTGTCTATCACAAATTTTCCTTGTCATGGACCTAAAAAGGAGCCTTCCTACCGGGTTTCTTTTCTCTGTTGTCATGCCTGTCAATCTCTCCCTTTTTCCCCTGTTACTTTGATTAGTAGTAGCTAGAGGGACCTGTCCCTCATTCAGTTATATGGGCCTTAACTTGGAATCTGCTTGCAGTTTCCAGCCCGTGGGATACTGGGTGAATAGCCTTTGCCCCCACCTAGGAACAACCAAAATCCTAAGCTGCTGAATGAGGATAAGCAGTTCAGTCGAAACTACTACTACTTTTTGGCCTTACATCAATGAGCTTTGACTATCTACTTCTAACTTAGATTAAACTTTATAGTAATGAAATCACTTTTTAAATAAAACCCCTTTTCTCTAACATTATTTACTCCTACCCTATTCACGTTACAAGGTCATTTATACATACATAACTCTCCATTTCAAATTATATTTTGTTCTGGGGTAAGGCTGCCTATAGGCAGGATACCGGTAAAGCAATTTATACGGACACACATTACCAATATTTAATAGGAATTAATCCCAAAGATAAGTAACAACTACTAGAAATATGCTAATGAATAACTCAGGAAATTTTCGTATAATAGTGATAACAAATCTGTAACTGTCGAGAAATATCCCAAACATTTATGTGAAAAATGCCTGATAATTCAACTTATTGTATATATTTTCCTTTTTTTCTCTCTAAACTTGTTTTGATTAAAGATATTAAAAGCATTTTATGAACTACCTCATTCATTTCACTGGAATATTGAAAACAAAATTCAGTTGCCTTATTTGGGCATAAGAAAATAAACTCTAAGGGATCTCCACGTATATTTTCGAAAAATCCACATTTATTCGAATAAAATGGTGTTGCAACAACGTGAGGTCAATTTCGAAAACGGGGTTGGGTCCACAATATATATGAGTCTTTAAGGGAAATGCAAAAACATTTGGAGGTTTTTAACTATTGAATGGGGTTAGAAAGAAATAAACGTTATAAAAGTAGAGATAAAATTACATAAAATTGTCATTATAAATACAGAAATGTTTTATTTTTATTTTCTATATAACCAGAGGCATCCACACACACACACACACATATATATATATATATATATATATATATATATATATATATATATATATATATATATATATATATATATATATATATATATATAGATATATATATATATATATATATATATATGTATATATATATATTGGCAAATCTTCTAAATAGGTATGTTGAAGGTAAGCCTCTGTTCCTTAGTGTCCAATTTGGCTTTCACAATCTCCAATGCTTTCTATTGTGGACCTTCTTCTGTATATTTTTGTGACTGTGTTTAGCCTGGTTTTCAACTTCCTGATTTCTTGGCAGTAGTACCAGGAGTCCTTGTATGTATGGTGACCTCCTGCTGCCTTTAGGGGCAAAGTTCTCTTGGCTGCATTGTGAAAAGCCTCAGCTAGGTCTTTTTCTAGCTGATCTATGTCCTCTGGAGGAACGTAGCTGACTGCCCATTCCTCTATGGCTAGTAGTGGAAAGAAGACCCAGTCTGCTAGGTCCTGATTCCATCTTGGTGGAGGTGGTGGAATAGGAGGTAGTTGTTGTGTTCCGCGCTATGTTGGAATCTGCGCCGATTCCGAATCGGGTTGCACGATGTCAGAATTCTTAATTTGTGCGGCAAAGTTGGAATGAAGTGTTGGGTTCCCTAGGGGTGTTGACGCCTACATAAAGCACAAGCAGACGCCATTAACGTCAAGTGCTAACAAGTGTTCAATTGCCAGTTCAATACTTATTATTATGTCGTCTAGGAATAACTAATAACTGAGTAATTTGCCAAACTTTCTAAATCATTCTTTGATTTGACTTGGTGACAATTTAAACCCTGAAAGAAGTAAAACTAGAATAGATTATTCACTGGCAAAATCAAACATGGGTCTACACCGCAAACATATATGACTGCTGATTGCATATCCTTTCTTGTTTACATATTCAATTGTAATTTATGACAATTGATAGTGTGTTAAAGGTGCTTTGAATCACTATAAAATTAACATACACACTGTTTAAAAAATATCAAATGCATAAAAAAATGATATTAGTTAATTAACTTCAACACCCTCCCCATTGTTTGTGAATTAGAGGCTGACATTCAACAATTTTAAGTGGCCTATACACAGTGACAGATAGGGGTGGCAATTCCATACTTATAATAACTAAGACGCCTTGGAAACAAATGAAACACACACATAATGACCTGACTTTAAATAATGGCCTGATCACTGCATAGACGACGAGGAGATCACATATAGAACCTAATACTATTAACACACCTATTGCCATATAAGGTAAACGAGTCAGTCGGCCTATTTACGTGAATCTGTTTCACTAAACAGTAACCTAAATGCGATTCCAACTTGGTCGCGCGATCTGGGAATCTTCACATTGCGCAGCGCCAAGTGAGAATATTCCAACACGGTGCAGATTCTGAAATGGGTCGCAACTCATCTATCTCTAAAGTACACTCGGGTACAACATACTATCATATTTCTCTGACGCTTATTTAGGTTTTTATATTTTATATATGAAATATCTATTTTAATTATGTTACTGTTATTAAAATATCTTATTTTAATCGTTTATTATATATTCTCTCGATAATGGGAGATTGAAATCCACAATCAATTGAAGAGAGACTAAGACCAGTTTTGATATGAAATTATTATTACTTTTATTATATAATTATTATAACTGCTGATCAATCTCTCCAGTTCCATAAACTTTTCCCTTGAAATACAAAGTCGTGTCATTTGAAAGGATAAAGAGAAGGATCATTGCAGATTTTCATATCTATAGCCTACAATGGAAAAAGAATGACTGCGAGTATCTTAAACTACCATTATTGAGAGAAGAAGTAGTCTGAAGTTAGAAACATTAATTTTGATAAATATAAATAAAAATATATATGAAATACTACATATTTGATGCTTTTAAAATTTAATTTATGGAAAAAATCAGAATAGATTATATTCTTGTTTCCTTCTCTGTTAGTTGTAAATATCATTCTGAGTACTGTAGTACTAAACTTTCCTCGGTTATGTTTGCTAGCAAGTCCAAATACAGAAGGAACTAAATTTTCTCATTTTTGTGGAGTACAGTTCTACTCCTGTTAACACTTCACTGCATCTTCACAACGTATTAATATCAACAACAAGAATAATCCTACAGTAGTCCTGAAGAAAGGCAACGAAGAGATCCGAAACACGCGTGGACACCTAAAAACTAATGGAGAAAAGTAAATGTTTTCCTGAAAAAAAATCTTCATGAGGATCTGTCCGAGGAGAAGTTGTCTTCGTTTTCTGGATGCCGCTAAGATGTTGTCTTCATTAAATATATCCCAGTATTGATGGTGAGGTCAAAAGAAAAGCCAGGAATGACTGGAGAGAATATTTAGACAGTAAAGCAGAGGTGGCTGACAAAGCTATGAATTCAAGAAGTGGCTGTATGGTGTAAGAATTGCTCATAGAATTATTGATGAAATCTCGACTGGGGCAAAGAAGAAGCATATATCCATCAAAAAGAGAGACAGCTCTGTTATAGCAACAGAAGATGAAGAAAGACAATGTTGGATGGAACACTTTAGTGAGGTTATGAATAGGAGATATGAAGGGATTATTTTGATTGATATACTGGAAGCTGATGAAGACCTTGATGTTCCCATGAATGAATTAGGTGTGTTTGAAGTCAAAGCTATCATCAAAAACCTAAAGAGATGGAAAGCCCCTGGATATGATGGAATAATTGCCGAGATGATATTGACCAAAATGAAGTGACTCCCAGGCTACTTACAAGATTATTTTGTAGAATGTGGCATGAAGAGGCAAAACCTGATGAATGGGAGTTAGGAGTGTTGGTGAAAAGAGCAATAAATGAAGAGATCTGACTGATTGCAATAATTACAGAGGCATCACACTTACGTCAGTTGTTTTGAAAATATATAGTATGCTTATTTTAAAGGAACTGGGGAGAACTAATGATGAAAAGCTGGGAGATGAACAAGCAGGAATTAGAAAAGGTATAAAAGTTGTACTGACCAAATTTTCATTTTGAGACATCTACAGCAATATGTAAAATATAGAAATCCTCTTTTGATGGCATTTGTGGACTATGAAAAAGCCTTTGATAGTGTGCACAGGCCAATTCTGTGGAGAGTCCTGCATTATTATGGAATTCCTCTTAAATATGTAAATTTGATTAAGTCTGTTTGCTATTAATTGATTAATTAATTTAAAGTTTTCAGGGCTTCCTGACATCTAAGGTCATTGACGCCGATAACATTTATTCTATATAAAAATTAGAAGAATATTCAATTAAAACCATATAAGTTGAATGTCATTACAGAAGTTAAATAGTTTTCAGAAGACCTGCTTCTGGAATAGGCTAAATCTAAAAATGCCGCTCGCATAGGACACATCATGTTCAAGAATCTTGGCAAGGATGAACCTGCCATCCTTACCTCGAGCCTCAAACAGGTATCTATTTCTTAAGTTATAATTGGGGCATTCGGTCAACATATGCCTCACTGTTAAAGGTACTAAACAGTCGTCGCAATATGCTTGGTGTTGGCCCTTCAGTAGACACTCGTTTGTCAACCGAGTGTGACTAATACGGAGACGACAAAGAGACGTCTCCCAGTTTCAGGGCATCATGTTATACCTCCAAGGAGATATGACATTTGTTATTTCTCTCATTTTATTGCCATCTAGACTATCCCAGTGCTGTTATCATTTATTAAAAATCAATTTCTTGATGTAAGGTAGGAAGTCAATACAGGGAATGGGATACCTCCTTGGTAGCAACTCGGATGCCGCATTCTTCACCAGTACATCTGCCTTCTCATTCCCAGACACACCTACATATGCTGAAACCCAACAAAATTGAACTGTTAGGCCTCTCCGTCCAATAATAAAAATCCATTCTAAAATCTTTAAAACTAGAGGGTTACTAGAATTAAAAACTTTTAAAGCTTGAAGAACACTCCTTGCATCACTAAAAATTGTAAAATTACCTTCCTTTTCCAAAGCTATTTTCTTCATAGCGGTTAGTATGCCATACAGTTCGGCAGTAAACATGGAAGCTGTTAGAGGAAGTGCACCTCTACAACTAAAATCATTACTATGTACTCCAAATCTAACGCCAGCATCAGATTTGGAGCCATCAGTATATATAAAAGTCAATCCTCTATGTTCTTCAACATGTTCATTAAAAAGAGACCTGGCTTCTAGGTTAGTCATATTCTTCTTAACTCCAATAAAGTATTTACAAAAAGATACATCAGGTAATTTCCATGGAGGCGTTGATGATACCTTGAATGGAAGCACTTTAATTCTAATTGTATCCAGCTTGTTTAATAATTGTTTCACCCAAAACCCATAAGGTTGAGGAGATTTTGGGTGCAACTCAAAGTATGTTGAGTTCCTTACAAGGCTTGCAGTATGAAAGGCTAAAGAATTAGGGAGTCTCTAAACCAATACCGAATTATAGAGGACATTTGGTAAAGGTCTAGAGGCAACTGCCCAGCGTCAACAAGGAGACTTGTGATAGGTGAGGTTCTAAACGCTCCTGTGGACAATCTAATACCACCATGATGTATTGAATCTAATATTTTTAATGGGCTTAGGGTCGCTGAGGAGTATATTTTGCATCCATAACTAATTTTTGAAAAAAAAAAAATTAAGGCCTTGTATAATTTTAAAATAGTTATACTGTCTGCCCCCATGATGTATGGGACAATACTTTAAAAAGATTCAGAGCCTCAAGACATTTAGCTTTTTATGCCTTTAAGTGTGGAATCCATGTCAACCTACAATAAAGAATAAATCCTAAAAATTTAGCTTCCCCTACGCATGGGATCCGTTGACCTTTCATCTATATATCCGGATCTGGATGTACTCCCCGAATACGACAGAAATGGACAATAGTGGGGAACGAAACAATTTTTACACTATGACCATCCAATTTTGAAAGTTTTTAATTTTTCACCTTGTATTGGGGATAGTGTCTCAATCAAGAGACTTCCATTTCCCTGGGGAAGAATTTTTGGCTGCCCTACACATATAGCAACTATTTCCCTGTTGGCTTTAAATACATTCACACATTCATGTCTTGCCTTTTCAAATTCCAAAATAAAAGATTTCTCATAATTCACTACTTCATAGTGACCAGGTAAAACTTCTACTTTTCTATATTTTTCTGTACTGTTATCATTTCTCACTCTCTCTCTCTCTTCTTCTCTAGTGTTTTCTTATGCTTTCCATAACGCATATAAGGTTCCAACGTTACAATATCAGAACCCGAGTTGGAGCGGTCTGTACCGAGGTGCAAGCAAGAGATCCATTCTTGTATTTTCCAGGTCATCAACAGAGGGGTGGGTTTTTTGGTAAGAGCAAGCCGGGTTATCCACCTCTTATCGGAGGATGCCAGTCCTCCAATCCTATGTGGCCCAACACGAGAAGAGGCTTCAGCGGGGACCAGTCCTCTATTAGAGAGGGGCTGCCTCTCATAAGGTGGGCGTACACTGGTCAGTGGGGGTGGTTATCCCCTCCCACCGGCGACTCCAATGCCTGGCATCACCCATTACCCGCAAATATGAGTGACTTACAACCAGATCACTGAAGCCCGACTTTAACAGACTTGGTCTGCACCCAATGGGGTCTGCCAGAGGGTGATGGCGGCTAAATTGGCACAGGTTGAGATGGAATACCGTCCATCCCACATTGTGCCTAATCCAAAGCAGCAGCCAAAGCATAATTAAACAAGCCAAAGTCGTCAACAAGTTCAAGCCCAAAAGGAAGAGATGGAAGAAAAAAAGAAATAACCAAAAGGAAACGAGAAAGTGCTGACTGATTTAGTTGGATCAACAGTTGGGCACCGAGGTGCAGTGGGAAGGTAGTTCCCACTGTTCATTAGAGCCCAGCTGCTAATCCCTAAGCCCCCATCCTCATCAAGGCTTCAGCATCTGGGGTGGGGGAGGGGGGGTGGATTGGATGTTGAAGGGGAATGGGGAAACTGTGACTAGGATCAGGATCAGTGACTGGGGTGGGAGCTGTGGCAGGAGCAGGAGCGGTGACTGCAGTGGGATTAGTAGGTGGCCGACACGGTGGTCTGGAGCAAGGAGCCCTTTGGGGCTTTGGTGGCTGTGCTGTTGCTGCTGTGGAAGGAGGGATGGTCTGCAGTGCTTCTAATCTCCTGAGCCACTCTGGACATTTCAAATTCCAGGCGTGGTTGGATCCAGCACAGTTAGGGCACTTTGGATGGGTCTCCAACCCATTCTTGTGTGCGTCAAGACAATCTTGCGTGGGGTGCCGACGTCTGCAGACTCCACAGACCATTGGACTCTGCAGGGAGTCTTATGGTGGCTGAAACGTTGGCAGTTGAAACACCAAAGTGGCTCAATTTCCAGCTCGACTATGGGGAACTTTCCCCGGAGTCCAAGGTCTAGTGTCTCCGGAATCTTGCCGATGAAGGTGATGATGACTCTCCTGGTAGGCTGCTTGCGGCTGCCCAAACGACGCTCTACGTGGTGGACGTTGCTGCAATCAGTGATGAAAGACAGCGGCATGTCGGTGGGGGAAATTACAGGCAACTGCCTTCCATAACTTCTTAGCTGGGTCGAGGTAGGTCAATGAGGCCTCCCTCTGGAGGCAGATGGCAATATTGTGGTCTTCTGGGGTGATGATTAGGTCACCCTTAAGGTTGGTCCTGTCTTTGATCCTGATACTTAGATTTGCTGTAGCAATGGCAATCACAGGTACATAGAAGGGTGCCCCTTCCACAGCTGGTAGTTTGAATTTAGGTAGCTGCTTTGGATCGATTACGGTGGGTCGTGGCTCTGGGTCTGGTTCAACAGCTGGAGTTGGAGCGGAAGGTGTTTTATCAAGGAGTAGAACCGTCGCTGGATCTACCTGTCGAAGTCTTTCTATCAGGGTCTCAGCCATTTGTTTCACGGCGAGGTGCACGTTATTCAGCGATGGTTCAGGAGTGGCAGCAAAAAGGTTGGTGCCCATGGCTGATGTATTAGCACTTTGTGCAGGAGCACTGGTCAGTGGTGCGGCAGCAAGGGAAGGTGTGGAAGCAGCAGGTGGGTCTTTAGCTTTCTTCTTCTTGGTTGCTAGTGTTCCTACAGGCACAAGGGATTAGGCTTGTATAGGAGTTCTGGTTACTGCAGGAGATGCAGCAGTGATCTTCGAAGTGTTGCCCTTTGAAGAGGTGGTTGGGGCAGTTGGATGAGGATTACACTTCATCTTTGAAAGGTCAAAGGATCCTTGCTTTACAAAGTGGCTGCTTCCATTTTATAATGCAAACTCACAGTCTCTGCAGTTGCATTTGACTTGGTGATTGAAGAGAAATTCATCCTGGACAGTTTCGCTCTTGATTCCTACAACAACAAGAGTGAATATGTTGACTCTGTGCCATTCATAATCCCTGCAGAATTGCCATCTGCAGTTCTCAGAATACTTCTTGCAGTGTCTGTTCTCATTGTATAAGTGAGTCCATGCCCAGACACCTAAATAGAAGACAGATATGGCAGGCACAGATGGGAGACTGGTGTCCCCTGTGCCGGTGTAGCAGGAAATTTTTCCCCCCTGACTGAAATTCCCCCCGGGAAAAATAGCCTAGGATCGATTCCCCCCCCCCCTGGGAAAAGCAGCCCGGGCTGTTATTCCCCCGGGGGGAATTTCAGCCCTAGGATATTTTTCCCCCCCTAGGCCATTTCTCCCCCCACCCTCCCTTACAGAGAAACTATTTTCATGAATTAAATAATCAACGGTAAGTTTGACAAAATATTAGGAAATATATATATATATATATATATATATATATATATATATATATATATATATATATATATATATATATATATATATATATATATATATATATATATATATATATATATATATATATATATATATATATATATATATATATATATATATATATTGTGAAAACCTTACTCTTCTGTCGTACTCTCCAGCACGAAATAAAAAGTACACTTGATGCTAAGAAGCACTATGGACGAGAAAGGAGATGATACCAATTCAGTTGTGTTACCAGAGATTATGGGGGAACCGAGTGGGAAACCGGGGTTTTTAGGTTGGGGAAATGTCATAAACGAGTGATTTACAGCAATAATAATGGTCAGAAATGCTAAATAAGAACAAGATAACCAGTTGGAAAAACATATGGATCATGTAAGTGGCTGAACATAGGCCAATCATGATCATTTAACACATTTGAGATTTGTAAAAGGGCACAGAACCTAACAAACCCACCTAACCTAACCTAGTAGTTCCCAGGTCACAGCCCCTAGCCGGGGGCAAGCCCCCGGACCCCCTTCCCAGGTCACAGCCCCTAGCCGGGGGCAAGCCCCCGGACCCCCTTCCCAGGTCACAAACCTTCCCAGGTCACAACCTCTTGGACTATACCAATATCAGCCTTCATCAATAAATTCTTTAAACAAACATGCATTTTTTTTTCGTTGCATTTTGAGATTTAAAGTTACGTCTGCACAAATTTCTTGAATTGAGGATATATATACTAAAAAATTTGATTGTTCCCTTACATCCTTCGAAATCAGCAAGCTTGTTTTCTAAGCAATATTGCATAGAGTTTGATACGGATTCACCAAGAAACTGAGCAGCACGTTTAAAATTCATTGTCCTTTTTTATCTAAGCAATATGTTGTGACCTCAATTTATTGCCTAAATGTAACCTTTCATTGTCTTGCAATTTGCGCAGCTTTTCTATGAAATCCCATTGAATTTGATTTCCATGGCAAACGAAAAAAAAATAATGGTCACTTCCACCAAGCAAAGGGGGAATCTTGGCCCAGAGGGGGGAATATTATCCTGGGACAAAGTTCCCCCGGGGGATATATATCCTGGGCCATATTTCCCCCGGGGGGGGAATTTCGGACAGGGGGAAAACCAGACCGTTACACCGGAATACTTGTAAGATTCTCGTATAGAACGTGGCATGAAGAGGCAAATCCTGATGAATGGGAGCTAGGAGCGTTTGCTATTCATTCCGTAAAGGTTTAGGTTCTATTAATAACACTTTTTCGGGGGGATGTTTGAGGATACTCAAAGTGTTCCATATTCGGCATAATAATCACAAGTAAACGAATTCATAATTTCACCGCCGAGTTACAACAGCAATACCCATCCGTCTTCACCTCAGTTTCATTTTAGACTTGGGATCGACGACAACTCTCATCGCCTGGACCAACAGACACATCGCCTACGTTCATCACTTGGATAGCCTCTCGGGGGTAATTTTTTCTCTGCAATCCCCGTAGAGTTTCGCCACAATGTCCGTTTTTCATTTGGGAAAATCAGGATGGAAATACTATCCACTTGCCCGTAGACACTGTGAAGACTACTTCAATGATCAAGCTTGTGACTGTGATAGCTGTGTGGCTTATCAGCAGCGCCAAGCTTACCTGTTCAACCTCATGGCAGAACATTCCACCTATACTGTAGACCCAGATGTCTACAATCATCATATCAGATGCAACTGAGAGAGGTGCAAAGACGCCTCTTATAAGCTTACCAAGCTCCTGGATGAAGTAAAACAGAAAAATACAGCTGCCAAGGAAGAGGATAAACCCCCTCCCAAGAGAATGAAGACTCTTGAAGATCCTTCACCAGCGCCATCATTGCCAACTGTGACTCCAAGGACTGAGAGCACAGACTCATCCTTGCCTGTCACTTCAACTACTCAGCAGTCAATTGCAGCAGCAGTCATCCCTTCTACCAACGTGCCTGAGTCCTCCAACGCCATGGAGACCGAACAAGGGGCCCACTCCACGGACTGCAACTGCACTGATTGCCTTCAGACACTTCTGCAAGAAGCCACTGCCATATCAGAGAACATCCCAGCTACACAGCCAAACAAGCCTCTGCCAAAGTTTCGGCTTTCACAGGCTACCAACGAGCTCTCCTATGCCTCTGTTGCTGCCATGGCTGCCAAGCCAGGTATGCAACTCACTGCAAGACCTAACAGGAAAGGTGATCTTATCATCTACCCCAAGGACGTCGAGACAGCCAGATTCCTTCAGGAAGACCCTACCTTAACGCTGCTGGATCCTGCTTTTATCAGGAAGAAAGCTGTTATCACCAGGTATCCTGTGTCGATGCCTATCTCCATTGCAACGTCGTGCAGCAACATTGACTGTGCTGTTCGCTGCACAAGCAAAGATGACGTTCTTGTTCAACGTCTCATCGCCACCTTTATAGGTCCAGTTCCTTCCAAACTGGACTTAGGAGTCTGGGGAACCTTCCCCATCGAGGATTACACACCTGAGCCCCTTCGATGTTACAGATTCCAACGTTTTGGACATCATAAAGAAGAATGCAGAGGCCCCATTATCTGCGGTGTCTGCAGCCAGCGACATAGCACAGAAGTGTGCATTAAGGCCCACAAAGAAGGTCGACAAACCACATCCAAGTGCTCCAATTGTTCTAAGCCACACCATGCTTGGAACAAGCGCTGCCCAGAGCGTCTCAAGAGGATGGCAGCTATGAAGAATACATCCTCTCCAAACCAAAAGAAACCAGCTCCATCCCAGCCACCGAAAGAACAGAAAACTCCTCGCCAGAGAAGACAACGTCAGCCAGCTACTGCTCCTGCGTCTACACCTGCAACTGGTCCTAAGAAGGACCAGCAACGGGCTGCAACTGTTACCCAAAAGAACCAGCACCTACCTGCAACTGCTCCTCAAAAGGATCAGCAACAACCCTCATCCTCATTCCCTTCCCCAAACCTTGGCTCAAGAAATTGAGTCTCTTACCTTGCATGACCTCATACCTATCGCCTTCCAGATCCTCACCAGAGTCCTCTCCTTATCCTCGACCTCCGCCTTCCAGCAACTCCTGTAACATTTCCAGCTTCCAGCCACGGAGCAGGGATAAGCCTTCTTTGTTTGCAGTAATCATAACCTCTCTTTCCTTCCCAAAACCTAATTCCTAATTGGAGAATAGTTATTACAAGGCCGTGTTCCTCATAAGGAAACACCTCTTGTTTTTCCTATCTCCTACATCCTTCCCACTCCCTTCACACAATTCTCCTTCTTTCGATGGGGGCCTTTCTCGTACTAACTTACCGAGCGAGGTACAGAACCGGACCCCTCTCCCCTTTCCCTTTTTCCCACCACAGAGCAGGAATAAGCCTCTTTGCTTAAACCTTCTCCTACTGAATATCCTTCTCTCCTCTCCCAAGTCTCTCCTACTTACTGGGACTTGCTACCATCAATACTTTTTCTCTAACTAAAAACTTTCTTTCATGGACCTAAAAAGGAGTCCCCTTTTTCGGGTTACTTTCTACCCCTTTCATGTCTTATCAAATCCATTCTCATCCCTCATTCATCATCCTTTTTCCTGTTCTTGACTCTTTTAATCAAACTAACTTCTTCCATTCTAAAACTAACATTCCCTTTTAACATACCTTTTTGCTCCTTTAGGAGTTCTCATTCCAGATTACTATCCTCTTACGGGCTGTCTAGGACAAGAGCCCGTGTCATGCTATAGGCATGGTAATCTACATGAATGAATGAATGGCTTGAAGGGTTGGACAACCCCACTACGCACACTGTCTATCTTCGACCTACTCCTTACCCTTCTACCCACCAAAGACTTGTCCTGGAGACCGGTCGATGTCCTACTGGAAATTGAGTTAGAAGCTATGGCTTCTGGCAAAGTGGAACAGCACCCTGATCTGACCCTCTGCTTGACCGACCCCCAGAACAGAAAAAGGACCCAGCTGGATATGGACTCCGATGAACATGAAAACCAAAACTTGACTGAAGTAAACAGATGCAAAAAGCAAGCTAGAAGAAACAACCCCAAGGTGGACACCAGGCCTGCTGCTCAGGATAACAACCCTACTGTTGGAAACAGCCACCAGCCAGCTCGAGAAAATAAGACTTATTTCTTCAGAGTCCTGGCTTTCGGAAACTCTTCAGAGGCGTTCAAGGCTATTGCAGCCTTTGAGCAAAAGCCCAAAAATATACAAATGGTTGCCAAACCAAACAGACAGGGCCTGTAGACCATCTCCATAAGGGATGCAAGAGCCCTGATCACTCTCAGAAGCAGCTCCGACATCAGGCTGCAAGAGCTTAAGGAGGAAGAAAAAATAAGAAAGCAGATGTGGTAGGCTACCCAACTGATATGAAAGAGAGCCATCTGTTAAAACTGCCCAACATTACTGCGGCAGAGAGAAGGAAAAATAAGGCTGGCTTTCTTACCAAGGCCATCCTTATCACCTTTAAAGGGCCTCACCCAAAAAAAGTGGACCTGGGCATCTTCGGAAGCTTCTGGGTCAAGAAGTACTACCCTGATACCCTTAGATGCTACAAATGCCAGAAATTTGGGCATCATAAAGACCAATGCCAGGCAAAGGTCCCAACCTGTGCGGTCTGCAGCCAAAGGCACCCTACACAGGAGTGCATCGACAGAAAGCTGCGGGCATACCGACAATAGCTAAATGTCCAAACTGCAAAAAAGGACACAGCAATGGCCTGGGGATGTCCTGAAAGGGTAGCAAGGGTTATTTGCTGCCCTCCCCAAGGAAAAAAGAGAGCAATCAAGAGGAAGAGCGGCCCCCAAACCTCTACCTAGGAGAAGGTTCTATACTCAGGAGGAGCTAAGCAAAAGCTCTAGAGCCAGATCCTCGTCCAGAGCTCCAAAGCCTGCAACTCAGGGACCAAAACCAATGCCAAGAACTATTTTCATTAAGACCACGGTCTTGAGAGAAAAACTAACGGATCTAGTCACACAGGCCGTGACTGGAAAAATCAATGCGGAAGCTATAGCAATTAGCATTGAGCAAGTCCTGATGGACTTTGTCTCCAGATCACCTCTCATTCTTCAACCACCACACCTACCATTCCATCACCTCAATCACCTGTACCTTCCACATCCGCTACTCCAGATCCCACCCCCATCATCCCACTCATCCCATCCACCATCCCTCATCCACTCTCACCCCATCCACCTCATCCACTTCATTCTCTGAGGTCAAGGCAATTGCCTCTGCCCCTAGGGACCCAAGACAATACTCTTCAACTTACATCCAGGAGTAAGAGTTCTTAATTGGAACTCAGCCAGAGTAAGATAAAAAATTTCCTCCCTGATTGCAGGATGCAAAACTGAGGATATAGATGTAATCCTGCTACAAGAAACTCTTTTAACAGCAGGAAGGAAACTTAAAATAACGGGTTACAACGCCTACACCACACCACAGATAGGCACAGACAGAGGCCTAGCTACATTAGTCAAAACAAGCATACCAACAACAAGGTTACACAACCCTATTCCTTGTGGTTCCAATGTAGAGACACTAGCAGTAACAATAACACTACTGAATCCAATAATTGACATATACAACATATACAGGAAAGTAAACAGGGAGGACGCAGGAGAGCTACAACTGACACAACTCTTTGCTCATGCAGAAAGAACACCAACAATTATCTGCGGGGATTTTAATGCACATCACCCTATATTATCATCCCCATCAATGACAAACCCCTCAGGGGAACACATAGCCTTCGCCCTAGAGGAGTTTGAAGGAATCACCCTCCTAAACACAGGGCATCCTACACACTTAAGAGGAGGCAGACTGGATCTGACCTTTGTTACAACAGCAATAAGACATCTAACCAAGTGGCAAGTACACTCAACCCTGATTAGTGATCACTTTGCCACAGTAACAGAATTGGAGATGCAACAACTACCTCCTATTCCACCACCTCCACCAAGAGGGAATCAGGATCTAGCAGACTGGGTCTGCTTTCCACTACTAGCCATAGAGGAATGGGTAGCCAGCTACGTTCCTCCAGAGGACATAGATCAGCTAGAAAAAGACCTAGCTGAGGCTTTTCACAATGCAGCCAACAGAACTTTGCCCCTAAAGGCAGCAGGAGGTGACCATACATACAAGGACTCCTGGTACTACTGCCAGGAGGTTGAAAACCAGGCTAAACACAGTCACAAAAATATACAGAAGAAGGTCCACAATAGAAAGCATTGGAGATTGTGAAAGCCAAATTGGACACTAAGGAACAGAGGCTTACCTTCAGCATACCTATTTGGAAGATTTGCCAACATATATATATATATATATATATATATATATATATATATATATATATATATATATATATATATATATATATATATATATATATATATATATATATATATATATATATATGGATGCCTCTGGTTATATAAAAATAAAGATAAAACATTTCTGTATTTATAATGACAATTTTATATAATTTTATCTTTATTTTTATAACGTTTTTTCTTTCTAACCCCATTCAATAGTTAAAAACCTCCAAATGTTTTTTGCATTTCCCTTAAAGACTTATATATTGTGGAGCCAACCCTGTTTTCGAAATTGACCTCACGTTGTTGCAACACCATTTTATTCGAATAAATGTGGAATTTTCGAAAATGTACGTGGAGATCCCTTAGAGTTTATTCTCTTATGCCCAAATAAGGCAACTGAACTTTCTTTTCAATATTCCAGTGAAATGAATGAGATAGTTCATAAAATGCTTTTAATATCTTTGAACAAAACAAGTTTATATAGAGAAAAAAAGGAAAATATATACAATAAGTTGAATTATCAGGCATTTTTCACATAAATGTTTGGGATATTTCTCGACAGTTACAGATTTGTTATCAGTATTATACGAAAAGTTTTAAGACTCACCTATCCCGGAGCCACCCACTCCATCTCCAGCACCAGCTGTCCAGAAGACACCTGAAAAGATAGAAGCAGAGGACGCTCCACTCACCGCAACTCCGGAACCTGAGACCAACGTTTCAACCCTGGATCTAGACCTGACTGCACCGCAACTAGCAGAACTGCACCCTGAGGATTGCAACTGCACTCCATGCCTCTCACAGCTCCTAATGGAGGCTCAGGCAATCACCGAAAATGACCCAAGCTTGGACCTAAACTTGGCCGCTGCTGAGGGACCACAACCACCTGTCTGCCAACCCAAACAGCTTGTCAAATTCAAGATGGCAGCTGTAGAAGGTTCACCGTCATATGCAGCAGTTGCTGCTATTGCCACCGCCAACCCTGGCATCAAGATCACAGCCAGGGCCAACCTGAAAGGGGATTTAATTATATCCCCGAAGGACCTTGCCAGCGTCAACATCCTCCAACAGGAAACCTCCCTGACCCTCCTGGACCCCGAGAAGAGACTCAGACAGGCAGTGATCTATCGGTTTCCTGTCAACATGCCACTGTCATTCGTCACCGACTGCAGCAATGTTGCAAAAGCCGAGAGGAAGCTGGACCACCGCAAACTTCCCACCAAGGAAGTAACAGTCACCTTTATAGGGCAAGTCCCTAAAGCACTGGATTTGGGCCTCTGGGGGAAGTTTCCCATCAGAAGTCCACAGCGAGAACCACTACGCTGTTACAACTGCCAGCGCTATGGACACCAGAAAGAAGAGTGCAGGAACCCTACAATATGCGGAGTCTGCAGCCACCGCCATCCCACACAGGACTGCATTGACGCACACCGGAATGGGACAAAAACCCAGGCAAAATGTCCCAATTGTGCGGGACGTCACCATGCATGGAACAAGAAGTGCCCTGAATTCTTGAAGAGGCTACCAACCCCACTGGCAGCCCCACCGACCAAACCTGAGGCTGCGCCAAGGCAGATACCTAGCAAACCTGAGGCTGCACCAAGGCAGGCACCGAAACCCCAGCGGATTCAGCGAACCAGGCCTCCCAGACGACAATCCGAGGCTCCTCCTCCAGGAGCCCCTACTGCAGCCACGGACCAAGAACCCAGCACTGTTGTTAGCCCAGTTGAAGAGCCAACCTCCAGCGCTGTGAAATCTCCTCCCCAACCCCCAGCAATATCTGCCATCTTATCCCTGGCAGAGGCCCTGCCAGTGGATACCTTGATCCCCCTAGTACTGCAACTACTAGTTAAAGTCTGCTCCCTTGCTAAGACTCCCTCCTCTGTAATTCATTCCCTCCTCAGTCCCTTAGTTTCACCCTCCCCGGTGCAGAGATAGGCATCTATGCTTAAATCTGCCACTTTTTCCTACTACTCGAATTCTTCCCTCCTCTCCCAGTCTCTCCTACTTACTGGGACTTACTGCTATCAACACTTTTACCTACTACTAAAACCTTTCATTTCGGCTCCAAATGGTCCTGTTTTTTGGTCCGCAAGGTCATGCTCTTGGTGCTGAGCGACCACACTGGCAACCACGCTCAAGGGGCTGAGCAGTTGCAAGACCTATCTTTGCCAACCTGGCGACTATGCTCAAGGAGCTGAGCGGTCGCACCTGCAGCTACGCTCAAGGAGCTGAGCGGCTGCAAATCCAGACTTGAGAGACTGGTACTGCTGTGACACTATTGCCTACTTAGGGCAATAAATACTACGGGCTGCTACACAAAAGCCCGTGTCCAGCAGTAAGGCTGGGCAATTTTAACTTAGTACCTATTTTTTTGTGTTTGATCACCTACGGGCCGAACAATACAAAGGCCCGTGCCAACAAGAAATGTTGGCTTTAATACACCAACAACAACAACAACAACATATTATATATGATTCATATTCTTCTAATAGTAAAATATCTTTGTAAAGGAAAGAGTATTAATTATTCCTCCTAATAGGATGTAATTACCATCTTCTGTAGTAATCGGTAATTGCTTTTGGGATTAATTCCCATGAAATATTTAATGTTGTTAAGACTCACATTGCAAAATCTTCCACTGGCTTCTCGTTATGCAAATGATGATATGCAGCCATATATGGGGACTTTGGAATTTAGGGAATCTTAATATTGAGAACAAATTATATATGGAATATCCTTCACCCTTCGCAGGAATTTCCGAAAAATACTGATTTCTATATATAAAGATGAAAGTGACTCTCTGAGTAGGAGTTGCATCTAAATTGCCATAAAAATGAAAGGAATGCATAGGCCTATATACATATACGAGATATTGTGAACTGATAAATTGAAGCCTAGTTAGACCTATTGATCAGTGACCTTTGAGTGTTGTCCAATATTATTTCACAATTTTAATTTTGAACAATATTAGTAGCATCATTTTTCTATATTAGATTATTTCTATGGTAGATTTCAAAACCGAAATATTTTGTGAATTTGAGTTTTCTTTCTTTCTTAAATGTTTCGAAAGAGTCTTTTGTTCTGTTAATTGAATCAATCATTTAGTTAAAATCAATTAAGTGAAATTCTATGATTTAGGGCAATTTCATATATGTTTTATATATTGCTGTTTGGTTCCCAGTCACGAGCTTTAGTATATAGTATATATTATAGTTCCCAGACTTCGGGATCCATTCCAATATAATATATTTTGTTAATGCCTAGACCAGGGAACAATATATATATATATATATATATATATATATATATATATATATATATATATATATATATATATACATATATATATATATATATATATATATATATATATATATATATATATATATATATATATATATATATGTGGAGAATTTTTTAACGGTTGCGTTCTGAGTGGGAACTTAGTCCGGGAAAGTCTCCTTACAACAGTTACACAAAGTTCAACAGGGGAGGATAGGAGCACTTACTCTCGGGGCACAAACACCCTGCTAATACTTTACTGTCACAATTCACAAACCAACACTCTACATACAAAAGGGGGAAATTTTACTGTCCAGAGGCCTAAGCACTCCACACGATTTGAAATAATTTATGGCCTACTCTAGCTTTGTCAGGTCTATAGTCATTTCATTCTCAGGCTCTGTTCCGGCTCCGTCCCAGCTACCCCAATGAAATGCTGGACAGTTATTTTACGTTAATGTAAGGTAGACAAAATCCAAAATGGGAGCAGTGATGTAAAGTAGTTTAAAAGTTTAAAGATAAGGATCTTTACCTTCGAAGCAAATATATTAATGCAAAGTTCCTCGCTGTTACCACCTATAGACTTACTTAGGTTTTCTCTTTAAATATTGGGTACTTTGTCCCGTGATCAACTATTCATTTCACACATTAAAATAAATGAGGGAGCAAAAATACTAAAGAGGTTTAATTAACCTAATATTGATTTATTTCACAAATTTACATGAAAGAAACGGACATCTTAACAAAGGCAAAAAATGGTATAAAAAGAGATGCAATTCAAATAATGAAAATGATGAGTTAGACACGTGGTCTGCAACAATCAAAATAGGGTCTGGCTCGTGGCCCACGTGACCCAGAGACTATGTTAGTCTCAAAAGGCAAAAAATTGTATAGAAAAAATATATACACACAATCCCACCGCACACAGTCCGAATAGTGTAATTAGCCAGGTACCCTATCAAGTTAAAATTAGTCTAAGCTAATAAAAAATGGGGGAAAACTAAATGGCCATTGTTGTAGTACCTGCACTCCTTTGAAGTTTAGTCCTATGCCCGTGATAGCTGTTGACCTGGTTGTTGCACTAATTGGCACGCTGCACTCTTGCCTGGCTCACCCCAAAGAATCTCACTTTGGCTGCAACTAGGTACACCAGGTTCCTCTTCTCAATCTCTCCGACCGGCAGCAACAGGACTCGTTTTGGAAGAGGGGGAGCGAGGGGTGAGCCAGAAGTGGCCGGGTTCAATGACCAGGCAGGTCAGCAGGCCAGGGCAGCTTTTCGTAGAATGTGCTCGACACTACGGTCGAAGAGATCACCTGGCTTCACCTTGCCAAACAAGTGACGGTCATGATGCGCGCGGTAATCCATTGGGGTTGCCATATCGGGACTTAAGGACAGGGCAATATATTGTTGAAAGGAGTGCAGAGGAGGCAGGATTTTGTACTAAATACTCAGGTAAATCTTGCTGCTCTGAGGGAGGTTATATATACAATAATCCTACCTATTCTGGCTTGCTAAAAATTAATATTTAAAATGATTAATTAGCAATGGACTGGTGCGATAGGCATACATCTTAAAATTAACAAACCTTAATTGGTATTGAGAAATATAAGATGCATTAATTCAGCAGTATTGGAATTTATATAAAAATGTAGTTTAGGAATTTTAATCTCGACCCATGTAGTTTAAGGAAAGAACCAACATACGCCGTGGTTACACTAAGGCCCTCTATCGTGCGTATCTACGCTGTGACGTCACGAGCATGGCGTGCGCCACTGTCAACAAGTTTAAGTTAGTCCTCCCTATGTTTCGTTAAAGAAAACTAGATGTAGGAGAGAATGTTTAAGGGGTAGCTATAGTATTAGTAGAAGAGAGCTAAAAATACGATTAAAAGAAGAAGAGTGAAGAAAATTCTTCACACCCTGGGGATAAAGGGGAGAAAAAGGGAGAGGGGTTAGTTCCGGCAAATGTGATTCAACTACTTGTTAGTATGAGTGAGATAAGGATACTGGCTGAATGAAGAGTGAAGTTGTTCTTCACATCAACGTCCGTTTAAAGTTAATAAAACACTGTTGGCGTTAATCAAAATCAATTGAGTCAAAAGTTATGCTTTCACGTGAATTTGGGGATAATTGAACCACGCAGGCAATGCTTCACGGAAGCGTTAAGATAAGTAAATGATCAGTGTTAACTTTAAGCGTACGATGCAATGGTAATTAAACGATTAAAGATACTCAATTCTTCCCACCCTAGGGGTACGGATAGAGCAAACAAAACGAAAGCCAATAACGGTCGAGTTCAGCAACAAGTCAGGCCAAATGACAAATTAAAAATTATGGGGGTGAATCCCAATCCCGGTCTGACACCCAACGTTTTACATGAAATGATTTTACAAAGAAAATTACTGGCGTAATGAAAACTTTGTATTCATCGCCTGACAAAAGGAGAAAAGTTACTTCCTTCTCGGCGTTTAAAGGTGAAAATTTGCTTGACACTAGCCTGAATGATAAATCGAGATGAACTAGGTCTATGGGGACATCGTATTTATGACAGCTTGGGTCTTGGATGTCGTCTTTAAGAAAAACGTTTGCAAGGGGAGCAATTAAAGGAAAAGTTATATTCAGCACGAGCTGAAGGATGTCAGGGGGATTATGGCAACATGACAAGCTGTCAATGCAAAAATTAAATTTACGCTTTGAGGTTAAAGCAAGTGATTGACTGAAAAAATGCTGCTGTACGACTTGGCAAAAATAATAAAGGTTTAATGTGACGTCATATAGGACTGAATAAAAATAATGAATGGTGTTCATGGTACCGTTATCCTTAAGCAAATTGATTTGTAAACAGGCTCTAAGCTCCGGTGCTAGGTCTACCTGTGTGACCTTCACTAAATCCGCCGTCAGTGCACAAGGTTCCTTTCTGACGGCTACGGTCTTAACATTGTGATCACGCGGCTCTTTCTGAGGGCGGGTTTCAAATCCTAACGGGGATGTTCTAGCGTCAACACGGATTGGAACGGAAGTTACGGGCTTAAGAATAGGACAGTCAGGCAAAGCGAGCACTGGTCCCTGGGATGGTACGGTTTTAGTTATTGAATTTACCGGTACAGGCCTCTGCTGGCCATCACGCACACGGTTAAGTTGTGTGGTATCTGCGCTACCACTTGGGGGGTCCATGTTAAGACTGTGAATGAGTTTTTCTCCTCCAGGACGAACTGTCACCGGCGGCAAAGACAAAGGGGGTTGAGGACGATTAGACACTGGTGGCTTAAGGTTCGGAGATGAGGACGGAGCACGTGGGATTGACACAAAATTACTAATTGTGTGCCGTGTTGGCAACATAGTATTGGAATGCGACGATTGAACAGGTTGGGGAGTTGATGCAAAATTAATTACATTATGCTTTACTGCTGATATATTAGAAGTTTCAATTAGGGAACGTGTCACTGAAGGTGTTGCACTCGAAAAAGAACAAGATTGATTATCTTTAATTATCAAATTAGGATGAGCCATGAGGCTATTAAAAGCAATCTCAACTTTACTCGAACAGGCAGCAAGCACGGGATAATTTAATTTAACAATAGGATGGTCGTAATGACGTCTCCAAAAATTCTTGTAATTAAAAATTTCATCTCTTACTTTACCAATAAGGTTTTTAAAATGATTTACGGCTTCTGAACCCATGCTGGGAAAATCCACAGAAGCAAGAGCATGAAGTGCTAGGTCTGCGTCCTCACACACAAAGGTGAACGTCAACTCCTGTTCCTTAAGCCTAGCGTTAATCTCCTCGGGGCTAAGCGTTTCCGCCTTAGGCGTTGGAGGGATGTTTACGTTACTAGTGAAGTCCGCCATCTTGGAATGACCACGTTTTGATGAACGGATTCGTAAAAGCAAACAAGGGGTAACTGAATTTTAAAGGAATGTAAAAATGAAACGTTACAAATTTGCAAGGTTGATAATTAAACATTTAAATTTACTCATGATGGGAGGAAAAAGTTAAATGGACAAAAAACATATAAATCATGAAATTACTTTAAATTTCAAAGTGACCGGGTCCAACAAAGCAGACGATGCCCAGGTCACGTGACAAACTTTACTGAAAGAAATGACATACGCACTTGGCGATAAATGATTGAATCAAGTTACTTTAAAGTAAAACATTAGAAAGCACATGGGCTTATGAATGCAAAGATTCAAGTTAAAAGTTAAAATAACAGGTCGAGGCTGACACTGTTGTGACGATTTCACAATTACGGGCGCACTAAGGCAACCACTGAACTATTCAAAATGTAGATTGGCGCACAAGGCAGCAACTTTAAAGAGCACTCTCGTGGAGGCTAAACAAATATAAAATCTCCCTCACGCGGAGGTAAAACAAAAATATCGTCGCTAAAGGACAAAAACAATATTTCCTCGCTAAAGGAAATTAAATTAACTACACGCAGTAATTTACTTACGTTAGCAAACAATTACGCACCCTTAGTTTGGGCTGTAAACAAGATCCGCCATCTTGGAACAAACACGTGGAATGAAACGGACTTGGTGAAATTAAGTTTCTACGTTACTTGTAAGAACACTTAAAATTATGTTGCGCCAATTCGCTCTGTAGGACAAGGACATGTGCTAGGTATACGGGAAACGTTAGTTAGAAAAGTTAAGGTTTGTTAGGGAAGGTAAACGACACAAAGGAAGGTAGACCAAGGTACAAAATGTTACAAATTAGATGCTTAGCTAGCAAAATTAGTTGACAGGACGAGTACACCGGCGCTTTAGCTGAGCAGTAAACACGGGCGTCTGAACAACAAAAAAAACCTTAGTTCAAGTAGCTTAGAACTTTCTGGTATAAGTGGATTCCGCCACACGTGGGTGAACGGATCCGAGACAAAGTGAAGTTCCTACGACAAATTCTAGTCTTTCTGTAGAGAACATTCAAGCAACAAATTAACCTGGTTACGTAGCTCTTTCCTTAAACACGTGGTCGATACAAAAAGATCATGTTGATTACAAATTTCTCTTCCCAATTAAAGTCTGGGCATTACACATTCGACAAACTGGCTGTGTGCGTGTGGGTAAGTGATATAGCGAGTTACTATAGGCTTAATCAAGCTGATTAATTACGTTAATGCTTCATAAGTCAAAGGTAAAAGATCCGGTTCGAAGGACCACTCGTGTGGAGAATTTTTTAACGGTTGCGTTCTGAGTGGGAACTTAGTCCGGGAAAGTCTCCTTACAACAGTTACACAAAGTTCAACAGGGGAGGATAGGAGCACTTACTCTCGGGGCACAAACACCCTGCTAATACTTTACTGTCACAATTCACAAACCAACACTCTACATACAAAAGGGGGAAATTTTACTGTCCAGAGGCCTAAGCACTCCACACGATTTGAAATAATTTATGGCCTACTCTAGCTTTGTCAGGTCTATAGTCATTTCATTCTCAGGCTCTGTTCCGGCTCCGTCCCAGCTACCCCAATGAAATGCTGGACAGTTATTTTACGTTAATGTAAGGTAGACAAAATCCAAAATGGGAGCAGTGATGTAAAGTAGTTTAAAAGTTTAAAGATAAGGATCTTTACCTTCGAAGCAAATATATTAATGCAAAGTTCCTCGCTGTTACCACCTATAGACTTACTTAGGTTTTCTCTTTAAATATTGGGTACTTTGTCCCGTGATCAACTATTCATTTCACACATTAAAATAAATGAGGGAGCAAAAATACTAAAGAGGTTTAATTAACCTAATATTGATTTATTTCACAAATTTACATGAAAGAAACGGACATCTTAACAAAGGCAAAAAATGGTATAAAAAGAGATGCAATTCAAATAATGAAAATGATGAGTTAGACACGTGGTCTGCAACAATCAAAATAGGGTCTGGCTCGTGGCCCACGTGACCCAGAGACTATGTTAGTCTCAAAAGGCAAAAAATTGTATAGAAAAAATATATACACACAATCCCACCGCACACAGTCCGAATAGTGTAATTAGCCAGGTACCCTATCAAGTTAAAATTAGTCTAAGCTAATAAAAAATGGGGGAAAACTAAATGGCCATTGTTGTAGTACCTGCACTCCTTTGAAGTTTAGTCCTATGCCCGTGATAGCTGTTGACCTGGTTGTTGCACTAATTGGCACGCTGCACTCTTGCCTGGCTCACCCCAAAGAATCTCACTTTGGCTGCAACTAGGTACACCAGGTTCCTCTTCTCAATCTCTCCGACCGGCAGCAACAGGACTCGTTTTGGAAGAGGGGGAGCGAGGGGTGAGCCAGAAGTGGCCGGGTTCAATGACCAGGCAGGTCAGCAGGCCAGGGCAGCTTTTCGTAGAATGTGCTCGACACTACGGTCGAAGAGATCACCTGGCTTCACCTTGCCAAACAAGTGACGGTCATGATGCGCGCGGTAATCCATTGGGGTTGCCATATCGGGACTTAAGGACAGGGCAATATATTGTTGAAAGGAGTGCAGAGGAGGCAGGATTTTGTACTAAATACTCAGGTAAATCTTGCTGCTCTGAGGGAGGTTATATATACAATAATCCTACCTATTCTGGCTTGCTAAAAATTAATATTTAAAATGATTAATTAGCAATGGACTGGTGCGATAGGCATACATCTTAAAATTAACAAACCTTAATTGGTATTGAGAAATATAAGATGCATTAATTCAGCAGTATTGGAATTTATATAAAAATGTAGTTTAGGAATTTTAATCTCGACCCATGTAGTTTAAGGAAAGAACCAACATACGCCGTGGTTACACTAAGGCCCTCTATCGTGCGTATCTACGCTGTGACGTCACGAGCATGGCGTGCGCCACTGTCAACAAGTTTAAGTTAGTCCTCCCTATGTTTCGTTAAAGAAAACTAGATGTAGGAGAGAATGTTTAAGGGGTAGCTATAGTATTAGTAGAAGAGAGCTAAAAATACGATTAAAAGAAGAAGAGTGAAGAAAATTCTTCACAATATATATATATATATATATATATATAACCTAACCTATCCCACTTGACTAACAGCAATTAAAATAATTATCTTCTCGTGTAATTATGCCAACATTACTCAAATACAGGAAATTACATCGAAAACAACGACGTAGGCCTAATTTTACGTATCAAACCCATTCACTTTATCCTGATCGCGAGAAAGACGTATTTGGTGTTCGAATGTCTTTAATTCTAACTTCGACTTCGCATAAATAGTTATCATTGTGTACGTTTTATGATTTTAATAGTAAAATAGCCATTATTCAAATCAAATAAATTAGATATAAACAAAAATAAAGCACAAGTTACTTAAAGTTATGATTTACAGAATTAAAACTAAATTTTAAAAACGAAGCCGACGCTAAGTGAAATCGAACGATTGAATTCGGAGACGAGAACTCTCTCTCTCTCTCTCTCTCTCTCTCTCTCCAGAACTTGAACCTGAATTGTTGTTGCTACCGTTGTTGTTTTGGTGTTTGTTATTCATGATGTTGATAGTACAGTTGTTGTTCTGTGTTGTTGTTCTTGATGTATTTGCTGATTGTTTGTATTTAGGATGTTGTTGCTACTGTTGTTCTTGATGTTGTTGTCCTGTGTCGTTGTTCTTGGTGTTGTTGCTACTGTTGTTGTTTTTGTGTTTGTGTTCTTGGTGTTGTTGTCCCTTGTCGTTGTTCATGGTGTTGTTGCTACTGTTGTTGTTTTTGTGTTCTTGGTGTTGTTGTTATAGTGTTGCTACTGTTGTTTTATTAGTATTTGTTGTTCTTGATGTCGTTATTCTGTGTTGTTGTTCATGGTGTTGTTTTTGGTATTTATTTTCTTGATGTTGTTGCTACTGTTGTTGTTCTTTATGTTGATGCTACTGTTGTAGTTCTTGGTGTTGTTGCTAGTGTTGTTGCTACTGTTGTTGTTCTTCATGTTGTTGCTACTGTTGTAGTTCTTGGTGCTGTTGCTAGTGTTGTTGCTACTGATGTTGTTCTTTATGTTGTTGCTAATGTTGTAGTTCTTGGTGTTGTTGCTAGTGCTGTTGCTACTGTTGAAGTTCTTGGAATAATTGCTCTTAATGTTGTCGTTGTTTCCATGACTGTTGTTTTCTCTGTTGTTCCTTCTTATGTTGTTTTTCCTGGTGTTGTTATTAAAACCTTCACTGTTGTTTTTCTTGATATCTTAGTTCTTGTTGTTTCAGTGTTTTTTATCTTGGGATGTTGTTTCTTATGTTGTTGTTCCTAATGACATTTTCCTTTAAAATTGTAAAACTAATGATGATGAAATTAAGATGAAGATTTCTCTCCTCTGTAATTCAAGGCTGATGGGTTCGAACGTTCAAAGGGATTTGACTTCATCTCCATATATAATATCTATTTATTACAAATATAACAGAAATTAAGGCTTGTAATGATTAGATAAAATCATGGAGTTCTTTTGATGAATTCAATGATAGTTATACCGCAAATAATATGTGTAGAATCACTTATGTTCAATTCAAGTCAAAATCGAGGACATACGAACGCAAATAGAACACTATTGTTGCTACACTTGTGTCAAATCTTAACTCGAACGAATGCTCGAAGTGATTTGACTTCGTCTTCATTTGTTAAATTTATATGAAACAATTATAAAGTAAAGTGAGTCTGGTAATTCTTAATGATTAGAATGAATGTATTTTTGTTGAATTTAAGCATATGTGTACCGGGAACAACTAGCATTATAAATACTTGTCCAAATGAAGTCAAGCTTGAACACATACGAACGCAAATACTTGAGAAATGGTTGCAACAACGTGTCCCCCTCACTCCTTATTTTAAGGCTGAGATCATCTATAACGAAAGAACGAGACTTGTCAAATCATAGATTGAATTCCCAAATGGAGTTTATTATGTTTTATTATAAACTAAATGATAAACTTTTAGGTCTTACGTGACATTAATAATTAATTTCTTTGCTTAGTTGTTTCTTGTGGTGTCTGCAACCTCACCATCATCCATGTGAGGTAAGGATATGGTGTGTGGTGGAACCTGTTGGTTTACCTGCTGACTCATCAGCAGCCATTGCCTGGTCTTCCCTGGGCCATTGATCATATCTCTAACCTCAGAGACCCATCACATACCCACCCTGCCCATAACCACACATTACCCAATCCTACATTACCTCCACCCACTTTAACCCCACCCAAGCCCCAAGACCTGTGCCACCCTACCCCAGCCCAACCCCTTCCCACCCTAGCCTACCCCCAACCCTCCCCCATTCCCCTGGCCTAACCCCAACCCTACCCCAGCCCAACCCCTTCCCACCCTAGCCTAACCCCAACCCTCCCCCAGTCCAACCCTACCCTACCCCCCAACCCATTTCCACCCTACCCTAAACCCCAACCCTTCCCACCCTACCCTAACCCCCCCCCACCCATTCCCACCTACCCTACCCCCCCACCCATATCGGTGCTAATATAGCGTGAGGTCTACCTCCCGTTAGCACTGTAGCGTGAGGTCTACCTCCCGTTAGCACTGTAGCGTGAGGTCTACCTCCCGTTAGCACTGTAGCGTGAGGTCTACCTCCCGTTAGCACTGTAGCGTGAGGTCTACCGCTGAATTATTCGTCCCTCATAGATAAGACACATTTCATACATTTGTTTAAGCAATTAAACATATTTTAGAAATGTCTTAAAATGATAATTGGAATTTTAATTACAATGAAAAAAAAAATAATAAAGGTAAAAATAAACATGTTATCATATATTTCCATATTTATTCTAGTGATACAAAACAATAAACACTTAATTTAAACATATCTTAGAAATGACTTTAATAGATAATTGGATTTCTAATTACATTAAAAAAAAGAATAAAGGTAAAAATAAACATGTTATCGGTCTACTGCTAAATTATTCGTCCCTCATAGATAAAACACATTTCATACATTTGTTTAAGCAATAAACACTTCATTTAAACATATCTTAAAAATGACTTAAATAGATAATTGGATTTCTAATTACATTAAAAAAGGAATAAAGGTAAAAATAAACATGTTATCATATATTTCCGTACATTTATCCTAGCGGTACACACTTCGTACATCTTCTAAGAAAGACAAATAGATCATTGGAATTTTTTCTCATCACCTTCCAGCAAAAATAAAGATGAGACTGGAACCGCTGACGACCAACACCTCGCATTAATCTCTTCAGAATCATCATTTTAGCGTCCAACCACGATCGCTCAATTGCCTGTGTGTGTGCTCCTGTCGCTGGATCCCCATAATATTGCTGGTGATTCACTGTAGAATGCTGGTACCCCATGGCATTTAGGTTGCGGAAGGTCCAAGCTTGTCGCGTGGTAGACCTCACCCTATGCCTGGGTAGGCGACATATGGCGGTAGACCTCACGCTATAGTAGCACCCCCATATCCACCCTACCCTCCACCCATTCCCACCCTACCCTAAACCCCAACCCTCGCCCTCATCCCTCCCCCAGTCCAACCCTTCCCACCCTACCCTAACCCCCAACCCATTCCCACCCTACCCTAAACCCCAACCCTCATCCCTCCCCCAGCCCAACCCTTCCCACCCTACCCTAATCCTCCCCCCCACCCATTCCCACCTACCCTACCCCCCACCCATATCCACCCTACCCTCCACCCATTCCCACCCTACCCTAACCCCAAACCCATTCCCACCTACCCTACCCCCACCCATTCCCACCCTACCCTAACCCCAAACCCATTCCCACCTACCCCCCCCCCCAACCCATTCCCACCCTAACCCCCAACCTATTCCCACCCTACCCTAATCCCCAGCCCTTCCCCACCCTAGCCCCACCCCCAGCCCCCAAAGCCCCAATCCCACCCCCCCCTTTTCCCTTCCCCTTGTTACCCCCACCCTCCCCTCCCCCTCTACTGAGTGCCAACTGGTTGGCTCCTCCTATTTATACCCTCCACTCATTTCGAATCAACCAATCACAGACCTCCATTTCATTTTAGCCAACCACAGCTCGTCCTCATCGAAACTTGTTGCCAAATGTATAATAATCTTAGACACAGAATGAGGGATGAGGTTGCTACACCTACATGTCTTATCTGACCTTGGCTGCGACCAACTACAGTTTACTAACTGTCAGAAGATAATTATCTTCTCAGATAAAGAGAAATCTTAAAAATTTGTGTACATTTTGTTCAAATATTAAAGAAAATTTACATAAAACAATGGCGTAGGTCTAGTTTTACGAATGAAATTCTTGATTTGCAATATTTGCGAAATAAATAATTCTTGTGTTCGAATGTCTTTAATTCTAACTTCGACGTCGCATAAGTAGTTATTAATTTGAGCTTTTCAGGCTTATTATAAACACTTATAGGCCTACACTTAAAGCCTAAATTCCTTTATATAAAGCTATGATTGATAGTCTTTCTTATTATAACAGTCATTAGAGATAATAAAAACGAAGTCGCTGTCAATACAAATCGAACATATCCGAGAGGAGAAATCTTGTGACGGTTCGTTCGTATGTTGCTTTTCTTTGGTGTCAATATTTTCTTCCCTTGTTGTACTTTATAATACAAATTACTGTATTTATTTAATTTTATGGATTTTGTTTATTATTTTCTGTAATGTATTTCAAATTGACTAAATCTGATAAAGGATCTGACCTTAGTTCAATGTTACTCGAGTGTGTGTGTGTGTGTGTGTGAGAGAGAGAGAGAGAGAGAGAGAGAGAGAGAGAGAGAGAGAGAGAGAGAGAGAGAGAGAGAGAGAGCTTAGAAATATATTATGAATAGACACAAAAGGGAAGTCTAAATAAACTAATTTTTGTGAAAATAAGAAGACTTAAGCCTTTTATTTTCAAACCTTATAGGGAAGACCTAAAGCAAATAATATGATAATTTTCATTTATTGAAAGAAATATAGAAAAGAAGTAAATATTTAGACATGATTTTGAGTAAAAGCAAAATAATATAATAGAAAGATAAACTAAATCGCTAGATTTTTAGAGGCGCCGTTGTAAAGGTCTCACCTGACGGTCCTGCTTTTAGAGGAATTGTCCCAAAATAGGGAAATTTCTAGTGAATCTGGGGAAAATTGTCCCAAAATAAGGATATTCTAGTGAATCTGGGGAAAATTGTCCCAAAATAAGGATATTCTAGTGAATCTGGGGAAAATTGTCCCAAAATAAGGATATTCTAGTGAATCTGGGGAAAAAGTTGTGAAAGTCAAAATTTTTCTGGTTTGCTGTTGTGAGTTAAATTCCAATGTTTTTGGTTGAAAAATATATCTTATGAGAAAGAATATGTTATATAATGTACTTTGTGAAGATGATGAACTATAGGTAGCACTTGTAATAGCTTGTTTTGAAGAAATACTATGGGGAAATTACCTAATATTTGAGATTTTAATGTTTTAAAACTAGAATGCTCTTTAGGTTTAGTATTTTAACCACGCTGCATTAATAACTGACAGTTTTGAGCTGTTTTCCTGGTCCTATCACATGTGGAAACATTGTTTGTGACTCCTACAGGACCTGAAATATCTGTTTCTCGTATACATAGTACTTACAGGAATTCTCAATAAGAAACATAAGTCTAGGAATTAATCGAATCAAACTCATCTTTTTATCTGTAATCATTATTATTTTAATCTTATTTATTTATGTTAATTATCCGTCTTTTATTGAAACAATTGTCAAAATCACCCGATTATGCGCAAATTATTTGCGCAAATGATACACTTGCTGACTGAACTGGCTTACTCATTTGCGCAAATAATTTCTGCATAATCAGGTAATTTTGACAAGAGTTTCAATAAAAGACGGATAATTAGCATAGATGGTTAAAATAATAAGGATTCCATACAAAGACGAGTTTATTTGTATTAATTCCCAGACACTTACATAGCTGTCCAGTCAGCCAGTATGGAGATGCCATATTGGAGAGAGACAAAGCCGCTCTATTCACTACAATAATAATTGATTTTTCAACGTTAAATAAATACATTTGTATCGGAATTTAAATTCCTAAATTACGAAAAAGTATTTTGATAATTTTTTCTAAGTTTTGTGACACTTTTGCCTCAATTTTAATAATATTTTCATTAATGGTACAAGTTCTATACATTAACCAACAGTAATTGATTTTTCAACGTTAATGAGAAACATTTGTATCGGAATTTAAATTCTCAAGTTACGAAAAAACTGATAATTATTTTCTACATTTTGGCTCAATTTTAATAAAATTTTCATTAGTGGTACTAAAGTTATGTTCGCCACTTCTTTGATTAAGTTGTCGGGGAGCCATTTGTTTAAAAAGTTTGATTCCCTTTTTTTTCGAAGTGCGAAGAAAATTAATACATTTTTTTTCATTTTTAGTGTTTATTTGACTTGATTTGTATCAAAATTTGTAATATTTGTATTATTTGTGCTTTAATATCCTCAATATATTACACAATGAAATAGTTCGAAACTCTGATTATACATTTGGGAGCCATTTGTTTATTTACAAAAGTTTGTTTACGAAGGTTTGGGACTGAATACGTCTATTCTCTCCTTAAAAAAATAAAACATTTCCCGTTATTTCGAACTATATGTGAGGATGGTGAGTGAGAATATAACTTTAATTTTAAGTTAGAATCTTTAACTTCATAAATATCTCAGGATTTGTCCTATTAAAAGATTATTTAAGGGATTTTTGAACGAGTTGAAAAGTTCGGACAAGTTTTGGTTAAAAACTTTTTTTTTTATTATAGCCTTATATTATGAAATTCATATATTGTGTGGTTTATTTTAATTGTAATCTACGAATATGTATAAGATAAGGTCTTATTATAAAACAAATATATGAATTATGGGTGACATTATCTTGTTCCAAACCAATTTCAGGGCAAAAGTAAGGCCATTAAGGTAATTTGTAGAACAGTGGGCTCACCCACCCAATGATGTAAATAGTCTGGTGGCCGTAATATCTTGCCATAATATCTTGCCATAATAGGCTAAATTAAGTGGATGGTATATTAGATTGGGCCCTATATCTTGTATTTGATAAAATAGGAATCTAATTTTCTCTTATTTGAGCCTATGTCCACTAGTCTACAAGTGCACCCATCATTGATTTCCAGTCGCCTGTGTGTATGTATGATGGCAGTGTAAGGGGGGTGGGGGTTGCAGGGGGCCGTTAGCCCCTCCCCCACCGTTAGATAAGTACGTAAGGACATGGCTTGTAGGTTAGGGGGCCGAAGTTTATGTCATTTGGTCTCCATTTTCAATGCATGCGGGAGGAACTGGCCGTTAATATACAAAGGCTCCCATGTGGATATCTAAGCTTCCCCTGAGTAATTAGCAAATGAACCTCATCTTGGATATGTTCCTCTAACTTAGGCCTACCGAGTAATTATGCCATTTATTGTAACCTATTTTACGAAGTAGGACCTAAATTGTGGCAAGAGTTCCATATTAGGAGTTATAAGGGACAAGCCAGGGGCTTTGCATCTTGAAATACTCCACTATGTAGGTTCCTCTATCCTTTTCTAAAGGCCATTGCTTTAATTGCAAGGCTTATTATAAGCGTACTTTTGTTCTTTGTTAAATATTTATGTGAGCTTGTAATATTTTGACTCCTTTTAGGGGTGTATGTATGATGACGGACATGTCCCCATAACTCCCTTCTGTTCAACCCTATCACTAAAAATACGTCGGTCTAAGTGGGATCGCCGGGTGGTGTTAGCCCTCTCATAGGTAAGTAGGTAAGGACATGGCTTGTAGGTTAGGTTAAGTGGGGAAGTTTAGGTTAGGTAGTGTTCTATGCATGCAAGAGGCCCTGTCCGTTATTATACAAAGGCTCTCATATTATTACAGTTACGGCTACGTGCTTTTCGTAACTCCTGACTCCTGTATCTATCAAATTTATAGGAATTTCTGTAGCAAATTATTAGTTCTAATTCATGCCCACAGATGGATTTAGGATATTGAAATAATATTTATATATATATATATATATATAATAGTGTGCGTTTTGAAGGAGTTACACTCGACTTCCTGCCTCCAGAGATGTGTGTGTTCTCGGAGGTATTGAAGGAGGGGTAGGGTGCACACCTTAGGAATCAAATTGCCTGAGGGGTGTGTTTCTTGGAAGAAGAAGTGCACCTGTAAATCGACCTGTTAGAAATACGTGCTTTTCAACATAGACGGGCACTCGGTAATACTGTACTCAACTGCTCTTAGTCGACCATCTGTGCTTTACTATTCAATATTTGGGATAACGCTTGATCTAAGACTAGCATATCATTGATGATCCATACAGAAATAGTTTGCATATTCTAAACTTAGATACCTGGCTTTATTTTCTATTGAAATCTAGAGTACCTTAACTGAGAATGGCCTAAACTTATGTGGCTTAGGGAATAGTCCTATATACCATATATGTATTTAATGATAGTCTCTAATGCTGTGCGGCTCATGTATTGTCATTATGGTAATTTCAGAAAGAAAATCCCTCGGACAGGTGCTCCGAAAGCCGAGTACCTCACGAAGCGAAGAACCTCTCAATCAGGCTAGGGTTCAGATGCGTTTTGACATGGTCATCCATGGATGAACCTGGATGACGAGAGGATTACATTATCAGTATGGATGACGTATCTAATAAGGAGTCTCCCTGCACATATTAGGTTCTCAGAGTTGGAGAACTATCCTAGATCGGTCGAGAAACCTCTGGAGATGTGTGAAGCAATGAAAACCATAGAAAGATGCAAGTCTTAAGGTATGGAACATAATGCAGACTATATTTATTGAATTCCAATTGCTTGCAAGGCCTTTGATACTACCTGACTACTGTACAGTGATACCTCGGTACTCGACCATAATCCGTTCGAGATCCGTGTTCGACCTCCGATTTGTTCGAGTACCGAATTTTTTTTCCCCATAAGAAATAATGGTATATATTCTATTCCGTTCCCAAGCACTCGAACAGGCCCAAAATATTAATAAAACGTGTACCTAAACAACAATAATTATCTAAATGTGTATGAAATTGGTCAGAAAATCCTATAAAACAATTTTAAACCATTTACTGTACTAAAATAAAACAATTTTAAACCATTTTCTGTACTGTAGTGAACATACCTTTGAGCAGCGGTTCGATGGCATACAGGGATGGATGTGGAGAGGATGGAAGGGGGAGGTTACTGCTTGGAAGGAGAGTCCCCTTCCATGATGTGGCGGGGTAGTTCTCCTTCAGGAGTTGTTTCTCTCTCCAATGAAAGGGTGGGCAGATCTATTTCAGGGGTTTCTTCTCTTCTTTGTCTCTTCTTTGGAGGAGAAACAGGCTTTGATGTAGCAGCTTTCTTTTCTTTTGTGAAAAACTGGTCTATTGTTAATTGTTTCTTCCTCCTCTGCAGTATTCTTCGAAAATGATGAATACCTGTTCTATTACGAATACCTGTTCTATTACGAAACTTTTCAAACCAACCCCTGCTCGCTTTAAATGTAAATGAATCACTTTCACTGGTACTCGGACTTTTCTTCACTAATTCTTCATAGATATGCAACGCTTTTTCACAAATGAACGCTTCACTAACACTTTCCCCGGCCAACTGTTTTTCTTTAATAAATATTAAAAGCAACTTTTCCATCTCCTCAATCACTTGTGGCCTTTGCTTAGTTACCGCCGTAACTCCCGTTGCAACATTCGCCTTCTTAATCATTTCTTTATGCTTTAAAAACGTAGAAATGGTCGACTTCGCCATTCCGTATTCTACCGCTAAATCGGACACTCGTACACCATTCTCATATTTCGCTATAATTTCCTTCTTCAACTCGATCGTTGTTCGCACTGTTTTCCTCTTCTCCTTCCCCTTAACACTCATTACTTTCTTGGGACTCATTATGAAAGCTAAAAAAGCAATTAAAAGCACTGAAAATCACTAAATCACAACGAATGCTGATCGCGCGTTGTCTGAGTGACGCTCTCAAGAGAACTGATGCTTCCCGAACAAGCGAGAGTGGCCGAGATGGCGCGATCATCACAAAGCCCATGCGGTCGTCACGTGTTCGGCTGGTCGAGTACCGAATTTTTGGTCGAGCACCGCAGCAAAAATTTCTCGAAAATTTTGGTCGAACTCCGAATTGTTCGAGTATAGAGTCGTTCGACTACCGAGGTATCACTGTAGTCACTTATTTTTGTCTTGATAATAGCAATAAATAATTATAATTATGGTTCGTCGTTCAATTAGTTCGTTATGCATGTTCGTAATATTAGCCATGCAGTTAATTCTAATAGTCACACCTTTTCCATCATGAGGCTCAATACTTCACTGTACTCTATAAGTTTTATTCGAGCTGCGACCAATTTGTGGAATGATCTTCCTAATTGGGTAGTTAAATCGGTAGAACTTCAAAAGTTCAGACCTGCAGCAAATATTTTTATGTTGAACAGGCTGACACAAGTCTTTATATAGTTTATATATGAAAGATTTATTTTGATGTTACTGTTTTAATATATATTATTTTAACTGTTCATTATTTTTCATATCGTTTATTTATTTCCTTATTTCCCTACCTCACTGGGCTCTTTTTCCCTGTTGGAGCCCTTGGGCATATAGCGTCTTGCTTTTCCAACTAGGATTGTAGCTTAGCTAATAATAATAACAGTTTAATGTATTTTGCAGTCAACAATACGAACAGTGTTCTAGTGGGACGTGTACGTCTAAGGAAATGCACGTCTATGAGCTGAATGAAGTCAAGATCTTTCTCAGTAAGCGAGTGGAAGGCTTTCGCTGCTGAAGCTAAACTGGAGGCTATAGGAACCAGTTATCGTAATATAGAATCACTTCAAGAGTGAACTAAAAATCTGCTTACACTTGATTCCAGAGATGTGAAAATGAAATCAAAGATATTATGAAGGTGGGTGGTGTACACAGCAATACTATGTTTTATTTCATCATTTCTACAGGCTTTTGATACCATAACCTGTAGTACTACTGTATATAGTTTTTTAGAGCATTTTGATTTTCTGTTTTACAAAACCAGTCAATTATAAAGCAGCGCTGTTTCATATTTCATAATTGATACAGGATTTTGATACAATAACCAGCAATACTGTATAGTTTTTAAGAGCACTGGTTTTGTATTATAATTATAAAGATCCTAGTACTATATACTGTAGCATGAGTTACAGTAAATTCCTCTCCTTTTTCCAGGTGTGAGCATTTACGTCAACTACGTGTGGACAGTTCTGTATTTTCCAGGAGTGTCGTTTATTTCAAGAACCTATTTTTTATTCTTTGATTTGTGAGTATTTTGTAGTAAGTCTTTGTTATAATGAAGACTATTCTTACTCAAATACAAACCATCATTTATTAATAGGAGTGGGATTCAGCGAAACAGAAACTCGGCTGTTAAAATCTATAGAGATAGTGGCAGTTACTGCTGGGTGGCCAGGAAGTCCCACCTAATTGGCAGTCCAATGAGCAGCTACTTTGAATTCAGCTACTGTGTAGTAGTGATATACTCTGTGTCCTTAACATTGGCTGTTTTTAATCATTTTATGCTTTTCTTTTGTTTTTTAAAAGTGTATTTGCTGTCTTCTTCTGGTGGAAAACCCAGTTGCAGACATGCAAATCTGCCTTAGTTAAGCCTGGCTGCACTTGCAGCAGGTTTACGAGTCGGACTTCTGTGGACCCCAATCTCATTTGTCCTTTGTGCAAGGCTCATGAGTGCTCTCTCAGTCATGCCCAGTAAAGAGTGTAGGTGATGACCTCCTTTGTAATGGTCTGAGTGTGGTAGAAGGAGGATGAAGTAGTCTTAGAGAGACTCTTCGACTTTAGAGGTGGTCATGCCAAAACTGCCGCTGAGGATGCTCTTTAGCTCCTCCTTCTCGCCTTCTGGTTCTCTTAGTGCTGCTTTCTTTGGCTTCCTTTAGAGCAGAGTCCTCTGGAGGAACACCAAAGAAGGAGGAGACCCCATTTGACCCTGGGGCAGGCTTCAAGAGAGGTAGGAGTATCACCTTCCCCTGCCTCCTTGTCGTTCGCCCCCCTTCATGATAAATGACGACGATGTCTGCAGGGACTTGGACCTGAGGAAATTGTGGCTTCAATGGTAATCCTTGTGCATAGAAGCTGCAGAAAAATGTTAGTAGACGTTAGGACGTCCAGGACTCCTACTGTTATGCCCTTCTCTTCTGCTGTTCCACCTGCAGAAAGAGCGCAGGATATGACGATGACCATCAGCAAGTCTTTACGTACTGTAGGAAAAAATCCTCAGTCTTCTCCTGTGGTTTCATCGCCGCCAGCCAGGAAATCCTTGACTTCTACTTCTGGCAAGGCGAAGAAGCGTGCGCACCCTCTCTCCCCGACAAACAGTGTTTCCTTTGTCATATTTCATAAATAAACAATAAAAAGGGACTTATGTCATCCTGTTCAACATAAAAACATTCGTTGCAAGTTTGAACGTTTGAAGTTCCACCGATGAGGAAGATCATTCCATACAGTACAAGGGAGAGGATGGACAGGCGTATGCAAGCCCATTTTTTTTAAATGAGAAACTTTTTCAGAGACCATATCCTTTAAGGATATACTTTCTTCCATGACCGTCTGTTAGGTGTTGGCAGAAACCTATCACTTGGGATATATTTTCCCCAGGTTCGTAGGAGGTTGACAGGAGTTACTTCTTCGACTCATTATACAGGTCTAAGTGCTTGGACATTCCTAGAATTAAAGTAGCCATTTTGCGTACAGGAATTTCCTCCGTCTTTAAGATAAGTCTTCTATGAGAGGACAAAGGTTTATTACCTCCGCCAACGAAGTTGGAGGGACGTTATGTTTCCGCCCCTGTTTGTGTGTTTGTAATTTGTGTGTGTTTTTTTGTTTGTAAACAGCTTCCTGGTCAAAATTTTAATCGTAGAGTAATGAATCTTACAGCGGTTAACCATTATGTAAACAGCTGGAAATTATTAATTGTTCTGTAACTGAAATACAAACCACGCTATTTACATGGGGTGATTACTTCGGCGCAGCCGATGACGAGCCATAAAGTTTTAACGAGGGTTTCCTACCCCACCTCTAGTTAGGGGGGGGGGGGTAGGGAGGGGTAGCTAGCTACCCCTCCCCCTCACACACACTGGAGAATACTCCACTTTACTTTTGGCTCGGATAGTGATCAGAAGTCTCCGCTCCCATCCTCACTTAACGGCCATTATTGTTTTGTCTTTTAACTTACCTTTTCTTATACTGTACTTGATATATTTAAACATTATAGATGTTTATGTATATTTTGGTGTATAGAAGATAGTAAGTTTCCTTTGCTTTCGGTGTTGTGCGGTGTGTGTTGTGTATGTTCTACGAGAGTATCGCCGGCTTTGCAGGCCACTACGATCTTTTCTTGATCACGGCCTTTTCACTCCTTGGCCACCATGGTTGCCTTCGTGGAGACCGGCCCTTCTCTTGAGGTCGTTCACCTCTTACTCCGTACTACGCCTACGATAGCCTCTCAGGACCGAGTCTCTATTTCGTTTTATTTGTGTCAGTTATTTTTATGAATATAATTGTGTTTTAACTTTTCTGCTCAGGGCTCACGTCCCTTCGGGGGTCGGTGATCCTTGGTACATTCAAAGTCAGTTGCATAATTATAATGTTATAATTCTGTTTTGTTAACCTTTGTCCCCCCCCCCCTCACCTGGGCATGCCAGGTGGGGGAGGGGGGCCGCATACCTCCTTTCGTTCTTATGTTTTTTCCCTCGGGGTTTCTCTTCGGAGTTTCACCCGGGGGAATTTCTGTTAAATAATTATTCTGTTTTATTTTCCAGTTTGCGATGCTGTTTCTTCGCGCCTGTTGTGTGCCTTCGAAGCAGAGCTGTCCTGTTTTTCCTGGGGAGTCGGCTTCGCCGCCGTCTCACAAGGCGTTCGTCAGGGGCATTCCTTCTCTTAGAAGTTCCCCCGTGACCACTGCCAGCTCTTCATTGCATCCTAGAACGATAAGGAGGTTCACCTCCAGGGTAGTTAGTTAACTTCCCTTTTTACTTTCCTTGGTCTTTAGGCGGTTATGCTTTGGGGGCTGAGCGGCCGCCCCTGTAACTTGCTCAAGGGGCTGAACGGTTGCAAGGCTAGACCATGGTACTAGCAACTATACTCTTGGGGCTGAGCAGCTGCAGGATCAGCCTGGCCCTCTCTCGTTCGCAAGGGAGGCCGCAATAAGGGCTCCTCCTTGGAGGATTGCTCCTTTTGTCTCTTCTAAGAAGTGTCCCCTCCCGTTCGCGTGAGAGGACACTCACAGAGACTCCTCTTCGGAGGATTGTTCCTGTTTACGTCTGCTGATCTTAGGGCCTTTCGGGGCTCCATCACCAGTCTCTTCTACGAAGTGCTCACCTCTCTCGTTCGCGAGAGAGGCCACTCATAGAGACTCCTCTTCGGAGGATTGTTCCTGTTGACAACAGCTTGCTGTTTAGTAACTAGCATTTCGGTGTTTAGTGACAGGGAAACTTCGGTTTCCCTTTTTTCCCTGACCCTTCGGGGTCTCGGAGCTTTAGTTACGCAGGTCCCTCGGGCTCTCGTAACTTTAGTCACTTCTACACTTCGGTGATTAGTGACGGAGAAACTTCGGTTTCTCGTTGCGTTGACCCTTCGGGGTCTTGCAACTAATCCTCAGTGTACCTGTTGCCTGCTGTATCCGTTCCTGACTGCAGACGCGCCTTGGGCGCCCACGCCCCCGTTATCTAACGGGCTCCTCCCTTCGGGGCAGGAGAGACTTTCTCACACTTTGAGTAAGTCCATTAAGTGCCAGGCTTCACCTGCGCGCCAACGTTCCCTTACGCGCTTGCGCTCGACTGCTGTTCCTGCTGTTCCTGAGTCTGGCCCTCTCTCGTTCGCAAGGGAGGCCGCAATAAGGGCTCCTCCTTGGAGGATTGCTCCTTTTGTCTCTTCTAAGAAGTGTCCCCTCCCGTTCGCGTGAGAGGACACTCACAGAGACTCCTCTTCGGAGGATTGTTCCTGTTTACGTCTGCTGATCTTAGGGCCTTTCGGGGCTCCATCACCAGTCTCTTCTACGAAGTGCTCACCTCTCTCGTTCGCGAGAGAGGCCACTCATAGAGACTCCTCTTCGGAGGATTGTTCCTGTTGACAACAGCTTGCTGTTTAGTAACTAGCATTTCGGTGTTTAGTGACAGGGAAACTTCGGTTTCCCTTTTTTCCCTGACCCTTCGGGGTCTCGGAGCTTTAGTTACGCAGGTCCCTCGGGCTCTCGTAACTTTAGTCACTTCTACACTTCGGTGATTAGTGACGGAGAAACTTCGGTTTCTCGTTGCGTTGACCCTTCGGGGTCTTGCAACTAATCCTCAGTGTACCTGTTGCCTGCTGTATCCGTTCCTGACTGCAGACGCGCCTTGGGCGCCCACGCCCCCGTTATCTAACGGGCTCCTCCCTTCGGGGCAGGAGAGACTTTCTCACACTTTGAGTAAGTCCATTAAGTGCCAGGCTTCACCTGCGCGCCAACGTTCCCTTACGCGCTTGCGCTCGACTGCTGTTCCTGCTGTTCCTGAGTCTGCCTTCAGAGACACCCTGTTCCAGTATTCAGTTAGGCTGCTACCAACGTTCCCTGCACATTTTGCGCACATCGTTGGGGTTCCTGAGATAGCGCACTGACGCTCACCAGCGTTTCAGCCTACGGTGTCTCTAGTCTCTTCTACGAAGGACACCTCTCCCGTTTGCGGGAAAGGTATCTCACAGAGACCACTCCTCGGAGTATTTAGTAGTCCCTCAGTTGATCGTCAGCACTGAAGTAGACCTCCTGGTCCTCTTCAGGGGATGCCCTCCCTTTTAGGGACACATCCCAGTTCCTGATCTACGAGTTAGCGATCCTTCAACCATTCCCGACGATCTTCTGCTCGCGCTAACGCGTAAGCGTTGATGATCGCCCGCGCGTGGGATGGTTTCCCGCGCGCGATCGTCGACGATCGTTAGCCAACGATCTTCTGTTCCTGGTAACGCGTAAGCGTTGATGATCGCCCGCACGCGGGATGGTTTCTCGCGCGCGATCTCGCGATCGTCAACGGTTTAGCCGACAATCTTCTGCTCGTGCTAACCCGTAAGCGTTGATGATCGCCCGCGCGTGGGATGGTTTCCCGCGCGATCGTCGACAATCGTTAGCCGACGACCTTCTGTTCCCGCTAACGCGTAAGCGTTGATAATTGCCCGCGCGCGATCTCGCGATCGTCAAGGGTCGTTAGCCGACGATCTTCTGTTCGCGCTATTATTATTATTATTATTATTATTATTTGCTAAGCTACAACCCTAGCTGGAAAAGCAAAATGCTATAAGCCCAGGGGCCCCAACAGGGAAAATAGCCCAGTAAGGAAAGGAAAGAAGGAAAAATAAAATATTTTAAGAAGAGTAACATTAAAATAAATATTTCCTATATAAACTATGAAAACTTTAACAAAACAAGAGGAAGAGAAATTAAATAGAATAGTGTGCCTGATTGTACTCTCAAGCAAGAGAACTTTAACCCAAGACAGTGGAAGACCATGGTACAGAGGCTATGGCACTACCCAAGACTAGAGAACAATGGTTTGATTTTGGAGTGTCCTTCTCCTAGAAGAGCTGCTTACCATAGCTAAAGAGTCTCTTACTAAGAGGAAAGTAGCTACAGAACAAATACAGTGCAGTAGTTAACCCCTTGAGCGAAGAAGAATTGTTTAGTAACCTCAGTGTTGTCAGGTGTGTGAGGACAGAGGAGAATCTGTTAAGAATAGGCCAGACTATTCGGCGTATGTGTAGGCAAAGAGAAAGAACCGTAACCAAAGAGAAGGATCCAACGTAGTACTGTCTGGCCAGTCAAAGGACCCCGTTAATGATCGCCCGCGCGCGGGGTGGTTTCCCGCGCGCGACCTTCAAGGCCCTTCCGCTCGCGATCGTCAATCCGGCAACGATCGTTAGCCGGCGATCTTCGGATCCAGCGCTAGGCGCTCAAGCGCTGACGATCTTCTTAGTGTGCGTAAGCGCCGAGGATCTGTCTGTGCGCGGGATGGTTTCCCGTGCGCGACAACGAGACCTTCCACGCGCGGTTCTCCACACAAGATCTTCGACGGCCGTTAGCCAGCGATCTTCGGATCCGGCGCTAAGCGGAAGTGCCGACTATCTTCTTAGTACGCTTGAGCTCCGATGATCGTTCTGTGCGCAGGATGGTTTCCCGCGCACGGCAACGAGGCCGTCTGCACGCGGTTCTCCGCACGTGATTGTCGACGGCTGTTCTCCGCCGATCTTCGGATTCAGCGCTAGGCGCGCGAGCGCCGACGATCTTCACAGAACGCGTGAGCGCCGAAGATCGTTCCGTTCGTGGGATGGTTTTCCGCGCGCGACCATTGAGGCTCACGCAATCATCGCACGGATCGTCTGCACGCAGTTTCCCGCTCGCGATCGTCGTAGATCGTTCGCGCGCGGGCACCGAGGTTCCCTCTCGTGATCGCCGACTATCTTCCCTCGCGCGCGAGCGCCGACAATCTTCGCTTACGCATGAGCGTCGACAATCTTCGCTTACACGTGAGCGTCGAAGATTGTCCGGGCTCGCGCGAATCGCCGACGATCGTCTTACATAGTTGGAGATCATTCGCACGCGGGCACTATGGGTCCCCGCTCACTGTCTCTTACGGTTTTTCTCTCGCGCTAGCGCCAACGATCTTCGTACTCGCGTAAGCACCGAAGATCATCAGCGTTATTCTTCCGCGCGTGGGATGATTTCCCACATGCAATCGCCGACGGCGCTAGCACCGGCGATCTTTTTTCGCCAAGATCGTTCGCGAGTGGGATGGTTTCCCTTGCCCACGATCTTTCACGCGCAAGCGCCAGCGATCTTCATACGCACGGAGACGCGGGGATCGTTCACGCGGTCACCGATACGCCCACGCTCATGCGGGTACGCGGGCATGCAGGTACGCGGGCATGCGGGCGCGGTTATTCTGCTACGCATGCTTTATTCACGCGCTACCCATATCTGTGCTTTTCGCGCGATCGTCAGCGTGATCGGCGCACCGTTCGACACGACCGCACCCTGTTTACATCAGGGCTTATGGCGGTCAGGCCACCTCCGCGTTTCCCTCCCCCGCAGCGCAGAGCAGCGCCCTCTCCGGAAGGGGGGGGGGGTTTCCGGACAGCTCAAAGGTCGCTACTCCCTTCACTGCAGATTCTCTACGGGCGAACCCTCATGTGTCATCTCCCCCAGAGGATTGAACGATCCTCTTCCCTCCAGAGGGACTCCCTGTCAGCGCGAGGATTGGTCGGCATCCCTGGTGGGATGTCATCGTCAGAGCACTCAAGCAGGCGATGAGCCTGTGCCTTCTGACTGGAGTCACTAATCAGTAGCAGCTTCCTCTCCCCCTGAAGGGGGTGAGAGGAATCCCTGGCATAATATCTTCCCCAAGGACTATCCTGTCCCTTCGCGAGTCCTTACGCAGGCAATGAGCCCTCCTCAGACTCCATCTCCCCTCCCCTGTGGATTAGCTTTGCCCATCCCCAGGAGAGTCGGAAGACCCGGTCCTCTTCCCCTTCACTCCATAGGGAGAATCCCCGCCTCTTCCTGAGGGTCCTATCGTGCAGAGGGGGCGAAGCCTTACATCCTTCATCGCTGGGGTCCTGTTTCCTTCCTAGGAGGGATCCTAAGGCCCTGTCTTCCGCTAGGATCCGACAGGATCCAGTTGGACCCTTGGGGCATGTCTACGAGTCTTCCCAGGAAGAGCCTCCGGGGATGGGAGACCTTGTTGCCAGTCCATCAGGAGGAGGAGCTCTAGGGGTCGGAACTTGGCAGGTTCTGGCCCTCAAGAGAAACCTCAAGGGGATCCCAGATTCAGAGATTCCTCTTCGGTAAGGGAAGGATTCAGTCCTCGACCGAGTTCTACTCACCCAAGGACTCCCTTACGCCAGTGCGGCTTGCCCTGGTCTCAGGGAATGGAGAGCGCCAGAGACTAAGCCGAGGGCCAGCTATCCGAGCTTGTCTCCTTCAACAGTCCCGGTTGGTTTCGAGCCCCTCCCTCCTCCCGGGGTAGGAATCGGTGAGGGGACGGGCCCTCCGGGTGGAAGTCCAGTCCATGTCGGAGAGGCGGCCAACGGGTTTCGAGGCCTCTGTAATCGTCTCCTTCCCTTTTTGACTCTGTACAGGGTTGTCAAACAGTCTTCGTTCAGCATAGCGACAGCAGACGTGGTCAGCTTTGCGGTGAGACTACAAGTCTTCATGGGTACTCTGGTCCGGTAGGACTCGTACTCCCGGTCCTGGTTCACCCATCTTCAAGGAAGTACTTTGGAGTCCGCCTGGAAGGCGGGTATACCAGTTCAAGGGCTGTGCTTCGGCCTCTCCACGGCACCTCAACAGTTCTCCGATACTTCTTCTCGGATCTCTTCACGGGCTCCCAGCATCGACATCCGGCCACTCCGTTTCCTGGGTGGCTGGCCAATCCTGCCAGACTCGAAGGCTTCCCTTCTTCGTCATCAGGACACGCTCCTCGGACTTTACCAAGTTCTAAAGATCATGGTGGTCCTCGAGGAGTCCTCCCCGCAGCCCTCTCAGAGTCTGGTATACCGAGCCTGGTCTTAGGCTCCTATCTCCCGTAGCCTTCCCTTCAGACGTCAGGGTACCAAGGCAGAGGAAGGTCGCGAGACCTTCTCCTCACACGAGAAGACCCTCCAACCCAAGGTTGTTACGTCTCTCCTCCCTGGCCCGTCTGGTTTCCACAGTCTCCCCAGGTTGAGTTCTCTCCAGTGGCGACTCGGGGCGGGGGGGAGTCGGGGACACGACTCCCCAGACGCCGAGACCCCTAGGGGACAACCGGTGCAGACGAACCCATAGGGGTGGGAAGCTGACGAGGTCCTACAAGAGGGAGTGGTCCTTCTCGTCCTTCCCCCTAACTTGATGCTGTTTTCGGACGCGTCAAAGAAAGGGGGGGGGTTCCTACGTTCTGATCCACGGGTCCTCAGGCCGGGGGGTCAGAACCAGGAAAAACCTTCTCTAGTCCTACTAGAGACGGAAACCGTGTTTTTGGCTCTTCAGTAGCTCCACATAGCCTGGCGGACTACTCTGTGGTTATGAGGATCAACAACACCACAATGAGGGTTTTCTGGCCCAGACAAGGAGGTACTTTTCAGTACAACCATCCCATCCTGCGGTAGAGATACCGGGATGGTCCGAGTCCCCCTCGGTCTCCTTGGCAGCTCGCATGATTCCAGACAAAGGAATGGGCTCGCCGACAGTCTGAGCAGTGTGTCACGTACACCACATTCCGAGTGGTCTTTGGATCCTCAAGTAGCCTACAAGTCCTGCCTCGGTGGGGCTCCCTCGGTGGACCGGTTCGCTACAGCACTGAGCTGCAGTCTCCCTCTGTACTGCTCCCCGGTCACAGATCCCAAGGCCCTCTAGTAGGAGGCCTTCCAGCAACGGTGGGACACCATCGATGTGTTGCCCCCGTAGCTTGCTCCTCTTCCCGCCGGGAGGCTATCCAGCTTCTCCTCAAATAGAGAGGACTTTCGCAACAAGTGGCGAAAGGAGGCCTGGACACCTGCGCAAGTCTTCCGCAGTAGTCTCCCAGGCGATAGGGCGAGTTTCTGTGGCCGGTGTCGGGGAGAGGGCATCCCTCCACACGATGCCGCTTCCAGCAATGGCGGAGCCCCTAATGGGATTGCGGGATAAATGTGCCTTTTTCAGTTTCGACTGTGAAAGGCTATCCCTCAGCCGTAAGTCTTGCCTCCTGGCTCTAGGGACAAACATTTCTCCCCCCGCTGGAACTCTTCCTTCGCATGCGAGGCCTTGTCCTCTCCTACCCTCAGTCGAAGGTGAGACCTCCTCCTTGGAACGTGGTTCGAGTCCTCGAGTTTCGAAAGAGACCCCCTGACGAACCACTACGTGGTCCCCAGACCACCACCTTTCTGGGTAGACAGTGTTCCTGCTAGCCTATCTTCAGCCAAGCGAGTCACATGGTCTCTCTTACGACTTCGCCCATTCAGGGGGTTAGGGGCAGACAACTTCACGTTCGTCCCTGAGGTTTGTTGCCGAGACTCAGAATCTGGGAGTCCCGGACCCGCTTCGACTCCTTCCAGGGTTCGAGTCTCCGTCCTGTAGCAGATGACTCAGTTCATCTCCTACCTTGCCGGTAGGGGGTCCGAGCTGGTGTCTTCAGAGAACAGCTGCAGTTTGTCTCCAGGTCCAAGTCTCGTTCGTGGATCCTGGGTAACGAGGAGAAGGGTCTCCAGGAGTACCATCTCGGCCTGGATTCGCAGGGTGCTACACCCTGCCTTGAATCCTGACCCTTCTCCGTCTCACCGCCCTAGAGCCCATGATGTCAGGGGCTTAGATACGTCCCTGCCCTTCATGGAGCATCTTTCAGTGACGCAGGTCCTACAAGCAGGGATGTTGAAGCATCAGACCTTCTTCTCAGCCCCTTACCTGCAAGACATGACCCACAGGAGGCTCGATACGTTTCTATCGGCCCTGTGGTGGCTTCACAACAGCTGGTCTAAACCTCAGGCTCCTTGATGGACAAGTAGCAGAAGGTTGAGGGCATTGTTACCTGGTGTTAGTCTGCATGAATGAAAAGATCTGTCTGGCCCTTATCCTTTTCTTCATCCTCTCCTCCCACGGAGAAAGCAGCATCCTGGGTTCTCTGCACAGCTGACCTCAAACCACTGCAGGTAGACCATGCTTCCTTGTGTTCCTAGTATTAGGTGTAATACTGTCATGTCCCCATACCCTGACGAGGTAGTATTGGGAGAGTCCTAGCCTGGATTCCCTTCTGATGGACTCCAGGGCATCTGCATGGGACAAGTCACTTTTCACCTTCGCACACACCTTACGTAGGCCGCGGCAGTTTCACAACCGCCAGGGCGGAGCAGGGATTCCCTATTGTCCGAGTACTTGATCGCTCGAATATGGAATCCCCGGGCAAGCCAAAGCCAGTATGGCCGGGACTTACCACCCTTCCTAAGGGTTAAGTCACCCCATGTAAATAGCGTGGTTTGTATTTCAGTTACGGAACAAATGACAAATTCGTAGATAATTTGTATTTTTCCTAACTATACAAACCTTAGCTATTTACAGTTATGTGCCCGCCAGGCCTGTCCCCCAAGATAAGTCCTACCTCTAAGTTAAGTGAAGTATTCTCCGGTGTGTGTGAGGGGGAGGGGTAGCTAGCTACCCCTCCCTACCTCCCCCCCCCCTCGCTAACTAGCGGTGGGGTAGGAAACCCTGGTTAAAACTTTATGGCTCATCATCGGCTGCGCCGAAGTAATCACCCCATGTAAATAGCTAAGGTTTGTATAGTTAGGAAAAATACAAATTATCTACGAATTTGTCATATTTACTCAAACAGCCCCACTTGGATAGGTACCATCAAAGTCTCCAAAATCTTCAGCTAACTGCCTTCAGACTATCAAAAAACTCACAAGAGTTAGAAGTTTTTCGAAGGAGGCAGCTAGAGCTATGGCAAGAGCAAGAAGGTCTTGGACCATCAGGGTCTATCAATCCAAGTGGGAGGTTTTTAGAGAATGGTGCAGTCAACTCTGTTTCCTCTTCCAGTACTTCTGTAACTCAGATTGCTGACTTCCTTTTATTCCTGCAAAGGAAGTGCAATTTTTCTTCATCACTATCAAGGGATACAGGAGCATGTTGGCAACTGTATTCAGGCACAGAGATTTGGATCTTTCAAATAATAAAGACATTCAGGAACTTCTTAAATCTTTTGAGACTTTGAAGCAACGTCACCAGGATTCACCAGCTTGCAATCTGGATATTGTCCTGAAGTTCCTTATGAGTTACAGGTTTGAGCCCGTGCACTCTACATCTCTTAAGGACCTCATGATGAAAACCCTTTTCTTGGTTAGTCTGACAATAGCCAAGAGAGTTAGTTAAATCCATGCGTTCAGTAAAAACGTGGGTTTTCTCGCCAAGAATGAGCGCCCTTCTCAACCTTGGCCTATGGCTTTTGAGATTCTGAATCTTTCGGATGTGGTTGGCGATGAGTTAGAGAGAGTCCTATGCCCAGTAAGAGCCCTGAAGTTCTACCTGGACAGAATGAAGGAGTTGAGAGGCAAGTCGGAAGCCCTGTGGTGCTCGGTCAAGAAGCCCTCCTTGCAGATGTCAAAGAATGCCCTGTCATTCTTCATCAGAGCTAGCTAGCTACCCCTCCCTACCCCCCCCCCTCGCTAACTAGCGGTGGGGTAGGAAACCCTGGTTAAAACTTTATGGCTCATCATCGGCTGCGCCGAAGTAATCACCCCATGTAAATAGCTAAGGTTTGTATAGTTAGGAAAAATACAAATTATCTACGAATTTGTCATATTTACTCAAACAGCCCCACTTGGATAGGTACCATCAAAGTCTCCAAAATCTTCAGCTAACTGCCTTCAGACTATCAAAAAACTCACAAGAGCTAGAAGTTTTTCGAAGGAGGCAGCTAGAGCTATGGCAAGAGCAAGAAGGTCTTGGACCATCAGGGTCTATCAATCCAAGTGGGAGGTTTTTAGAGAATGGTGCAGTCAACTCTGTTTCCTCTTCCAGTACTTCTGTAACTCAGATTGCTGACTTCCTTTTATTCCTGCAAAGGAAGTGCAATTTTTCTTCATCACTATCAAGGGATACAGGAGCATGTTGGCAACTGTATTCAGGCACAGAGATTTGGATCTTTCAAATAATAAAGACATTCAGGAACTTCTTAAATCTTTTGAGACTTTGAAGCAACGTCACCAGGATTCACCAGCTTGCAATCTGGATATTGTCCTGAAGTTCCTTATGAGTTACAGGTTTGAGCCCGTGCACTCTACATCTCTTAAGGACCTCATGATGAAAACCCTTTTCTTGGTTAGTCTGACAATAGCCAAGAGAGTTAGTTAAATCCATGCGTTCAGTAAAAACGTGGGTTTTCTCGCCAAGAATGAGCGCCCTTCTCAACCTTGGCCTATGGCTTTTGAGATTCTGAATCTTTCGGATGTGGTTGGCGATGAGTTAGAGAGAGTCCTATGCCCAGTAAGAGCCCTGAAGTTCTACCTGGACAGAATGAAGGAGTTGAGAGGCAAGTCGGAAGCCCTGTGGTGCTCGGTCAAGAAGCCCTCCTTGCAGATGTCAAAGAATGCCCTGTCATTCTTCATCAGACTTTTAATTAAAGAGGCTCATACACATTGCAGTGAGACAGACTTTAGACTTTTAAAGGTCAAGACTCACGAAGTGAGAGCTGTAGCAACCTCAGTGGCCTTCAAACAAAATAGATCGTTGCAGAGCATTATGGACACACTATTTGAAAAATGTCCAGACTCTATATGATGACCGATATACTCTGGGACCGTTTGTAGCAGCGGGTACAGTAGTGGGAGAAGGATCCGCCACTACTTTCTCATAATCCTAATACCTTTTCTTTCTCTTGGAACTTTTATTTGGTGAGTTTATGGTTGTCTTGTGGAGATTGCGACAGTCTTCTGCAATCATTGACTTGTCAGGTGGTCTTTTTTGTTCCTTGAGAGCGGCCCGGAATGGATATTAGAGGAGGCTCTGTCACAAAGAGGTGTGATCACCGGTTGGCAGCTCCTAGGAATCTTCAGTCCCCTGAGAGGACCGCTGGATCTCATAAGGAAAGCGGACGTAATGGCAGAGTATCATTGAAGTCAGCTTCCTTATCAGGTACAAACCCTTAAGCTTGTTTTATATTTAAACTCTTAAGCAGAATTCCAACTATATTGGCTGTCTCTAACCCTCCACCAAAGGTGTTAATCAGCTATATATATAACTACCAGGTAAGTCTTGTGTTTAAAAATGTTATTTTTTTAACATACCTGGTTGTTATATATAATTAAATTCCCACCCTCCTCCCCTCTAGAGACTAGAGGCATAGAAAATATGAGGGTTCCTGGAATGGTTCCTAGGTACCTCGCTAGGGTGCACAAGTGGTACACCTGGCTATCCAATCGGCGATTGCCTCGAGTTTTGAATTTTCTGTCGTGACGTCAGAAACGTAAGCTATATATACAGTATAACTACCAGGTAAGTATGTTCAAAAATTTATTTTATAATGAAAATAACATTTCTGCAACACTATATTTCCCACCCTATTCCTCCTTCTGTGGATCCTTCAGGGACTCTGGTAACTGAGGATACCAGTTGAGATTTGATGACCTTACATATTGATGATAGTCACTTTGTTAATGTATTATCGCCACATGGGCCTAGTGATCATGAGTCGCTGCATGAGACTGATCCCCTGGCAACAGCCCCTGCCCTTACTGGGCATTATCCAAACCCAGTGTCCTTAGTGCCTTATTACAATGATTTACGTAGATCTCCCTCACCTCCCACTACAGTAGTATGCTTATTGGTGAGCCCTTTATGACAGAGTTCCAGCAGAATGACTTTGCTTCTTGGGGTATGATCCTTGAAATTGTCAAAAGTCTCCTCTTATTCTCACCCGAGAACGCCACACTCTTGAGTAGAGACTGCCGTGTCCCCATGTACTGAGGAGGCCTTGTTGGATCATCCTTATCATTCACCCACTTGTTCATGAGAGTCTGGATTGCCTCATATGCCCAGGGGTCCTCGTCCTCGCTCTCTTAAGTGTTCTCTAGGCTCATTCCAGACTTCCCCTATCATTTAAACCGATGCTGTACAGACTTCCTCTGGAGTGTCCACATCACAGACTTAATTGGTTTGGCTGAATTGTCAGGGCTCAATCTCGTCATCTCTTTCCAAGCAGTTATTGCATTGAGGAAGACTAAAGTCTTCACTATCTCTACTAATGGGTCTACGCCATTCGTTTCAACAACATTTATCAGTGTATCGCAGTTCACACAGACTGATATGTCTGTACCATCATCCCTTTGCGTAATAATGTCACAGAACGCGCTGCTATTCCAGCGCATGAGTTTATTTCTCTGCGCAATGACTATGATGTCATTCCACATCCTAGAGATGTACGACCTTATAGTGCCATGCCTGTCCAAGCACGCAGACGTGCTGACGTTACACACGATTATACATATATGTCAACCTGGGCTAGGTTGACTACCAGGTAGCCTCTACCTCTAGAACTCATTTACCTCAGTTGGATCCAACTTATCCATCCTCGAAACATCATGTCAATGGCGAACCTATTATTTAACCACAACATACAAGCTAATGCCTTTCCCATTGTTCATACTACTTCAGATATTACCCGTTCCATGGAACAGCCAAAAACTTCTTTTCCAGGTATTTCTTTATTCTAGAAACAGGAGAGGAAAAGGGCATTGGAACCCGTACTCTCTTTTCCTCGGATGGTACCCCCATCCACTCAGAATAATACCAACTGAAAAATGTCGCAGACACGGTCCACGTAGGACGTGTCCTAAGTGGCCTTCTTCTGAGAGATCCTATTCATCTCATAGGTCGAGCTCTGAAAGAGAGTTCTCTACTGCTCCCTCTCATGTGTACAAGGGTAGAAACCTTTACCAGAGGAGCAAATATGATTCGTCCCAGTCTTTCTGTGTCCCCTCTTATCATTTGCGTAATGATATTTGAGAAAGTAAGGACTTGTACTCAAGGGTTAAATCTTCTGGCTCTGTTCCTAAGACAGAACCGCCCTATGCGCCTAAATAGGAACCATATCAGGATGACCATGCCCCAATTACAATTGATGACTCAGGACTCAGTTGCACGTGCAGGCCCCAGCTCTGCTGAAGTAGCTCCCCTCGAGGCTGCGACATCTGGGTCTGAAGCCACCCATTTCATGAGTCTTATTCACTACTTGGATGGTTTGGGAGAACCTCCTCACACACTAGTCACAAGTAGATGTTGCGCCACAGATGCGATCTTTCCCCAGTTGCAAAGTGCGAGACACCACTTCGATGTTTCAGTATCAAACCAGACCCGTGACATGCTAGACCCGTTCAGTACTCAAGTCTCGGCACCCGTGGAGTCCCTTAAATTGAACAGAGCCTTGAAATGACCACCTCAGGCACTTTCTTGCCAGAGGAAGTTTTATGTTGATTCTGAGGCTCACCCGCTTCCTCTGCCTGTTGACCCCGATGTGGCCAGTCTGGTACCCACTGTACCGAGCGACAAGTTGGCCACTCGGCAAAATGCAGAACATGGAAGTTGCTGCCACATCTGTCAATCAGACCTGCTCTTGGCTGGATCTCTGGTCAGGAGCAATGTCCCATTTTGCAGTGACAGAAAAGCTGAAAGCATACTCCTTTTAAAGGACTAGAATTTGTATAGTTAGAAAAAAACAATTACTTTTAGAAATTCTTATTTTGTTACTATTTCTCATTTTAAATAAGTTGATAAGAAAGTAATATTCAGATTTGAACTTATAGACCTAAACAATCATTTGCTTAACCTAATATATTTTTTCAGCTCCACTTTTTAGCAGTATTTAGAAATGAAGAGACGATCTTCTCCATCCACATAGTTTGGACTTAGAATTGAAAGGCATGAAGGGAAGTCTCACTTCAAAGAGGAGTCTCTACACAACTGAGGTATATTTTAATTTTCTAATTCCTTTTCTCTATATAGAGAAATCTCAAACAGTATTCAGAGTCTATACATCGCAGTTTTGTAAATGTGTTTGTAGCCTATCTATAATTTGTGTGTCGTGTCCATTGAAAATACTGTACCATTTTAAAACCTTTTGTTTGTTATGATTAACACCTAGATTAGGAAAGCATTTTATATTTGAGATTTGAAACCATTAACTTTACCAGTAATATTTTGCCTGTCAGAGGCCGAACAGTTGGTATGAAAATGGGTCTGTACGGTTCGAGAAAAGTTGGAGCGTAGATTGTGTATGCTCGTGTATGAACTATTTCTATTTGGAAGAACTTATTTTGTTTCTTATAGAATGGTTTAAGGAATATAGCTCAGAGGATTATTTTTTTTTTTCAAACAAATGGTGAGAATTTGAGCAGTGTGGAGTTGAAGAAATTGGGTTAGGAAATAGACCAAACTGTTTATGTGAGGAGAGTTCAAAAACTCTTCTTCTTACCTCATAGGATGAGGTACAGTTCTGATGGTGTGGTCGTCATGTGTCATGTTCCTGACTAGTTTTCATTACTTTACTTTGATGGCTGCTTTTCCGGTCCCATGCAGCAGGGGGAACCCCACTCTCTACAGGACCTCCACTGTCGTTTTACCTTGTTCGTTCAGAGTAATTTAACGTTTCATATCGCGTATTGTTCATTTACGGTTAAATCGTCACTGTTGTATGACTGTTGAAATAAGAAAGTTTTCAGTTTCCTCTTGAAAGCCTTAATGTCTTCAATCATTTGAATGTTTCCTGGGAGCTTATTATAGTCTCGGGGCTGCATATTTAAAGGCTCTGGAGCCTAAAGCAGACATATATCTGGGTTCCAACAGTTTGAAGCCATCTGTAACTATTCTCGTGTCGACAAGATTTGTTGGCTGCGCAATATGTAGCAATTCTCTTAAGTATTTTGGACGCCTGGTTCTGATGACTTGGTGGGTAATTGTACATATTTTAAATTCAATTTTCTCTAATCGGCAGCCAGTGTAAATCGATTGCCTCAGTATAGATGGCTGTCTGGTTAAAGTGTATGATAAATCAGAATAAAGGTGATGTGGTAAAGTACAGGGTGGCATCATCTATCATGGCTATACAATATTCAATACAGTATCCTTAGACTTTTTAAAAGTTTTTCGTATTGTTTCAACTTTTATGTCTATAGTTTCATGAGAACTATTTTCAGTCTCAGTTGTATATGTTTGCATTTTAAATTTGATAAGTAATGGCTGAGAGTAAAAGACAAAGCTTGCTACCTCATCGACGCATTCTTACCGAGGGTAGAACTTCCTGCATACAATATTGAGAAAGATCAGAATTCACTTTTAATCTTAATAAGGAAGTAATTTTATGATTTTTCAAATTGAAAGTAAATTAATTATTATAGATCTGTCCCAGTATTAGGAGCTGTAGTATTAAGAAAAACATGTATTTGAGTAAAATTTCATTTGTTCCGTAACTGGAATACAAACCACGCTATTTAAAGTGGGTAATTACTTTCGGCGTAGCTGAAAGGACGAGCCATTAAAATTTAACGAGGGTTTACTACCCTACCGCTAGTTAGCGGGGGATAGGGAGGGTAGTTAGCTACCCTCCCCCCTCTCACACCTGTGTTGTAAGCTCACTTTGCTTACGGCTCGAGTGCTAGTCGGACGTGTCCGCTGTCACCCTCGCCTACACGGCAGCCATTTAATCAATGCTTTTGCTTTTTCTTTTCTAGTGTTGTGAAGTTGGCCTCTACAATGCAGAAGTGCCCTGGCTTACCTGACCGCCCTTGTGGGACCTTCATGTCTTCAATTGACACGGATCCACACACCTTATGCCCTTATTGTAGGGGTCAACGGTGTGAGAGTGATAACGTATGAATTGAATGTAGGGAGTGGCCTACCTCCCAGTGGGAGAGGTTTTCCCGGCGCCAGAAGAAGAAGTCCAAACGGGATATTTCTCCTTCAAAGGTTTCTTTGAAGAAGGAAAATCCTAAGGACTCTTCTTCCGTAGCCCAAACCACCTCCGAAGCTCCCACTCGGTCGGCTTCTCGCGAGAGGCTGTCGAGTGGTAGCGTAGGCCGTACTGTTGTACGATCTCGGGGTTTGGGAGAGGGAGTTGCCTCCCATAGCGAGGCAGCTCCTCTTCCTCCCCCGGGGAAGGATTTAATTATATCTCATGATGTTAATAATGATGATCTTTTGCAGCTTTGGGCTTCCTTGGGGCTTCAGGGTTCGCGCTCCAAGGAAGCCCTGTTTGACATGATGAGGTTGGGAGCAGCTGTCAAACAGTCACCGCCGGTAGCAGAGGTTGACCCTCTGTCTATTGTCGAGGTTGTTGTGGCAGACGCTTTAAATGAGAGTGTTCAAACCCCTGCTCCTGTTGTAGCTGAAGGCTTAGCCCCCCATTCCGAACATCCTTCGAGGGAGGATCTAAGTCCAACGGTCTCTCCTGTGGGTGTTTCTGCCCCCCGGGGGAGTTCACTGACAGAGACTCCTCTTCGGAGGACTGCCGATGGTTTGCCTGCTGCTCCCAGAGGACGCATCCGACATAAGGCTCGCCTTCCTCTTCGTTGCCAAGGTCTTCCTTCTCCTCATAAGGGTGTTAGGAGGCGCCTCTTCGGATCTTCATCCTCGCAGTCCCCCGCAGAGGAACCTCGTCCTTCAGCTACCGTTCCTGCTACGTCCTTGGACTGGACCTCTCCGCAGATCGTTCGCGATCTCCCACGCCTGCCAGACCTGCTGACCTGCCTTCACCTTTCCTGGCTGCTTAAGCGCTGTAGGCGCCCACACATCCCGTTTTCAAACGGGCACCGATCCCTTCGGGGCAAAAGGGGCTTTCACACATGGTGTGTGAGTCCCTTAAGCGCCAGGTTTCCCCTGTGCGCCAACGTTCGCCTGCGCACTACTGCGCGCAAGCGCTCACCGGTTGCTGCCTCTTCTCGCCAGCGCTTTCCTGCACGCCAATCTCCTGTTCGCCCTGCAGTTCCAGAAACTACGCGCCCACGATCTCATGCTCGCCAACAGACCTCTGCGCGCCCTCGTCCTGATACACGCCATGGACGCCCTCGGTCTCATGCTCGTCAGCGATCTTTTGCGCGCCAGCACTCTCCTGCTCACCAGCGCTCTCCTGCTCGCCAGCGCTCTCCTGCTCGTCAGCGCTCTCCTGCTCGCCAGCGCTCTCCTGCTTGCCAACGCTTGCCTGCTCGTCATCGCTCGCCTGCTCGCCCTCGATCTTCGGATCAGGGCTCCAAGGAGAAATCTTCTTCCTCTCCAGGTCGCCAGCGCTCTCCTCAACGATCGCCAACTCACCATCAGACCTCGCCTGCTCGCCATCCCTTGCATACGCGCCATCGCCCGCAGTCTTCATTGCGCGCCCACGCGTCCACTGCCAGAACTTCGGTTCTTGACGAGCGCCTTCTGCGCGCCTGCGCGCTAGGGATATTCCTCCTGCACGCACGCGCCCTACGGCTTCGCCCTTATGGGGCCTTCATCATCCTGTGGCTGCACTCCATCCGAGGTCTCTGGAACGCGCACCAATGCGCCCACGAGCTCCTTCTCCTGCGCGCCATCGTTCGTCCACTCGCCTGCGCGCCAACGCGCCCCCTCGCCTACGCGCCATCGCTCGCCCGCGCGCGCGCGGCAATGGCCCCCCGAGCTAGGCAATGGCCTATCACGCGAGTGCGATACCCAGTACGATGCCCAGCACAAACCACAACGCATGCCCACACAGGATCCGGCAGTACGCGTCAGGTCATCTTCATCGCGTTCCCCCCTCCCGTAAGCGCAGGACAGCGCACCCAACGGAGGGAGGAAAATCTCCGGATAGGTCCAGGATCTTTTCTTCTACAGCTTCTTCCTTTCAGGCAGACCCAGTTGTAGTTCCCACTCCTAGGGATCTTACGATCCCCTTCCCTCCAGAGGGTGTCTCTGACGGCGCTGCTGTCAGTCGGCTGCCCTGGTTTGGGCCCTTGATCAGAGCGGTTGCGCAGGCTTTCAAGCCCGCTTTCTCTGAACTAGGCCTCAAATCAACGGCTATCTCGGCCCCCCTGAAGAGGAAGAGAAGAGTGGACGACGTGGTTACTTCTCCAAGGGCGAAACTGGTTCCTCGGAAGCCGTCGAGGAAGGCTCCCTCCCCTCCCCAGACTTTCTCTTCATCCCCCGTGGACGAGGGTTTTCCGTCCTCAGGGGATTCTCGTGACGTGAGGCGTTCTCCCATCGCACCAATGGGAGAAACCCCACCTCGCGCCGAGAAGTCTCCTCGGTTGGAGGCGGAGAAGAGCCCCCCACCATCTTTGTTGAAATCCTGCATCCCTCCCAGGAGGGAGTCGAAGGACTCCAAGACGGTTGCGAAATCTTCCTCGAGAATCAGACCAGAACCAGCTAAGCCCGCGGAGAACGTCCACGAGTCCCCCCAAGAAGAGCATTTGGGGACTGGAGACCTTGCTGCTAGTCCATCAGGAGGAGAGCCACAGGAGTCGGAGCATGCCTTTAGGCAAGTTTTGGCTCTGATGAGGAACCTTAACGGTTTTTCAGATCCGGAGATTCCTCCTCAAGAGGGCAAGGACACGGTTCTGGACCGAGTCTTTGGTACTCAAAAGCCCCCTAAAACCAGCGCGGCTTTGCCCTGGTCCCAGGGGGTCAAAAGTGCCAGAGATAAGGTCGAGAGCCAGCTCTCCGAGCTAGCCTCCTCCAGCTGTTCCAGCGCCGGAAACAAACTCCTCCCACCTCCTCCTGTCCATCAAAGAAGGTACTTTGAAATCATCGAGGAGTCCTGTTTAGCTCTTCCCCTCCACCACTCGGTGGAAGAGCTCTCCAGGGGAGTCCCTCTCGAGAGACTCTCCAACCGGCCAGTGTTGTTCTCGGCCTCGGAGATTCTCTGCCAGGAGAAAGTAGCGAAGTGTGCCATGCAGGCCACTTCGTGGCTGGATATCTGGCTGGGATCTCTTGGCATCCTGATACGATCCGAAGACTTGTCTAAAGAGAGTACCAGGAAGGCCTTGGAGACCTTCCTTCTTTCAGGCACTCGTACCATCGAGTTTCTGGCCCACCAAGTCTCGAACTTGTGGGCTAACACTATCCTGAAACGCCGTGATACGGTGTCTGAAAGATTCAACTCGAAGGTCCCCAACACCGAGGTCAGTAAGCTCAGACATTCCTCCCTTTTGGGGAGTTGTCTGTTTGAGCCGAAAGATGTAGAGCAGGCGGCTGAGAGGTGGAGGAAGTCCAACCAGGACTCCCTCCTCCAGAGGGCTTTAACATCAAAGCCCTATAAGCCTCTAGCACCTCAACAACCTCGCCCTGCAAAGACAACAAAGCCGGCAGTAGCAGCAAAGGCAGCGGTGTCCAAACAGCCCTTTCCCGTCAAGGACAGGAAAGGCGAGAAGTCCTCCAGGGGAGGCAAAAATCCTAGGGGGAGTGGCCGAGGATGCAAACGCTAGGATTGGCAGTCTCCCCGCATGTCCACCAGTGGGGGGATGCCTCCAAAGTTGCGCGAACAGGTGGCAGCAACTCGGGGCCAATTCCTAGACGATCTCCGTGATCAGCCAAGGATATCGCGTCCCGTTCATAACATCTCTTCCTCCCCTGACAGCGAATTCAGTGTCGTTGAGCTCTCTTGCCATGGGATCGGCAAGAGGGCAAGCCCTTTGGGCAGAAGCCGAGACCATGTTGAAGAAGGACGCTCTCCAAGAGGTCGTCGACGGGTCCCCAGGCTTCTACAGTCGACTCTTTCTTGTAAAGAAGGCGTCTGGAGGCTGGAGACCAGTCATCGACCTCTCAGCTCTGAACAGGTTTGTCAAGCAGACCCCGTTCAGCATGGAGACGGCAGACACGGTCAGACTCGCAGTGAGACCGCGAGACTTCATGTGCACACTGGATCTAAAGGACGCGTACTTCCAGATCCCAATCCATCCGTCTTCAAGGAAGTACCTAAGATTCAGCGTAGACAACAAGATCTACCAGTTCAAGGTGCTGTGTTTCGGTCTCTCAACAGCACCTCAGGTTTTCACCAGAGTGTTCACCCTGATATCTTTGTGGGCACACAAGACCGGCATCTGTCTCCTCCGGTATCTGGATGACTGGCTGATCTTAGCAGACTCGGAGTCAACCCTTCTTCGACACCGAGACAAACTTCTGGGAAATTTGCCAAGATCTAGGGATCATGGTAAATCTCCAGAAGTCTTCTCTGCTTCCAACTCAGCGACTGGCATATCTAGGCATAATCTTGGACACCAATCTCCACAAAGCCTTCCTATCAGACGACAGGATAGCAAGGCTGAGGAAAGTCGCAAGTCCTTTCCTCAGACGAGACGAACTCCCAGCCCAATCGTGGTTACGTCCCATCTGCCATCGCTCATCCTTGGTCCGTCTAGTTCCCAACTGTCGTCTCAGAATGAGATCCCTGCAATGGCGACTCAAGTCCCGGTGGAGTCAAGGACACGATTCCCCGGACGTCTTGATGCCCATGGGTCTCGCGGAACAGACGGACCTTCAGTGGAGGGTGGCAGACGAGAACCTACTTAAGGGAGTGGATCTTCTCGTCCTCCCCCAGATTTGATGCTGTTTTCGGACGACTCAAAGAAAGGGTGGGGGCCCACGTTCTGAACCACAGGACCTCAGGCCTGTGGTCAGAATCAGAAAAGTGCCTCCATATAAATCTGCTAGAAATGAAGGCCGTTTTTCTGGCCCTTCAACAGTTCCAACAGCACCTGGCGGTTCACTCTTTGGTGGTGATGAGTGACAACACCACAGTAATGGCTTACATCAACAAGCAGGGAGGTACCTTTTCAGAACAGCTATCCCATCTTGCAGTAGAGATACTGAGATGGACCGAAGTTCACTCGATTCCACTTTTGGCTCGCTTCATTCCGGTCAAAAGGAACGTGCTCGCTGACAGTCTAAGCAGAGCGTCTCAGGTAGTGAGTACCGAGTGGTCTTTGGATCGTCAAGTAGCCAACAAGGTCCTGACTTTGTGGGCTTCCCCGATTGTAGATCTGTTCCCTACAGCGTTGAACTTCAAGCTTCCACTGTACTGCTCCCCAGTCCCAGACCCCAAGGCTCTCTGACAAGATGCTTTCCAACAACGGTGGGATAACATTGACGTATACGCCTTTCCCTCATTCTGTCTGATGAGGAGGGTACTCAACAAGACCAGACTATCGGTCAACCTCTCGATGACTCTCATAGCTTCGCTGTGGCATCACGCGGAATGGTTCCCGGTCCTTCTGCAACTCCTTACGGAGCCTCCGAGAGAAGTCCCTCCGCGACACGAGCTACTCAAACAACCACACACCAACATCTTTCACAAAGCCGTAGCTTCGCTTCAGCTTCACGCCTGGAGACTATCCAGCATCTCCTCGCAGAGAGAGGATTTTCGCAACAAGTTGCGGAAAGGATGTCTGGACACCTGCGAAAGTCATCCGCAGGGGTCTACCAGGCGAAGTGGAGAGTTTTCTGTGGTTGGTGTCATGGAAGGGGTATCTCTCCACTTGATGCCACTATTCCAGCAATAGCGGAGTTCTTCGTATACTTGCGAGAAGAAATGCGCCTTTCAGTCTCGGCAGTGAAAGGCTATCGCTCAGCCTTAAGTCTAGCCTTCAGGCTCAAAGGAGTGGACATTTCTTCTTCGCTAGAACTTTCTCTACTCATATGTAGTTATGAACTTACCTGCCCTCAGTCAGAAGTGAGACCTCCTCCATGGAACGTGGTTCGAGTTCTCAGGTCTTTTAAGAGAACTCCCTATGAACCATTACGCCAGGCTTCAGATCGCCACCTGACTTGGAAGACGGTGTTCCTACTAGCTTTGGCGTCAGCCAAGCGAGTTAGCGAACTTCATGGTCTCTCGTATGACATCGCCCATTCAAGGGGATTGGGGGAGGTAACGTTCAGCTTCGTCCCTGAGTTTATTGCTAAGATTCAGAATCCGGGAGTGCCGGACCCTCGCTTCGACTCCTTCCGGATTTCGAGTCTGTTCCGTAACAGATGACCCAGACCATCTCCTACTGTGCCCAGTAAGGAGTCTGAGGCTATACCTGAAGAGAACAGCTGCAGTTCGTCCCCAAGTGCGGGCTTTGTTTGTTAGCTCTGGGAGATCGAAGAGGAGGGTTACCAAGAACACCATCTCAGCATGGATTCGAAAGGCAATCCATCTGTCCCTGAATCCTGACCCTCCTCCATCACGTCGTCCTAGAGCTCATGATGTCAGGGGAGTAGCTACCTCCCTGGCCTTCAAGAAAAACTTCTCAGTGATGCAGGTTCTACAAGCAGGGGTGTGGAAGTGTCAAACGACCTTCACAGCCCACTACCTGCAAGACGTGACCCACAGGAGGCTCGATACGTTCTCTATCGGCCCTGTGGTGGCTGCACAACAGCTGGTTTAAACCTCAGGCTCCTTAATGGACAAGTAGCTGAGGGTTGAGGGCATTGTTACCCCGTTTTAGTCTGCATGAAAGAAAAGGTTTGACTGGCTCTTATTCTTTTCTTCATCCTCCCCTCTCTTGGGGAAAGCAGCATCCTGGGTTCTCTGCACAGCTGACCTCAAACCACTGCAGGTAAACCATGTTCCCTTGTTTTCCTAGTATTAAGTTAATACTGTCGCGTCCCCATACCCTGACGAGGTGGTATTGGGAACGTCCTAGCCTAGAATTCCATCTAAAGGACTTCAGGTCGACTTCCTAGGACGAGTCACACTTCATTCCTTCACACACAAGCTTATGTAGACCGCACGTTCCTTGCGGAGCAAGGAACTTGCGAGGTGCAGGGTCTCCTTATCTCGAGTGCTACACACTCGGATTCTGAGTCCCCGGGCAAAGCCAAAGCCAGTAAGGCTGGGACTTACCACCCTACCTAAGGGTTAAGTCACCCCATGTAAATAGCGTGGTTTGTATTTCGGTTACGGAACAAATGACAAATTCAGAGATAATTTGTATTTTGCCTAACCATACAAACCTTAGCTATTTACACATACTTGCCCACCAGCCCTGTCCCCCTTGAAGTCCTACCTCTAAGCGAAGTGAATCAGTTCACTGATGTGTGAGGGGGGAGGGGTAGCTAGCTACTCCTCCCCTACCCCCTCGCTAACTAGCGAGGGGGTAGTTAACCCTTGTTAAAAATCTAATGGCTCTCCATTTCAGCTACGCCGAAAGTAATACCCCATGTAAATAGCTAAGGTTTGTATAGTTAGGAAAAATACAAATAAAACTGTTTACATTTATGTAAGTAAATTATTGTAAAAATAAAATTTAGTAGTTTAAAATAAAAAGAAATTACAGAATAAGAATCTTTTTAATTGCTTGTTTCTCGAACTAATCGCCATTCGTCTCCCGCAGATGTTTGACAACTGCGCTGTCACCGTTATGATTTCGGTGAAACCGTGTACGTTTGGAGTTTGTAAAGCCATCCAGGATGATAAAGATAGACCGAGAACACTCAGTTACCTCAAGACGACGCCTTCTTGATCTATCTCTCTATGTTCTCGCCTACTTTCTTGCTTCGAAAATGTTAAGGAGAAGGTGAGTGACGATCCTTGCTCTTCGTAGCTGCTTAGTGTCATCTGTGTACTTTGTAGGGTACACTGTAAGCATTGCTGAATGGTTTTGACAGATTCTCTTTCTGTCACTTTTTAACTGTCTGCTTTATCTTCAGTCCCAATTCCTACCCTTCATTTTTCTGTCCATCTTCTTCGATGTTTAAACATAAATACAAATTATCTTCCTTTAATGAGGTAGTTATAACTGGTGGCGGGGAAGACCCACTCGCATGTGGGTCAGCTCAACGCTCAATTTTGGCTTCGGCTGTTTTAATCAATTTGTTATTTCTCATTTTAGATAAATGGAAAATACAAAAGAAGTTATTTTCTGGGTAAGCCGAAAATGTGCGATATGTTTTTGTGTAAACCTGCTGTATTAATCTAGTCCTTCTTGTGTCTTTTTTGTTTGTAAATCATGATTAAAAAAACACAAATGTAAAGGTAAACAGATCAACTTGAGACTATATAGATTCTTATACAGTTGATGTAAAAGGTTAAGAATTTTTTGTTTTATGTCTTCAGTTTATGTCTTAAATTAATGTGTAAGACATCTATGTCTGAAAGGAAAGTTAATACACAGGGGTATATGTAACAGAAGACATCCGGTAATGGTTTGGGTGTATTATCTCAACACCTCCATAGAATACGTGCGCAGACGACGGTCTATAAGACAAAGCAGGGTCTATGGGTGATGGGGAAATTCAGTTTTTGAAAATGACATAATAGAGATGGCTGAACTGGTTAACTCCCCATGAATATCTAAATAATAATTATATATATTACAAGAAAAGGAATTCCAGTTTGTACAGATTATCGTAGAAGAGACATCAACTTTGTTTGAACAATTGACTGGGGAAGGAATACAAGAATGGTTTCAGAGGTATTTCGTAACACCATGACAGCCCCTTGAGGACCAGATTTTCAATTAAAGAGGAACAGAGATTTAGCATTTGAGGGAATGACTCTCCCACAAGTCATGGACATTCTTACATTGAGATATCAGTTGACATCCCTGTGGTTTGATGAAACCTGTATTGAGAGAGGGACAGAAGAGCCATTATCTATGTGTCCCTTCCCCAATTGCTATAATTTCTTAAATTTGATTCTCAAGATTAGTTCACCAAACTTGTAACTGGTCTCCATAAGGCACTCGAAGAGTTAGAAGACCCAGGCCTACATGGCTTAGGAGTATGAAGTGTGAAGGAGGTGATGAATAGAGAAGTAGTGATTTAAAAGCTCAAGATAGAGACGACTGGTGAAATCTAACCGAGGCCCTTTGCGTCAATAGGTGTAGGAGGAGACGATGATGTTGGATACATTTGGAATTAACAAGTATCAAGTCTAAGGACCAAGGAAACTATAGAAAAAAGGCTTGACCAGGAGTGGCAGGTTTAGATCAAATAAGGATGTGGTATTCACTGTCAAATATTGTTATTTTTACTAGCGTAGCTACAACCCTAGTTGGAAAAGCAAGATGCTATAAGCCCAGGGGCTCCAACAGTGAAAATACCCCAGTGAGGAAAGCAAATAAGGAAGTAAGTAAACTAGATGTCTAAATATATATCTACTCTACAAAGACAGACTCATGTCAGCCTGTTCATTAAGAAATTTTCTGCAAGTTTGAAATTGAGTCTCAGTCTCCCTTGGCAGCTTTTTTCCTTCCTGTAAAGATATGATTTGCAAATTGACATTTGAGGACCAAGTATTTACCAAATTCTAAAATCGATCAAGACAAAATTGATATGATTTCCTTTCTGAGATACCACCGCTAGAGAGTTATGGGGTCCTTTGACTGGGCAGACAGTACTACATTGGATCCCTCTCTTTTGTCACAGCCTATTCTTTCCACATTTTGTCTACACCTTGATATTAAAAGGAATACTCTGCTACACATGTATACGTATAGATTTTGTCTACACCTTGATGTTAAAAGGAATACTCTGTTACACATGTATACGTATAGATTTTGTCTACACCTTGATGTTAAAAGGAATACTCTGTTACACATGTATACGTATAGATTTTGTCTAAGCAATTCGTTGTGTTCGTGAAAAAATGTCACATTTAAATGACAGGATTTTCCCAGCGGTGTCCATCTCCTGATGGTGAATGAAGACGAAAATCGAAAGCAATGCAAACTTTAGAAAAGTGAATAACTATCAAGATTAATTCTTCCTAGAGTTTAGAATGATGCAGTTAGGCTTTAATGAATGATGAAGATATTATTCAAAAGTTCAGTAATGTATAATTGCTTCTATTATCTGTATAGTCTTGAGATATTCTTAAAAGCATGACTAAAGTCATTTTCTTTTTCAGATTATCGACATTAGTACGAAGGACAGTAGAAGACTTATCAACATCATTGAAGAATCCATAGACAATTTTATCAAGAATCAAGAGAGCATCGATAATTACACCTTTTCTTAATTTCGTTTCAGTGAAGTCTTGGGTTTTTTATTCGAATAAGAATAGATGTATTTTAGGTCCAAATGAAAGAATTAAATAATGCAAAATGTAAGAAGAAAACTCTATTTTGATAATTAACAATTGAGTTTATTCTTGAGGGCTTGTGAATATATACACATACACATAAGGTAGAATGTCTCGTGGAATTGTGGAAGATCTGAATGAGAGAATATCTGAAATGTATGAAAGGTTTATGTAAAATTTATTTAATTCCTTCATATTTACATTCTATGAATATTGTTTGTTGAAATTTATTATTTCTAGAAATGTACAGAGATGTCAGCGAGCTTACAGATTTTTATATATAAGGAATAAGGTTTTATTTTGTGTTAAGTACTGTAGTATATATTTGAAATTCAAGATATTTTGCATTGGTAAGATGTTGAAGTTTATCCAAAAGTAAATTCATTGGTGTGGAATTAGGTATAACATCCAACTCAGAAGAAGGTTCAGGTCCGATTCAGCTTCTAGAGAAAAGCTTCTTAGAAATATCATATGCTAACACAGGGACTTACCTCAAACTACTTTCTTAGGAGTTACCTGGAACCTCCTCTCAACCGACCAGAGTTTTTTGTAGTTTACCCTACTTCCGTTTTCTGTGATGGTAGGCCTAGGCGGAAGGATACGTGCCCTGAGGGCAATCTCGAGGCAGGCCTCATGTTAGCTTGGGTCTCGACCTTCAGTAAGTTCTCTGGTCGCGTCGTGATATCATCTCGACGCTCTCCGTATCTCAGTGCGACCCTTTGTGTCCCCGTCTCTTGTGTTCCACGTGTGTTTCCTCGTGGTCCGTTGTGCTTTCCTTTGTGCTTTCGCGCTTATAACTTAATTCACTCGTGTTTTCCCTTGTGTTTTTTAGTATTCTCTTATCATTTTCCGCTACGTTCCTGTGTCTGGCGGTATTGTGATAGTGCGTTATGGAGCATCCCCGCCGTTGTCCTGGGCCTAGGGCCGGGAATTCGTGTGGAGCGTTCTTATCTAAGCCCGATGTGGGCCCACACTCCCTTTGTTCCTCGTGTAGGGGTAAAGTGTGCTCTCCTTCGGACACGTGTCCGGAATGTGTTTCGTGGAGTGAAGTGGCAAAACACTTGAAAATATTTTGCATGAGAAAAGAATGACTCGGGTCAAAAATTCTTTTACAATTTTGATTAAGTTCACTTATTGGTTTACTTGGCAGTTCTAAAAAGGTCGCTGGCATTCTCTGTACATTTGATGTATGTTGTATTTTATTGTATTTCATGTTTAGATTTATTATTAGCAGACAGAACTCATTTTAACAAAGCAGAGATTCTATTTTAAACTCACATTTGAATGTTTACCAATCCTGAAACCACATGACGATAGTGAGAAAATTCCAATTGAGAAAGGAGTTAGACAAGGAGACCCCTTCTCGCCTAGATAATTCACAGCATTTCTTAATTGAAAATAAGCAGCAAATACAGATCTGGGGAATTTCTATGTCATGAGAGAGAGAGAGAGAGAGAGAGAGTGTGTAAGTGTGTGTGTCGAGGCATAAGTAGTGGCCTGCAAGTGTTGGTACGCGTTAAAGACGGGATTTTCAATGTATAGGTCTTTCCGTATGTGCTGCTTAGCCGGGGTTAGTAAGTCTGACGACATGGGATAGACTCCCCTTGCGGTGTGTAGGTCTTTGAATATGTGCTGCTTTGCCGGGGCTTGTAAGTCCGACGGCAGGGGTAGACTCCCCCACAATGTAACGTAGGCTTTGTAGATCGCCAGAGGAGGTGCGAGACATGAAGGATTAGATAGGGACGACCAACCACCTCCTACCATTTCTGCCAATGAGAATTCCTTCATATATTCTTTCTCCAAGTCCATGTGACGAAGATTATTCTAGAATAAATCAAATGAAAAAGTGTAAAATACTGCACTTATTTAACAATTTCATAAAATCACAGAAGGTTAAATATTTAACCAAAATAATATAAAAGTTTTCTGAGGTTGAATGTCGAGTTTCTCTTCCAGGGATTTCGCTGAGACATTTCAGAGAACAATGTAGAGTTGGGGGTATCATTATCATTATCATTATCATTATAGCAGACGATATCAAACAAAGTTATTCATTTTATGTTCTTAAGAAGATTAGTCTATGATGGAAGTCATTATTCAAGGCAGGATATAATTGTTATAAGATAGCATAACCAGCATGGCTAGTCAAATGTTCAGGCTATTCAGTAGTCAGTCTTGAGTTGTGGGAATGGATAGTTGGATAGTCAAATACCATATGAAAGAAGGCTAGCTGTTAGCTAGCCTTACGTTAGGGAATAGTTGAACCAGATGGATAGTCGAGTATTGTACGAGAGAGAAGTTTTGAAGTATCAATATTAACCAATTTTAATCAAGATAACTTCAATTGCTAGAAATGTGTTCTGTCTGTTAATAATCATCGTAGGATTTTGTATATATAAATATTCTGTATTTAATCCCATTACAGCAAATGAGCAAAATCTTTTGAATTCTGTTTAGAAGACAAATTTTGGTCGGGATTTTCATAGCTGTGAGCACAAGTTTGACCTCGTAGATCAAGAGAGGACATTCTTCTTCTTCTTGTAGTAGGAAAAGGCGTTTGTTCACACTAAAGCCAAGACTGTTTGTGTGTCCGTTTCGTGAGATTAGGCTGAGAAAACCACAGGTCAAAGTGCTGGTGAAAAAGATAAAGCTTCGGAAATGTTATTCAATAGGTTTAAAAAAGGGATTTTGACGTAGGAAAAATCTATTTCTGGGCGAAGGACCTGTGCCGCCCAGTGAATAAGCTCCATTTAGCACTTATTCTTAGGTAATTTACTGCTAAATATACCAGAGAAAAAATGTAAAGGAGTGCTAGGTTAACTAGCTCGCTCACCTATTGGTGTTGGTATAAAATTGGGCGTATATTCCAGAGGTCCCGCACTATTTAGATTAATCCACGACAGAGAACCCCAATAGAGGAGAGCCGTTCAACCTCACTCGGTACTACTAACAATGCATCCGCTCAGAACCCAACTCCTTAGCACCCAAAGTTTGGGGACTCCAAGGGAGAGGAGCTGGGAGGGTTCACTGGGCGGCACAGGTCCTTCGCCCAGAAATAGATTTTTCCTACGTCAAAATCCCTTTTCTGGGCTCGAACCTGTGCCGCCCAGTGAATCTATACAAGAGAAAAATGTCACCAAACTTGCAAAATAAAGGAAAAAACATAAGCGTAAGGGAAATACAGGATGCTTTAATCAGAGATGAGTACCAAAAAACAATTATAAGGGTATCTTAAATATGAACATAAATCCAATAAGGTAGGTATAATAATGCCGTGAGTGATAATATATACAGATACTCAGGAGCATAAAATTTAGATATAATAACAGTATTCAGGTGCGAGACCAACGAATACAATAGGGTATAAATGAGGCAGGTAAGAGGGAGAGATAAAGAGTCAAGGCATTAACCTGTGAGTTACTTGGGAGTAACTACGCTCCCTGCGGCTACTGTAGAAAATTTTAGGGCTACCAAATGTTTAAGGTAGTGTTTCTTGAACACTGACGGTGATTTCCACCCTGTATACCTGGAAAGGTCTGTAAAATTCATGTGATGAAAGAAGTTCACCGAGGTGGCAACCGCCCTGATATCATGTGCAAGAGGAAAAGAGTCAGGGTTAGCTTGTTTAATAAAATACAAAATTTGTTGCCTGATCCCTTTAATAGTAATGGTACCGCCTTGTTCTCTAACGAATAGAGGCCCCGAGGAGTTAGAGGAGGTCCGGGATAAATAAGACCTAAGAGTAGTGACAGGGCACAGCGACGGATCTTGCGTGAGGGGAACAATTTTCCAGGAGGTCCATCTGTTTTGAGGGTCTTCATTCTTAGCCAAAAAGAATTTGTTAGGAGAAAGAAGGACCTCTCCTGAAGGCAGAAAGTCAATATGACCCGGGTCTCTCGACAAGGCTGCCAATTCAGAAATTCTTGCCCCGGAAGCCAAGCTCACTAGGAAAAGTGTTTTCCTGAGAAGGGGCATGTAATCACAAGAACTGTTAATGGTATCAGAAGCCAATTTGAGTACGTCATTAAGGAACCAGGTCACCGGGGTAGGACGAGTAACCGGTTTCAGTCTGGCACAAGCTTTCGGAATTGAAGCTAACAAAGAGTCGGTTAAGTCTATGTTAAAACCCACTAGGAAGATCTTTTTTAGAGCCGATTTAATAGTGGTGATAGTATTGGCTGCCAGACCTGATTCTAATAAAGATCTAAAGAAAGTGACTGTAAGGTTCAAGTTCATACAGTTCACGTCTGAGTCTATTAAAAATTTTGCCAACTTTTTAACTGCAGAGTCATACTGGCGGATGGTGGAATCCCGTTTATCCGATTCTAAGAACAAGGTGTTTTGAGGATCAATATTGGCACCATGCATAGCCGCAAACTTCATAAAGTCCATAAAGTTAGGGCGCTCTGAATGTTTGAGAAAGCGTACACAACGCGTGTTTGTACTATCTGAGACAGAACCGGATTGGGTATCGGGTGAGGGTATAGTCTCAACTCCCGCAGGAGAGGATACCAGTTGCTCTTGGGCCAGTTGGGTGCGACCAAGGCTACTTGTCCCTTGAAGGATCTCAGTTTGTCTAGAACTTTCAGTAAAAGATTCACCGGGGGAAAGAGATAAATCTTTTCCCAGTTGTCCCAATTCTGTGACATGGCGTCTGTGGCGTAAGCCTGAGGGTCTAGATTGGGAGCCACATATACTCTCAATTTGTGGTTGAATTCCGTGGCGAAGAGGTCCACTTGGAGACCGGGAACCTGAGAGAGAATCCACCGAAATGACTTTAGATCGAGTGACCATTCCGATTCTAGAGGGGAGGTCCGGGACAGGGCGTCTGCCACTACATTCCGAACTCCCGCCAGGTGGACAGCTGAAAGATGCCAACGGTTCGAGGCTGCTAGGGAGAATATGGCTACTAGAACATGGTTCAGAGGCCCTGACTTTGACCCGCCTGTGTTGAGGCAGCGGACCACCACTTCGCTGTCGAGGACCAGACGAAGGTGTTGTTTCTTGGGAAGAGCGAGACGTTTGAGGGTTAGAAGAACTGCCATGGCCTCTAGCACATTGATGTGAAAATGGCGGAACAAGGGAGTCCAAAGACCTTGAACTTTCTTGAGCTGAGAATAGCCGCCCCAACCTGATAAGGATGCGTCTGTGTGAATGATTAATTCCGGAGGCGGAAATCGAAGGGGAACTGATTTTGACAGACTGTTTGCTCTTGTCCAAGGAAGAAGTCTTTCCCGTAGAATGGGAGGAAGGCGGACTTTCCTGTCCCGGAGCTTCCGGTTCGCCCTCGAACGCCAGACACGATTGATATCTTTCAATTTTGCCTTCAGAAGAAGATCCGTCACTGAGGCAAACTGAAGGGACCCCAGAATCTTCTCTTGGAGTCGTCTGGAACTTACTTTGTCTTTGAGAAAGCGTTTGGTGTTTCTTGCAATCTCTAACCTCTTGGGTCTGGGAAGACACAGAGTATGAGATATAAAATCCCATTGCAGGCCGAGCCATTGGAACTTCGATTTTGGAAGAAGACGGGACTTCTTGAAGTTGATCTGGAAGCCTAGAGATTGAAGATAATGGATGACTTTGTGAGTGGCTTTTAGGCAATTTTGGGAGGTGTCTGACCAAATGAGCCAGTCGTCCAGATAGGCTACTACTTGAATCCCTTGATTTCTGAGTTCCTGAACAGCGACTTCTGCTAGCTTTGTGAAGATCCTTGGGGCGATGTTGAGCCCGAAAGGCATCACCTTGAAGGAGTAACTTTTGTCCCCTAAGCGAAAGCCTAGGTACGGACGGAAGTGTCTCGCTATCGGGACGTGATAGTAGGCGTCTGTAAGATCGATAGAGGTGGTGACGGCCCCACGGGGAAGTAAGGTCCGCACCTGCGAGACGGTAAGCATTCGAAACTTGTCGCATTGAATGGACAAGTTGAGAAGGGATAGATCTAGAATCACTCTTCTCTTGTCTGAATCCTTCTTCGGGACACTGAACAGCCGACCTTGAAACTTCAGATGTTTCGTTTCTTGTATGGCGTTCTTTTGTAAAAGATCCTGGACAAATTCGACCAGGTCCGGAGTGGAATGTTGACGAAATTTGTTCGGAGGAGGAGGTCCTTGAATCCAACTCCACCCCAGTCCCTTGGAGATGATACTGAACGCCCAGGGACTGAACCTCCATTTGTTGCGGAAGGCATAGAGCCTCCCCCCTACCTGCTGCACCTCAGTATTGGTTTGAGGAGTTGCCTCCACGTCCGCCTCGGAAGTTCTTTCCTCTGCGAAAGGCTCTTCCCCTGCCTTTGTTCTGGTTAGAGCCACGGTGGTAGCCTCTACCTCTACCATAACTCTGGGAAGAGCTATGAGCCTCGTAAGACTGGTTAAAGGCAGGGGAAGTGGCGGAGGCACCAGAAAGCTGGCTCTTAGGTAGCAGAACGGTGACATAGTCATCCGAAGGAGCCCGAGAGGTGGAAGGCTGTGCAGGGACAACAGAAGATGGAGGAAGAGGCAGCCGGAAGTTGGATGAAGCACTCTGTTGTTGCCTGAACTGGGTGGAGGTATATGGTCTAAGCTTCTTCCTACCCCGGGCTTGATAATTTGCGGGGTCATACTTGCGTTTAGGGGTCAAACCCCAACGGGCTTTAAGGCTCTGATTAACCCTAGTGGCCTCCGCCAAGACTTCCTCTACGAGATCCTCGGGGAAGAGATTTGAACCCCAACAGGAGGACCGGATGAGTTTATTAGGTTCATGCCTAATCGTCGCCTCAGCTAGGACATGCTTGCGACATCTGCGTTTAGCAGTAGCGAAGTCATATAAGTCATAATATAAAGACTGTAACGTAGCCTTGTTGAGAGACTTAAAAATACTCTCCGTATCGTAAGTCAAGGCTATCGACTCCGTGGATGTGGCCAGGTTTAGAGTACGGCCCACACGTAGGCGGGAATCATATTCCTGTTTAATGAGGGATTCCGGGAGACGGGGAAGCTTCTCACTAAACAAGACTGAGGCACAGTCTGCTGCAAGCTTGCCGGAGGTAAAGGTGGTATGGACGTTGTCCCAACACTCAATACCTGAGGGAAGAAGGAGGGAGATTGGATCCACCTCTCGGATGGGAGGCAAGGGCTTCTCCTCCAGAGCATATTGAAAGGCAAGCTCTGCCACCTTATTGACGCATGGAGTCAAGGTGTTCTTGTCCATTAAGAACATCGTAAAGGAGCTTTTATAAGGCGTCAGCATGGTGTTAGTGCAGCCGATGTCATTCAAAAATCTGGCCCAAACAGATTGGGCTTGCTCCTTCGGGAAGATGACCGTCTCTTTGGGGACCTTGTCTAATCGAACTAAAGCTTCCTCGGTAAGTCTGGCATAACCATGAAATGGAAATGCCAGACCAGGAGGAAAGAATTCAAAGTCCTCTAGAGGACGAGTGCCAAGGCCCTCCAGAGTCAACATTCCGTCTGAGAACGGGGAATGAAGAGCCATCCGCCAGGGGTTGTTCTTGGCAAACGGCGGGAGCTTAGAGGCATCCGGGATGAGAGAGCTTTGGACTCTCTCCGGAGCTCCTTGCTCTAAAGCCCCAATTCTCTGACCGAAGTTAGAGAACATCGAGTCCATCCTCGACTGCATCTCCGAAACCAACTTTGCCTGCATCTCCGACACGATGCGAAGCATGGCTGATTCGGAAAGGCCCGGGCTAGCAGCAGGAGGGGCGGAAGGAACTCCCGGGTCGTGAGACTTAGAGGAGGAACCAGAGGTCTTTGAAGACGGGTTCGTACAATGTTTAGAGCCATGAGAAGTCTTGTGAGGCTTGCGGGTTTTGGGTAAGGTCCTTGAAGTAGACTTATCCTTAGGGGGAACCGGGTATGAACGTTGAGACGAATCACGGTCCCCAGAAAATCCAAGAAAAGAAGAGCGATCAGAAGAAGAAGAAAGAGCGGGGCTGAGGATAGGAATCTCAGCGCCGGACACACCTGCCTCACTTACCACCCTACCTGTATCCGGCTCGTCTAGCAACATTGGTTCGACGTCCAGGTTCATGGAGGCAACATTATCCTCCAGACCTCCGGGGGCGTCCGATGGATCTTGCTCTGGGTCAATGAGACCCGTTATAGTGGCATCAATGTGGACAATGATGGGAGCTGCCACATGCCTAGCCACAGCAGCTGAAGACTTGGCGTTGGGGTAAACCATGGTGCAGTAGTCCTCAGATAGGACGTACGGCCGCTTAGACTTCACATTCCGGGCAAACCCACCAACCCACACCTTCAGTGTGGCCCGAGCCACAGACTTTTGCTCCGGGGATGCCTGAAATAATAGTGGGAATTATAAAAGGGAGACTCCCAATGGTCCTTCAAGACCATAGATATCTTACTAATAGTAAATAAAATAAGAAGGCAATATAGCCAACGGGACTCACCGAGTCAGATCCAAGGGTAGTGATGAGGTTGAAGCAAATCACACAGTTATCCGGGTGCCATACCACAACGTCTTCCAGTTGAACCCCACAAGGGGCGTGAGATCGGCAGACGGAGTGGCCACAAGGCTGGTGCAGAACAGCTGCACAGGCCGGCGTCAGACAATGCACCATCTATAAAAAGAATAGTATATGAGAAACTGTAATTCTCTTAAATAGGGGCGACCCGGGCCTAACATAGGTCTAACACAAGATTAGAGCTTAACTGTACTATTCTTTAAGTAGGGGCGGGTCCGGAGGACCCGGGCCTAACATAGGTCTAACACAAGAATAGAGCTTAACTGTACTATTCTTTAAGTAGGGGCGGGTCCGGAGGACCCGGGCCTAACATAGGTCTAACACAAGATTAGAGCTTAACTGTACTATTCTTTAAGTAGGGGCGGGTCCGGAGGACCCGGGCCTAACATAGGTCTAACGCAAGGTTAGAGCTAAACTGTAATATTCTTACATAGGGGCGGGACCGGAGGTCCCGGGCCTAAACATAAGTCTAACTTGAAACTAAAGTATAGCAATCCATTCCGGTCAAGCCGGGAGCATAAAAAAGGATGCAATAACAAGGAATTAAGACACATGGTGTCTGATTTCCCGGGGCGGGGTAGACCCCGGGCCGGGAAATAAAGGTATATTCAATACCAATTCCTTTAGGGACTCCGGGGTAGTGATCTGTCATATATAATCATCATAGGAAATGTTATAAAATAATAGGGGGGCGGAACTGTAGCTAAGAACTGCCAATCGAACCCGGAGGGTTTCGTATAACATAAGCCAGAATGAAAAGTGAATATAAAATAGGGTGCACCGGGATCCAACTCTGTTGACCGGTGGCCAACCAGACTAGACAGAGACGAACCCGCCGGGCCACCCGGAGGACAAAGTCCATAAACACTTAACTACCCCCTCTAAAAGGAGGGAAGGCAACGGTCCCTTAGTGGAGGGGGGAGAAGCCTAGCCTCCCACCTAGCTAGAGGGGGAGCGTGGGGGAGGATCACGTGATACGAGGCAGCAGGGCTACCAACTGACGATCCCCAACCAGACAGATCAAACGGAGTAATGGCACAAATATTCATTATAATAATAATAGCGTTAAATATATGAATAAACACATAGAAAATTTTTGGGCAAGGCATGCAACATAATAATTAAATCACAAAAGACACACCTGATGGCTAAAAATAACATTGCTGCCTTAGCACGAAGGTCGGCAGCCATAGCGATACGTAAATGATATCGGCCCAAAAATTGAACCACGAGGATTCTAAACGCTAAATAATGAATATTCACAATAACAAATAATATTTGATAATAAAAATAATACACATAGTAACACCGCAAGTGAAAATTAAAAGCTCTCAAAAACAGGAGTACCAACTGTAGTGAAATCAAGCAAGATCGGTATGAACGAAGAGAATAAACTCCTATAATATAAATATTAAACGATCTAGGTTGCTCAAAACACAGTAAAACCCAGCTTGGTACTTAACTTAGACGGTGTCTCCTGGGAAACCGACGAAGAAGCCATAATTCACTGGAAAATAACCAAAATTCGAGAGCACCACAAAAATGCGGGTTACTTTACTCGTCGTGCTAAAAGGAGTTGGGTTCTGAGCGGATGCATTGTTAGTAGTACCGAGTGAGGTTGAACGGCTCTCCTCTATTGGGGTTCTCTGTCGTGGATTAATCTAAATAGTGCGGGACCTCTGGAATATACGCCCAATTTTATACCGACACCAATAGGTGAGCGAGCTAGTTAACCTAGCACTCCTTTACATTTTTTCTCTGGTATATTTAGCAGTAAATTACCTAAGAATAAGTGCTAAATGGAGCTTATTCACTGGGCGGCACAGGTTCGAGCCCAGAAACTTCATTGTTTAATGAGAGACTGAAATTTAAACTTCATTCATTTTTCCAAAGCGGTACTGATATCAAATAGAGTAGTCTTTTAGTCTTGAATTTAATATATTTGCCTGATTAGTCTCTGAAATTTAATAGTTATAGATCTGTTTGAATTTTTCTAAATATCAAGTGACCTTAAGTTAGTTTTGTGACATCTTAATTGTTCGAGCAATAGCCTGCGATACTTGGTCTCTTTCGCATGATATATTTAGTCACCCTTCAGGAGGTTAGGACATTGAAGTGATAGATTAAGTGGGATGATGTTTTATGTTCTATTTACTTTTGAATCAAGATGTTTTTGCTGAGATCAGAAAAACATGTTATGAACTTCAGCTTTAGACAAAAAAGGGAATCTCTAATACTGTAGTTTTTCTATCTGATTTTATATTGTTAGATTACTACTTATCTGAATGTCGATTTTTAATTTTGTTTTATTTATTTAGCTGTGTAGAGGATTTACAAAAGTATAAATTTTTAAATAAGTTTATGATAAAATGTTTTTCAGGCAATTTATTTTTGACTAGGTAGCATTGGCTTATGTTGTGATCACTTGATTATTATTACTTGAAAACAAACCTTTGTTTACTCCGTTTTTGCTTTTCCATGACCAGAGTTTTAAGGAATTATGGGGATTCTGGCAATATTGTTTGCTTGCCAATATCTCACCCACTTCAAGCGGAAGTAGCTATTGCCACAGTTTAAATCCTTTTCTTTGTGCTTAACACACTTGTCTGCTCAAACTGCTATTCAAATCTTTATGCTTGCATTTGTGTTTTTCTCTCTCAGATATGATGAATACAAATGCTTCATAAGTATGTATGAGTTAGACCTGGCCTTGAAGGTTCTCCTTGCAGCTCCTCCTTGGAGGTCGACGTACATGCTTTAAGAAATGATGGTTAAGACCAGAAATTTTGCTATGAATGATGCCAATTTGATCTCCCTCCCAATTTCCGCGTTTAAGGAACTATCTGGTGACGGGGCAATTTGTTACCCTGTCCTATACGGGAAGTTTGCCTTTTTCATTCGAGGACTTCTTCTGGAACCCTTCCGAGGACTTCTCCTGGACACCTATTCCTTTTAAGGACTTCTTCTGGACGCCTATTCCTTTTAAGGACTTCTCCTGGATGCCTATTCCTTCCGAGGACTTCTCCTCGACGCATGTTGCTTCCGAGGAATTCTCTTGGACACATGGTCTTTCCGAGGACTTCTGGACGCCTGTTCCTTCTGGGGACATCTCCTTGAAGCCTGTTTTTACCGAACTTGTTTGTAATAACAAGTCAAATCCTAGAGAGCATATCTAGAAACACTATCTCTTCACTACCGAGAAGTGCTCTGAGTTTTTCCATTGGGAGAAGTGTCGGCTAGAGCCCCTCCAAAGACCTTGATGTCCGTGATGTTGCTTTGACTCTAACATTTTGCAGGAATCACTCGTTATCTCAGGTGTTTTTCAGTGCTAACTTTGGAAGAGGTAACTTACTTCACCACACACTACCTGAAGGACTGCACCCACAGATCACTAGATCCATTCTCATTGGGTCCAGTGGTGGCTGATAACAATGAATTTAGAAGCTCCTACTTCAACAGAGGGACTTACGTACGGTCACGTCTTCAGAGAAGTGAAAGAAAAATTGATTGGATTTTCAATCTACTGACCTGTCCTCCCTTTGGAGTATAAGTCTAGAAAACCACTTATGCAGGGGAGAACAAACTTAATATGTTTTTATACATATGAGAAATCTACATATAAATTGTTTATAACAGGATACTCACTCTTGTTCTCTTGCTTGAGTGTACACTCAAGCACACTATTCTATTTATTTCCTTATTCACTTTCTTCACTGGGCTATCTTCCTTGTTGGAGCCCTTGGGCTTATAGCATCTTGCTTTTCCAACTAGGGTTGTAGCTTAGCATGCAAATAATAATAACAATAACAGTGTTTGATGGTGGACTAATCTCTTGATTATATATGAGGCCTGACATCATGACCTTGGCTCTTTTTTCATGATAATCTTTTTTATCTGGGGGTAAAGGGTCGGACAGATGCCTTACATAGCACTGGGACATCCTCTCCCCTGAGGAAGATTTCCCCTATATAGGACGAGGGTCTGTATTTGCAAAGGAACAAACGACAGAGTTCAAAAGATCATTTGTATTTTTCTTAACTGTACCAACCTGTGTCGTTTATATTTCCTGCCTCATCCACCTCGCAAGTCCCTAAAATTCTGTTCGTGGAAAAGCAACAACTGATTAAACACTTATAAATAACTCTGGTTTATATAGCTAGGAAAAATACAAATCATTTTCTAAGAATTTGTATTTGAAAACTATTTTATTATTGTGAATATTACGATGTTTATAAGGCTGCAACTGTATAGGATTTTGCTCATTGCTGCAGTGCGAGTTTTGTATCAAAAGGTTTTTGTGACTTAATTTGATTATTGTTAAAGAGAACTTTTACGTTGAAGTCAGTTTGTTATGTTTAAAATCTGTCATTTCTTTTGGTATAAGACTGGGTTTCAACATTCTAAGACTGAGAATGATTTCTTATGGACATATCAACGAAGGGAAAGAATTAGCAACGGCAACTAAAGAAAATTGGTAGATATGAAAGTAGCAGGACTAAAAAGACCCTGAAGAATATAGACTTTATTCTTTATATGTTAGACTCATTAAGATGATGCAATGATTTTTATTATGGTTCTCCTACAAGTTAGCAAAGAAAGCTATATTCTAGTTTGGCCTTAGTGAAGCAAGTTAGATACATTTAATAAATTGTTATATGGTTAGATGGTAGCTATAGCATACAATCCTTTTCTCAGTGGGGATACCTCAACGTGGTGAAAGGGTTTGTGTATCGCCATGATCAAAGTTTTACTATTCAGGCCCACCCATACTAGGTTGGTTTGCTGGGAGCGATCAGACTAAAGTCTCCACCATCACCAATCCGCAGTGGCCAGCGTGGCGATGGAAATGGCCAAACCCCAGACATGAATAAGGACATGTCTGAGGCTTTTGTCCTGCAGTGGACTAGAAATGTCTTGGGTTTTTTTGTATGTAAATGTATTAGTAATGGTTTGCTAGTTAATGAGTATGAAGGTAGATGTACAATGTTGCATTTTTATTCCAAGTTCTGAAAATATGTTTACAGTAGTAGTTAATTCTTATAGAACAAAAGCAAGATAAAACAATTTAAATGATTTAATTAGATTGTAATATTATTAATTATAATATTTCTAGGTCCATTACTAAAGCATAAACATAAAACTAATTAATAAGATTTGAAATTCAGTGAAATGTCTTAATCACGCCTAACACGATTCCAGTCTTATGCCAAACGAAATACCATTTTGTAACTGACATTGCCATTGTATCGAGTCTAAAGTCTGAGTTCTCTTCCAGATGTAGATGTAGATGATTTGGAAAGAAATAAAGGCCAGTGGCCGCACCCCAAGGGGCTGATCTCACGGAACGCGCAAGGCAATGCTAAAGACGTCCCTCCCTGCTTGCCAGAGGCCGTGCAGTCGTCAGACTGTGCCGGAGTTACTCCCGTTGCTATTGTGGTATGTGTCTTTTATCTCTGAATTGGAGAATAGATTATCTGATAACTGTTTTTGTTATTGGGAGAATGTATTCGCTATGTCGTCTTCCATTTGGTTAATATTCACTGAAATTTGTTGTCTCGATTTAGGTAAGAAAGTTAAGTTATAGCTTGAGATTAAGCTGTTGAAGTTTCTATCCTTTTAATAAAGCTTACTCAGATATAAAATTCTAAAAGGTGTCTTTTTGAATGTCACTGAAATAAAGGTAATCTAAAACTTAAAAAGGATTTGAGGAAAATCTTGAGTCACAATTGTAATTTGACTGACTGTCAGAGTTTCAAATTCCACTAATAACAATGCAAAGTTGTTTTATGAAATTATGACTTGTTAAATAAGTTTATTTATATTTTGTAGACTTTCATCGATCAAAGACCATCTATAACAATGCTAATTAGTATTCCTTTTAATGATAAAACAGTCATTAATTCCAAAGTTACATAATAATGGTCTGAAGAAATACGATACGTGGAAAGTATGATAAAAACGCAAGTACAGTATTTGTGTTCTTTATCATGGGACAGAAGGTGTCTTCCTTATCAGATATCGTCTAGAGATGATTTCAGTTTTGCCGTATATTCTAATTCCTGTAGTGATGTGTAAAGTAGATTCTAAGTCCAGGTTTTATGAACATAGTCTTCTGAAAGCAAAAGAATTGGCTGTGGGTTTTCCATATTGCTTTTAGAATGAAAATACTTGGATGAACATTATATATTCCGCTATTAAGAGATTTACCTGAATAATAGTGTGTTTCAAATGTGACTTTATTTGTCAGGCAATTGGCTGTGTATTTATAATTAAATAGATTGATTACAAATGAATATTTGTCTACTTTTTATGAGAAATATCTGTTTATTAAATTTGAATATAAACACTTAGTGTACGCCTAATTAAACGAAAGAATTTTGGAATGTAGAATCACTTTCAGGTGAAAACAAAATAGTTAACTAATTCAATTCAATTATACCATTACATCTGAAGCAACGAAAAACGCAAAGAATGTGAATTTAAATTTGCTAATCCTCAGACATTTTTAATTTACGATTGCGACTTGTCCCACGAAGGGCACGGAAGAGTTTTGCACATTTTTCATTACATTTAGGTTTTTGAAAACTTCCGAGAGAGAAGACCGGCATCACCCTATACATGTCCGATACATCGCACGCGTTGTTCCTCTGTGGGCGATCGAGTGAGGGAAAGTGAACAAGCATCTCTGTTGCATCAGTTCATCTTGAGTTGATGCAACAACCTTTTGTAATATGAAGTTATCTGTACGTGTATTTTGATTCCCTGCTAATCTGCATCGAAAGGCGAAGTGAATGGTCGTGCTGATTTTGAATAGACTCTTTGGTTTTCGTTCAATTAAGCGAAGCAGAAGTTATAGTCTTGGGAAGAAGCGTGGAGGCTCAATATGACGATGTCTTTGTCGTGTATTGGAGTCTTTCTATAGATGGGGATTGATTTTATAAGTTGCTAATGTGTAGTGTGAGGGCTTTTCTAAAGCAAGGTTGTGTTTCTTCTTGAATATGTTCCCGGGAAGTTTTGATTTCTAAGTAGTCTGCTTTGGTCATAGGTTTTTTATGCTCTTGTAAATCTACATGTAATGTGGAGAGAATATAATCTTCAATATTTCTTTTTTACCTGGTAGTCATCAATGGAGATTTTTGTGTTGCCAAGTTTACTAAGATTGGAAAACAGAGTCTGGTGCTTTGGGAAATCGAATTGTTCCGTCGTTCTGCCAAAGGATAAAACGTGACGTACTTTGGAATTCGTATATTATACTAATAATGTTCAAGCTGTTTCTCTTGTTCTCAAGCCATGAACAATTAGAACACAAGAGGTTGACATAGAACAGAAATCTATAGAAAATAATTATCAAACAAGAATTTTATGTTCTTAAAACTCAAAATTTTTTTAATGAGTTGGAAAAGAACTCAGTTTTCTTATCAGATTGAGGTAGATAAGAGATTGATAAGTTCATAATAAGGTTTCTTTTTATTTGGTCACTGTCAGTCAGTTTCCATTCTGTCAGTTTATCATGCAAGTTATAAGCCTCCAAAGAGTGAGCTGGCATGACAGATACCTATCGTATTATGATTGTTAAATAGTTTATCAATATATGTCGTCATGTTGCTTTACTATTCATAATGTACTCACTTAGGACTTGCACAAGAATATTTTTTGTAAAACAAAAGAGAGACAGAAGAAAAGCAATGATAGGCTCAAGGCAGAAGAATGTTGTTAGTATTGAGACTGAACGCTAGGTTATCTGATTGCTGAATTAATCGTAAAATTGGATAGAGAGTATTCGGACCTGACGAGAAGAGGCGAGAAACAATTGAATGGTAAACTTAGCATAGAATCCTCAAGATAAAAGCCATTGGAAATGGTAAAGAATATCAGAAACATTCTTCTTTAGATTAGGGTAAGAATTCCAACAGAAATTGCTCTAGACATTAGACTAATTATTCTAAGATGTTGACCGACAATCAGGATTCGAAATATATCAACCCTGATGATTTACTAATAGAGTTTAAGAAGGTTGGCCTACCATCTATTTATAGAGGCTGTTAGGAAGGAATAGTACCATATAGTGCAGATTCATTTAGATCTACCTTTTAAAAGACTCAAAACTTAAGAAATGTTCCAGTATGACATGAAAGTAACATATAGTTTATTCATGAATCATTGTATTATATAATGGCTTTAGCATAATGGTATTGGATTCCAAAGTATGTCAGTGTTTTTCTTATTGAAATGAGGGATATATTTAGAACATACAGGATTGCGTAAATTGTTCATTGTTGTGTGTGGTGTCTGTCGGGACGTTTAGTGTGATGATACTCAACTTCCTCTTCTTCAGAGAGGTTCCTTGGGGATAAATTGAGAATCAAAACTCAGGTTAGAGGGTAATATTTGGAGACTATAATGTATGCTGTACTCTATTTCTACTATCAGCCCATGTTAAGGAATTTTGTAACCTATTCTGGCTTTTACAAGTTTCCTTGTCCTTCAGAATCCAAAGCTCATAAGACAATGTTTCCTGTCCTTATTTCCAAGAATATTTCCTTAATTTCACAACTTGTAAAATGGTTTTCACGTGTTTTACTTTCCACTAACAACATGGAGTTCTCTTTCTTACATCGCGTTCCTAAATCTGTTCACTTTTTCAAAGGATTTAGTCATAAATTTACAAAGTATTTGTGTCTCTCCGAGGTGATCTTCACCCTGTTGTTAATGGATCGATATTTTTAATTTACTTTGGATTTGTTCCGGTTAAGAGAATCTGCTTTTTGCTGAATCATCACTTCTTTCAAACCGATTCGAAAGATTTGCTTGATTAATTTCATTTGCTTATTTTTCTTAGACTTATTCCTCTCTCTCATCTGGGAGACTTATTTTGGGTTCTCCATCCTAAAAATTTGTTTTCTCTAAAGGTTTCCTTTTGCCCAACCTTCTTATTGTAATGGATTTATTTTGTGGTTAATCCTCATAAATCCATAATGGATTATATTCTATTTTATGATGAACAAAATTTGGATGCCTCTTGCATTGATAAATCCCTTCTAAATTTCTTTCTTGCAAATCTAAAGAATTTACCTTATGTTTCTATCAGGAAAATGACCAATTTTTACTATAAAGTATCATAATACTGTATTATCTTTAGATATTTTTACTTTTTCTATATTCATATCTTGTAGGTCACACTGTTTTAAACTCTTCAAGTGTCGGACGTTTTTTCTCATATCTTTGGAAGATGTTCTTCGTTTCACGTGTCAGTGCGGTTAACATTGCCCTACTCTTGTGTGGGACACGAGCTCTTGCATTGGCAGCCCGTACGTAGAGTGGCTATACTTTAAATCGGCAAGATGTTGCCAGAGTTCTTCAATCTAGAATGAGGGACGAAAACAATGCCGAGTGCCAGTGAGAGAATGCTTTTTTACGTGTCCCTTTTAAAGCTTTCGTCTCTTTAATTGCATCGTTTGTTTTCTGAGCGAAAGTCAAAGCGTAACTCGCTTGCTAACTGATCACCTGTATCTTCGGCCACTTGCCAGCCATTTTATTTCTTGATGTCTGGTCCCCTTCTACAATAAGGGAATTGATTATTGTTAAATCTAATTTCTCCATGAGGAAGATCTCACCTCTTATGTCAGAAGTGTCCCTCTTTATTCCTGACAAGTTCCTGAGTTTGTCTTATTCTGTAATTTCTTTTGCTATCAGTCTATATCACAAAAGGTGTTATCCACTTGTGTTGAATCAAAGCAAAATGCCTTTCAATATATCTTTCATTGTCTTCTGATTGATTTGTAAATGACTTGGTATTTTTAATACTTGATCTATACCAAAACTTCTGTTTCACCCAGAAATTCGATTTGCTTCCTGTCCATATTGCAAAAGGTGTTATCCACTTGTGTTGACTCAAAGTAAAATGGCTGTCAGCTTTCCTTGTATTTCCTTAAGATTTATTTATAAGCAGCTCAGTATTTCAAGTATTTGTTTTATGAAAAGCTCTTCTCTACTTTGGTTTTTACTTGGACTTAATTATTTTCTGCTATTAAGTCAAGACTGCCTTTAGTCAGAATTGAATCTTGAGGTTAATCCTGTCTTTGTATGGAGTCAGAAAGTAATAAACACAAGATTTTCTTATAGAAATATGTTCTATATTGCTCCTTTTCAGTCATGGGTTTTGACAAATGTATTGGAGGCTTTGACCTTGGTATGTACTCTCAAGATGCAGTCTTTGGTGCTTTTACTGCATTGCAAAAGTGTCAGGTCACCTTAGAAGGATATTTTGCTGGTTTTCTCCCCTTCACTTGCGGGGTTTTTCGATGGATTTATTACATCCTAGTTTTGCAGAGTTAATTCATAGCTGCTTACAGTACATCAGATTGAAATCCTTGTGTGTTTTCAGTGATGGTCTAGAAATGGATATTTTATGCCTCTTCATCACTTAACAAATATTGGAAGAGTCTCTGCCATGCTATGCTTTTGTCTTACAAGACAACATATCTTATAGCTCCAATGTCAAACCCACATAAGGATGTTGTCCTTTGCCTCTCTGAGGTCTTGACCTGAGCGATGAGGGCCCAGTGGGCACCCTCGTACGATGTGTTATACTGTTTGTAGTGTTGTCCTAAATGGGAATTCAGGGTTGGTGGCTAATCTCCATTTGTGTTAGTTATCTCCAACTTTGCCCACTTTCGCCCTTTCTCTGGTCAGGGTTACCCAGTCCTTCCTGGTGAGGGTTGTTTCGCTGGACAGGCCTTTGTTTGGGCTGGGCAACACCTCATTGGATGGCCATTGGTCGCTTCCCGCCACTTCTCTAGCCTGTGAGCAGCTGATCGTTTTGGTTCTTGTCCATCCACTGTTGCAAAGCTTTGGTGGGATTTCAGTCGTCACCTTCTTCGTGGTGATTGGACACTGGATGTCTGGGGTCATTAATTTGTTTATTCTTTTCAGTTTTTGCTAGCATTTCTTGTCGGGTGGTAGGATACTGGCTATTTTATGTAAAAATCGTAAAGGGGTTGATTTTACGGTGCCAGTAATAATCCGACAGGATTTATTTAGTTCTGGGTCTACCTTATGCCCATTTTCCTTTGGATTTGCCAACAGTTGTCCTCACAATCTTGGTCTGTTTCTAGCGAGTCTGGTTGGAGGTTCGTTGCCCAATACCCATGCTTCTTTGTGTGTGCTAGATCTGGGGCACACTGAAGTTGTCTTGCTTGTTGAATAAAACCATATATCGCATATTAATTGATCCTCTTTTGTTTTTTCTCTGCATTTTATATTTCCCCATTTTACCCTGGTGCAATTTGGCCCAAACTCCTAAATCCAGATCTCATTGGTACAAGACTGAAGCTTGTTCTTACACCAAGATAGGAGTAAAGGATTTTTCAATCTTGTTATATTCTCGTTGCTTCTACAATGTTGACATCAAATTGATTTGGATGATCTCTGCCTATTTCATCTGCTAGTGGAGACAGGGACTTTGGCATTTCCTCATGAATACAAATGACTTGGAGATGACTTAGAGAAAGGACTTATGATATTACCTTATTGAGAGCCTGAATAGAAATCTGTTATTGAGTCTTGGCACAATTATTACCAATTGATTAGTCGTGTTCGTGGGACTTTATCATCCTCTGGTTAATATCCTCGCCCAAATTGGTTGCTGTTCCTTTTGCACCGTTGGTAATATTTTGTCTGTTTAATGAAGTTTGATGAATATTGTAGAAATAAAGAGATGATTTGCTTCATTCCTAGAAAGTTTACTCGCACAGATAGAGGATTTTGTCTTGAAATTTGTCCTCCTCCTTGTTTGGAATTTGCCGTTGTGTCAGCCAGTTGAAAGGAAGATCATTGAAAGATATCCAAACCGATACAATATCAAGGACAATCAGAGATTTCAGACGGCCATTTGTTAAAACCGCACAATTGGAAAGGGACATTTTAAATAAATCTCGCCTTTTGGTTAACAGAACAAGCAGGAAATAACTATATTATGTACAGATAGTTTGATATTACGTAAAGGTCAGGCAGTAATTTGCCCGCCAAGGAAGGTATCCGACTGGTGTCTTATGGTATTTAAGGTCACCTTAGTACCATAGACACGTCTCTCGTAGCCTTGCCTGGGCGGCCACGCTGCCTGTGCTATCTCGTCTGTTCGGGGGAATGCAACGCTAGTTCGATCCGGCGTCTTGCTGGGGTGAGTTTAGCGGACGTCGGGGCAGTACCCCGGACGGATGTCACCCCCTTTTCCAAGGTCTTTCGCCCATCAGAGAAGCATCGCGTGTAAACGATGTTTATCGGACGTTTGTTTGGTCTTGCTGCTTTCTCAGAAGTTTTCGAAACCTGGTTTAATAAAATGTGCTCGAAACGAAGACTCGTGCATTCGTTGGCGACTCGTTACATTTAAGTAAATTATAAACATCTGATCATTAATGAAGATTCATTTACATTTTTCAGTTTTTCATTATTCTTCTGATGCTATGATATGAATAATGTAGAATTCGGGTTAACTATTATGTAATTCAATTGAATAAATACTTCATTTCAATATTCAATCGTTTGACTAAGCACACACTAAGTATTTCTTATTCAGGAGGAATTAAAACAGGTACATTTCATGAAAAGTAGTGAAATAAATAAATAATTTCTTTGTAATCAAAATATTTATTTGTAAATACATGGAAAAAATGTGTTTGAAGTTTGAGGTCACATTTATAATACATTCTTAGTTTGGTGAATTAAATTTTAATTGGAATTTATTATTTATACAATTATTTTTTATATGAAAGGAATGTGCAACTAATGGCCAATTCTAATGCTTTTTTAATATTCTATATTCTTAAACTGGACTCATTTTCTATGATATTGCATTACAGATATTAGAATAGACAATAAAACTGAAATGACACCCCAAGTGTCTTATAGAGAGTACACCTTCCGATCACATGGTATAGGTACACGGATACTCATCTTGTGTAAACATACTTTCTGCCGACAGTATTCCATCTGACCGAGATGTAAAATGGAATTGTTTGATTTTTTTTAAAAGGAATATAAAATTGCTTTGTTAATAATGGTGTTTGACTTTGAATGGGTAAAGAATATAAATTTAATATCTTGTCATGATTCTATAAAGCAATTTTGCCTGAGTTTATTAAATGGAACTTTTGAAAATCAGTCGGTTAACCAAACTATAAATGTGACTTTATAATTTTCCCAACTAATTCTGGTTCAAGATGACCTCTTTAATTATGACATTTTAAATCACCTTTAAGAATTAAATCTAAGAACTTTATATAAAGGATAAAATATGGCAGTTTCATCTCAAGTTATAATAAACTTCTTACAAACTTTGAGAAAACCAATTTCACTTTAAGCAAAAATGGAAGACCTCTTAGTGGCAATTCTCCCATTAACCAAGACAGTTGCCAGGTACTCAATTTCCCATTCAGATAAAAGGCACACGACACAATAGTCTCGGTAGTTTCTCCATCATTGTCTGCCTACTGTACGGATTCTCTGACCTGCAGGGCACCAAGGGAAGGTCGCCAAGTGCCTGCAAAGCAGTTCCGTGAGGTCAGCCCCTATTTTGGGGGGGACACTAATGTATATGAAAAAAATAAAATTAAAAAAAATATATTTTTTTATTTTTGTACTTTGATTAAATAAAAGTATATCTTGAACTTATGTATTTTATTAGTCCTTGTTTTAATTACATATTCTTACATAGTAATATATTTCATACATCATGATGCATAATAAACTAAGTAAAAGGCATAAAATATTCACCCAAAATATATCTTAAATGAATCATGGTGTAAGTTCATAAAAAATGTATTTTGTAATTCGAGTTTAAATGTTCCTGTATTGTTTTAAATATACCACATCATTTTGAGGAGTACTGTCGTCATTTAGGTCGATTGTTGGACACTCCTAAGTGAATTCAATTCTCCAAGTCGTTTGAGAAATACACTACTGAATAATACAGTTGTATAGCTTACAGAGGTACTGTATTAATGATATATCATACTATACATTTCCTTAGTTTTTTCTTTAATCTGTAACAATGTCGAAAACATTGTTATGGCTTAAAGAGAATAAGCAGGAGGAGATGTATAGGTTCATATCAGTAATACAGGACCTCTCGCATCTATACAGCTGTTGTATTATACAGTAGTGCATTTATAAAACGCCTTAGAGAAGTTAAACCACTTACTAGTGACCAACACTCAACCAAAGTGACGACAGTACTCCTCAAAATGATGTTGTATGTTCACCACAAACCAGGAACATTTAAATATGTTACAAAAATACATTTTTATGACCATAAAAGAATCATTATTTAATAGTTTAATAATCAATGCAAATTCATATTAAATTATAATTTCAAATTAGAGTTTTTGTGAAATCAAAAATGAATGCAAAATCATATTTTGAGATTCTATAATTTGATTCCTTGCAACAATAGAATAAATACGTTGCTCAAAAAACAAGAAATTATTTCAATGAAAATCCCGAATATAAATATAAAAAATGAGTCAAAAACAAAGATTTTATATCAAAATGAAAAATATGAATAAAAGTTGCAAAGTAAAAAAAAAAGTTGTTCATTACGTTTGAAACAGGAAAATAATCTAGAAAATATACATTTTTTCAATTTGATGAAAGTGACAAATCTAATATCTAAAAATTTGGTTAAAATGGACAACCTTTGTGGACTTGTCTGTCTCCTATATCTCACTGACTTAGTTGTCCAAGACTCAAGATATTAATTCCTCACTGGCTTAGTTGTCCAAAGACAAGATTTGATAAAAAATTACTTGTTTAAAAGAACTGTTACTTTACAAATATGAAATTCTTTTTAATTTTGATCTACATTGTTATCAAAATCTCCAATTAAATATTAAATTCCTATGTTTACATACATTATCAGTCCAGTTAAATATATTCAAATTTGTACAAATTATGACAAACATTTTAATATACAAAATATCTCGTGAAACATTTAATTCTAAGCAGTTTCCACTTAACAGATCTTTAAGCAAATCAATCATTTATTTATTTCCTTATATCCTTTCCTCACAGGGCTATTTTTCCCTATTGGAGCCCTTGGGCTTATAGCATCTTGCTTTTCCAACTAGGGTTGTAGCTTGGCTAGTAATAATAATAATAATCAACGGAACATCTTTAATATATTCTGAAAGTTAAATTTCATGGGATGTGTATCCTTCCAGAAGGCTAAATTCACAGCCAGACCTTTGCTCAGACGGTATATATAACATTTAAAATGCTTCCAGAGCTCAAATTACTGGCCGTTCTTTCCTTAAACCTCTACAATGTTTGCGCTTACAAAAGGGTAAATTTAGAAGCTACAAAACCAATTGAAATTAAGTTTTAACACAATTTTCTATGATACTTCTGTAATTACTTAAACTAACATACCTTGGTAATGTATTTTACTAAATATAAAGTTATTTAGAATATTCTAACTCAAACTTTAGAATATATTACTATCATTATTACATGGACAAAAGTCATGGTATGACAATGGAACAATCTCCAATAGATTTAGTAGATTTGAGAACAAAGCTCTCAGAAGGATATTCGGAGTGAAATGGCAGGACAGGATTAGAAATGAAACTATAAGAGAGATTACTAGAGTGCCATATGTGGATGAGATCATGGCGAGGGGTAGATGGAGATGGTTTGGGCGTGCTCTTCGCACTCCAAAAGAGAGATTAGTTCACCAAATGTTCAGCTGGGCTCCACGAGGCACTTAGAGGAGTTGGAAGACCCAGGCCTACATAGATGAGGGCTATGAAGCGTGTGGGAGATGATGAATGGAGAAGTATTGATTTAAAAGCTCAAGATAGAGACGGCTGGCGAAATCTAACAGGCGTAGGAGGAGATGAGGATGAAGATGAATTCAAGCTTGAAGTTACCAACAACTTGAAGTCCAGACAGAATAAGGAACTTGTAAACCAGAATGTTTTAAAAGAGGTTTTTAAGATGAGGAAATTATAACTTATGAGAAAAATCACTTTGGAAATAGGAACCAAATTTGGAAAACAGAAGACTATAAAAAGTATATTGGAAATTTTGCTGTTAAATAAAAGCATAGAGATGTAATATTAATCTGTTTTTTTACTTATATTTTCAAAAATTTTAAATGAATGACTACAGTATATTAAAAATGGTCAAATAACTAGTTAGTATTTTTTCATTTCTAAGTTTCAAAATGTTATTTTATCTATAATTTATAAGATATTGAAAATAGTCAAGGACTAGAAGGTAATGATTTCAAAAAGGATTTGACATTAATTTTCTATCAAAAATTCTCAATGTCTAGAGCATAGGCAAACACAATGTGAGAGAGAGAGAGAGAGAGAGAGAGAGAGAGAGAGAGAGAGAGAGAGAGAGAGAGAGAGAGAGAGAGACTTTATATTAAATAACTCATATAAATATTATTATTACTTGCTAAGCTACAACCCTAGTTGGAAAAGCAGGATGCTATAAGCCCAGGGGCTCCACCATGGAAAATAGCCCAGTAAGGAAAGGAAAAAGTGAAAAATAAAATATTTAAGAAGAGTAACATCATTAAAATAAATATCTCCTATATAAACTATATAAACTTTAACAGAACAAGAGGAAGATAAATTAGATAGAATAGTATGTCTGTCTGAGTGTACCCTCAAGCAAGAGAACTCTGTGTATTGGCTTAATACAATTTCACAAAACTCATTTAGTTGAAAAAGCTCTTTCATATAACAAATGATGACAAAGTATCAGTAAGTTTAATTAAATATGCAAAATAGTTTTATAATATATTAGCACTAGTTCATTTTACAGTTTATTGATTATTATACCTTGAAATGGAAATGGAATAGGTTAAGACAAAGTAAACCAGAAACAGGAGAGGTAGAATAACTAAGGAGATAGAAAAGAGCAATAACTATAGGAAGTAGGAAATAAAAGATAGTTTTCCCCGAATCACACAACCATTTTAAGGAATAAATCTTGTGTTATTATTACTAGGCTACAACCCTAGTTGGAAAAGCAGGACGCTACAAGCCCAAGGTCTCCAACAGGGAAAATAGCCCAGTGAAGAAAGGAAATAAAGAAATTATGTGCCTCAGTGTACCCTCAAGCAAGAGAACTCTAACCCAAGACAGTGGAAGGCCATGGTACGGAGGCTATGGCACTACCCAAGACTAGAGAACAATGGATTGATTTTGAAGTATCCTCCTATAGCTAGTCTCTCTTCTATCCTTTGAGAGAGAGAGAGAGAGAGAGAGAGAGAGAGAGAGAGAGAGAGAGAGAGAGAGAGAGAGAGAGAGAGACTCTCCTCTACCCTAATCAAAAGGAAAGTAGCCACTGAACAATTACAATGCAGTAGTTAACCCCTTTGAGTAATGAAGAATTGTTTGGTAATTTCAGAGTTGTCAGGTGTATGAGAACAGAGGAGAATGTGGAAAGAATAGGCCAGACTATACATTATCTTTACAACCTGCAAAGTATTGCTAATCTAAAACCTTTTTTACGTCCTCATATTTAACAGCGTTCAAATTATTAGTTGCTTGGATTAACCTGTACAAAACATATGGTATCTATCAAAATCTCTCCAAGTATTACTTGAAATAGATAGGAAAGAAATATGCATATTTCTGGCAATAGCTGTGGAGGTTAAAAGTTTTTTTATACTGATAAGTTTAACTACCCTGACCAAAACTATAAGTTCTACACTGCAAGATGGAAATTTACAATTTTCACATATTTTGATCATAATAAAGAACCAAATACTAAGTTACTATCATAATTTAAATATATAGTTAGAGTCACTTCTTGAGACCAAATATCTCTCAAGATTTTCACCTACTCAAAGACAATAAACAAACGAGATGAAGCACAATAAAAAGCCAAGAAATAAGACACTCAAGATGATTCACAATTATTGTGCCATCGTCTTTTGTGCTACAGTAATATACAGAAGTCATAAGTCCAGGAAATATGTTATTTTCATTAGTAAAATAAATTTTTGAATATACTTACCCGGTGATCATATAGCTGTCAGCTCTGCTGCCCGACAGAAAAACCTAAGGACAAAATACGCCAGCGATCGCTATACAGGTGGGGGTGTACATCAACAGCGCCATCTGTCGAGCAGGTACTCAAGTACTCCATGTCAACACAGAACCAATTTTCTCCTCGGCCCACTGGGTCTCTATTGGGGAGGAAGGGAGGGTCCTTTAATATATGATCACCGGGTAAGTATATTCAAAAATTTATTTTACTAATGAAAATAACATTTTTCAATATTAAACTTAGCCGGTGATCATATAGTTGATTCACACCCAGGGGGGTGGGTAGAGACCAGCATTATATGTTAACATTAAGAGCTAAGTATTTTGTATTTCATTTTAGCAGTTATTCAAAATAACAAACATAAAATTAATAAGTACCTGGTAAGGAAGTCGACTTGAACAATTACTCTGCCTTTTTAAGTACGTCTTCCTTAGTGAGCCTCGCGATCCTCATAGGATGCTGAGCGACTCCTAGGAGCTGAAGTATGAAGGGTTGCAACCCATACTAAAGGACCTCATCAAAACCTCTAATCTAGGCGCTTCTCAAGAAAAGAATTTGACCACCCGCCAAATCAACCAGGATGCGAAAGGCTTCTTAGCCTTCCGGACAACCCAAAAAACAACAATAAAAAACATTTCAAGAGAAAGATTAAAAAGGTTATGGGATTAGGGGAATGTAGTGGTTGAGCCCTCACCCACTACTGCACTCGCTGCTACGAATGGTCCCAGGGTGTAGCAGTTCTCGTAAAGAGACTGGACATCTTTAAGGTAAAATGATGCGAACACTGACTTGCTTCTCCAATAGGTTGCATCCATTACACTCTGCAGAGATCTGTTTTGTTTGAAGGCTACTGAAGTTGCGACAGCTCTAACTTCATGTGTCCTTACCTTCAGCAAAGCATGGTCCTCCTCATTCAGATGGGAATGAGCTTCTCGAATCAAAAGTCTGATATAATAAGAAACTGCATTCTTCGACATAGGTAAAGAAGGTTTCTTAATAGCGCACCATAAAGCTTCTGACTGTCCTCGTAATGGTTTAGTACGTCTCAAATAGTACTTAAGAGCTCTTACAGGGCATAGTACTCTTTCTTGTTCATTTCCAACCAAATTAGAAAGGCTTGGAATATCGAACGATTTGAGCCAAGGACGAGAAGGAAGTTCGTTTTTGGCTAAAAAACCAAGCTGTAAGGAACATGTAGCCGTTTCAGATGTAAATCCAATGTTCCTGCTGAAGGCGTGTATCTCACTGACTCTTTTAGCTGTTGCTAAGCAGACGAGGAAAAGGGTCTTCAAAGTGAGATCTTTAAAAGAGGCTGATTGAAGTGGTTCGAACCTTTCTGACATAAGGAATCTTAGTACCACGTCTAAGTTCCAACCTGGTGTGGCCAACCGACGCTCCTTCGAGGTCTCAAAAGACTTAAGGAGGTCCTGTAGATCTTTGTTGTTGGAAAGATCTAAGCCTCTGTGACGGAAGACTGCTGCCAACATGCTTCTGTAACCCTTGATCGTGGGAGCTGAAAGAGATCTTTCCTTCCTTAGGTATAAAAGGAAGTCAGCTATCTGAGTTACAGAGGTACTGGTTGAGGATACTGATACCGACTTGCACCAGCTTCGGAAGACTTCCCACTTCGACTGGTAGACTTTAAGAGTGGATGTCCTCCTTGCTCTAGCAATTGCTCTGGCTGCCTCCTTCGAAAAGCCTCTAGCTCTCGAGAGTCTTTCGATAGTCTGAAGGCAGTCAGACGAAGAGCGTGGAGGCTTGGGTGTACCTTCTTTACATGCGGCTGACGCAGAAGGTCCACTCTTAGAGGAAGTGCTCTGGGAACGTCTACTAGCCATTGCAGTACCTCGGTGAACCATTCTCTCGCGGGCCAGAGGGGAGCAACCAACGTCAACCTTGTCCCTTCGTGAGAGGCGAACTTCTGCAGTACTCTGTTGACAATCTTGAACGGGGGGAATGCATAAAGGTCTAGATGGGACCAATCCAGAAGAAAGGCATCTATGTGAACTGCTGCTGGGTCCGGAATCGGTGAGCAATAAATTGGGAGCCTCTTGGTCATCGAGGTTGCAAACAGATCTATGGTAGGCTGACCCCACAAGGCCCATAGTCTCTTGCATACATTCTTGTGAAGGGTCCACTCTGTTGGGATGATTTGACCCTTCCGGCTGAGGCGGTCTGCCATGACATTCATGTTGCCTTGAATGAACCTCGTTACTAGCGATATGTTTCGATCTCTTGACCAGGTGAGGAGGTCCCTTGCGATCTCGTACAACGTCATCGAATGAGTCCCTCCTTGCTTGGAGATGTACGCCAAGGTTGTGGTGTTGTCGGAGTTCACCTCCACCACCTTGCCTAGAAGGAGGGACTTGAAGCTTCTCAAGGCCAGATGAACTGCCAGTAGCTCCTTGCAGTTGATGTGCAACGTTCTTTGATCCGCATTCCACGTGCCCGAGCATTCCCGACCGTCCAATGTCGCACCCCAGCCCGTGTCCGATGCGTCCGAGAAGAGAATGTGGTTGGGGGTCTGAACAGCCAGTGGCAGACCCTCCCTGAGGAGAATGTTGTCCTTCCACCAAGTCAGTGAAGACTTCATCTTCTCGGAAATAGGAATCGAGACCGCTTCTAGCGTCTTGTCCTTTCTCCAGTGAACAGCTACGTGAAATTGATGGGGTCGGAGGTGGAGTCTCCCTAACGCAATGAACTGGTCCAGTGATGAAAGCGTCCCTATCAGACTCATCCACTGTCTGACTGAACATCGGTCTTTCTTCAGCATGTTCTGGATGTATTCTTGGGCTTGACTGATTCTGGGGGCCGACGGAAAAGCCCGAAAAGCTTGACTCTGAATCTCCATTCCTAGGTACACTATAGTTTGGGATGGGACGAGTTGGGACTTTTCCATATTGACCAGGAGACCCAATTCCTTGGTCAGATCCAGAGTCCATTTTAGATTCTCCAGACAGCGACGACTTGACGAAGCTCTTAGAAGCCAGTCGTCCAAATAGAGGGAGGCTCTGATGTCTGCTAAATGCAGGAATTTGGCAATATTCCTCATCAGTTTCGTAAAAACAAGAGGTGCCGTGCTTAGGCCAAAGCACAGGGCTTGAAACTGGTATACAACCTTCCCGAAAACGAACCTTAGAAAAGGTTGGGAATCTGGGTGGATGGGGACGTGAAAATAAGCGTCCTTTAGGTCTAACGAGACCATCCAGTCTTCCATCCTGACCGATGCTAGAACCGACTTTGTCGTCTCCATGGTGAACGTCTGCTTTGTGACAAAGACATTCAGAGCACTGACGTCTAGCACCGGCCTCCACCCTCCTGTCTTCTTCGCCACTAAGAAGAGACGGTTGTAGAAGCCCGGGGATTGATGGTCCCGGACTTTGACTACCGCTCCCTTTTGTAGTAAGAGAGACACCTCTTGCTGCAAAGCTAGTCTCTTGTCCTCCTCTCTGTACCTGGGAGAGAGGTCGATGGGAGTTGTTGCTAGAGGGGGCTTGCGCAAGAATGGAATCTTGTACCCCTCTCTGAGTAACTTCACAGACTGTGCGTCTGCGCCCCTGTTCTCCCAGGCCTGCCAGTAGTTCTTGAGCCTGGCTCCCACTGCTGTCTGAAGAAGGTGGCAGTCAGACTCTGCCTCTAGAGGACTTGGAACCCTTCTTCTTGCTCCCACGTTGACCTTCGGCACGAGCACCTCCTCTGCTGGAGGCTCTGCCACGAAAGGGCGGAATGAACCTTGACGCTGGAGTGTCCATCCTGGGTCTAGGCACGGAGGGCAAAGGGGTGGCTTTGCGTGCGGATGACGCCACCAGGTCATGAGTGTCTTTCTGGATCAAGGAGGCGGCAATCTCCTTGATCAACTCTTCAGGGAAGAGGCACTTCGAGAGAGGAGCAAACATAAGTTCCGACTTTTGACATGGGATGACTCCAGCTGACAAGAAGGAGCAAAGGTGATCCCGCTTCTTGAGGACCCCGGACACGAAAGCCGCAAGCTCACTAGAACCATTCCGTATGGCTTTGTCCATGCAGGACATAATGAGCATGGAAGTTTCCTTGTCAGAAGGGGAGGTCTTCCTGCTCAACGCTCCCAAACACCAGTCCTAGAAGTTAAAGACTTCGAATGCTCGAAATACTCCTTTCATTAGATGGTCCATATCCGAAGGAGTCCAACAAATCTTGGAGCGTCTCATGGCCAGCCTTCGGGGAGAGTCTACCAGACTTGAGAAGTCGCCCTGGGCAGAGGCAGGAACTCCCAAGCCGAGAACTTCTCCCGTGGCATACCAGACGCTAGATCTGGAAGCAAGCTTGGCCGGGGGAAACATGAAGGCTGTCTTCCCAAGCTGCTTTTAGGACTGCAACCAATCTCCCAGTACTCTTAAAGCTCTCTTGGACGAGCGAGCGAGTACGAGCTTCGTAAAGGCAGGTGCGGATGACTGCATGCCTAAAGCGAACTCAGAGGGAGGCGAGCGTGGTGCTGCAGACACAAACTGATCAGGATATAAATCCTTGAACAGCGCAAACACTTTCCAAAAGTCTAAGGAGGGAGGCGTGGTCTTGGGTTCGTCGATGTCCGTGTGTTGGTCGTCAAGATGTGCAGCTTCGTCATCATCAGAGAGTCCATCGTCTGAATGTTGAGGAGGAAGCGGCAAAGGAGTAGGTAAAAGCTGGTCGGCTGAGTCCGGCAGCACGGGTGCATGCGTGGCTGCACTGGACCCAACGTCATGGAAACGTTGGTCAGTCTGTGAACTGGCAACAACCATAGCTGTGTGGGGACGCAAGGCGTCTACTCCTGACTGCGGTCGAGTAGCGGAAACCACAGTGGGTTGCGGAGGTTGACGCACAGCGTCAAAACACGGCAACTTAACTCCACCCTCCTGTTGTTGTGGTAACACGCGAACGTCAACGGAGGGTTCCGTGCGTCGGTGAACGTCAACATGCGTCTGGCAGGGTCGACTGCGCATGGGTGGAGGAACTCTCACAGCTGGAGTGCGGGAGCAGGCAGCCTCAGCGTCTACTGGGCGCACAACCGTGGTTGGTTGTAGGCTAACGGGTGCAGCGTCAACCTTCTCCGCACGATACTCCTGCATGAAAGAAGCTAACTGAGTCTGCATAGACTGTAGCAAAGACCACTTAGGGTCTACAGCAGCAGGTGCGGCAACCGACGGTGTTACTGCCTGTTGCTGTACCACTTTGCCTCTCTTAGGAGGTGTGCAGTCGTCGGAAGACTGCAGCGAGTCCGAACTGACCCAGTGGCTACACCTGGGCCGTTGGACTTGCGCGGAAGGGACCTTGCGTTTAAGAGGCCGTGAGACCTTGGTCCATCGTTTCTGGCGTGAAACCTCTTCCGCAGACGAGGAATGAACGGGCTCACTCGTCTTCTTGTGGGTGGGGCGATCTAGGAAAGATACGTCCGAAACCACGGAGGGAACGTCTGTCCGCTGATTAAAGCCTGTCGAACCCTTTGGTCGTACGACATTGCTTCTCCCCTGGGCTTGGGAGCTTGCAAGAGGTCCCGGACTGGGAGGACGACAGGCACGAACAGACGCACCCTCATGCGTAACACTAACACTTTTCACTGCACCAACACTCACTTCACTTCCCACTGCACTTTTACCCTTCAACTCCCTGACGTCAGCCAAGAGTTGGTTGCGGTCACTCGCCAATGACTCGACTCTCTCACCCAGAGCCTGGATGGCACGCATCATATCTGCCATCAAAGGTTGATGAGTGCTAGAAGGGGGGTCGGGAGCAACCACTACAGGGGAAGGAATAGGTTGTGGGGCATGGGGAGAGGAAAAATCAACTGAGCGAGACGAACTCCTCCTGACTCTATCTCTCTCTAGCCTACGTGAATATTTCAGGAATTCTTGAAAATCGAATTCCGAAAGCCCAACGCATTCCTCACATTGATCTTCCAATTGACAGGTTTTACCCCGACAATTGGAACAAATGGTGTGCGGATCGATAGAGGCCTTCGGAAGACGCCTTGAACAGTCCCTAGCACTACACTTCCTGTATTTGGGGACTTGAGAAGGGTCAGACATCTTGAATTAGTCAAAGGGGGGATTCAAAATCTATCCAAGTCGTCAACAAATAATCCAAAATTCAATAAAAGAATGCAAGGAAGTATTGAAGATAACCTCTGCACAGCGAAAGCTAATAACCAGAAATGAATACTTCACCAAATAACGTGAAAATCAATCCAGAAAGCAACAGCTTATTTAGTAGGTCTTGCCAGTGGCACGACAGAGAGAAAATTGGTTCTGTGTTGACATGGAGTACTTGAGTACCTGCTCGACAGATGGCGCTGTTGATGTACACCCCCACCTGTATAGCGATCGCTGGCGTATTTTGTCCTTAGGTTTTTCTGTCGGGCAGCAGAGCTGACAGCTATATGATCACCGGCTAAGTTTAATATTGAAAAATGAGATCTTGTTACCAAGAAACCAGACAGAACATTGAGAATAGTGAAACTTGAAATAAATCTACCTAAGGAAGGGGTCAAACAGTTACAAAAAATAAACTTTTTTTTTAAGTCTTACAAAAACCGAGACACTAAATGGTGACCGATTCAACAATACCTATACATATCTTGAACTTGGGCTATATAAGAAAGGTGTTAAGTGCTGGGAGACCATTTGCCAACAGAGCACAGTTGGGGAAAACCTTTCAGTTAAACTGTTTAGTCAAAGCTAGAAGAGGATGGACAGAAAGTGCAAAACCATGAATGGCAGCCAAGATTGGATTCATATCAATAGGGTCTACGAACTGAAAACTCTTTGCTTAACAAACGCAAACTTCCGCATCTCATAAAGTCAAGGTCTTAAACCCAAATATGGAAGAAACAAGAAAACATAAGACTGAATTCTTTCAACCGAGGACCCAGTTCTACGACGGAAAATATTCATTCTTTTGAAATATATATTAAAATCTAAACTGAATTAACTTTAAATACTTATTTGGAATTCATGTGTTATTCAACTAAAAATGAAGATCTTTGCCAAAATAAGATAAAGAAATGTTATTTTTATTAATAAAATAAATTTTTGAATATACTTACCCGGTGATCATATAAGCTGCAACTCTGTTGCTCGACAGAAAAACCTACGGTCAAAATACGCCAGCGATCGCTATGCAGGTGGGGGTGTACATCAACAGCGCCATCTGTCAAGCAGGTACTTAGTACTCCAAGTAAACAAAGAACCAATTTTCTCCTCGGTCCACTGGGTCTCTATTGGGGAGGAAGGGAAGGTCCTTTAATATATGATCACCGGGTAAGTATATTAAAAAATTTATTTTATTAATAAAAATAACATTTTTCAATATTAAACTTAGCCGGTGATCATATAAGCTGATTCACACCCAGGGGGGTGGGTAGAGACCAGCATTACATGTTTACATTATGAGCTAAGTATTTTGTATTTCATTTTAGCAGTTATTCAAAATAACAAACATAAAATAAATAAGTACCTGGTAAGGAAGTCGACTTGAACAATTACTCTGCCTTTTTAAGTACGTCTTCCTTACGGAGCCTCGCGATCCTCTTAGGATGCTGAGCGACCCCTAGGATCTGAAGTATCAAGGGTTGCAACCCATACAACAGGACCTCATCAAAACCTCTAATCTAGGCGCTTCTCAAGAAATGACTTTGACCACCCGCCAAATCAAGTAGGATGCGAAAGGCTTCTTAGCCTTCCGGACAACCCAAAAACAATAATAAAACATTTCAAGAGAAAGATAAAGGTTATGGAATTAGGGAATTGTAGTGGTTGAGCCCTCACCCACTACTGCACTCGTTGCTACGAATGGGACCAGAGTGTAGCAGTTCTCGTAAAGAGACTGGACATTCTTAAGATAAAAAGACGCGAACACTGATTTGCTTTTCCAATAGGTTGCGTCGATTATACTTTGCAGAGATCTATTTTGTTTAAAGGCCACGGAAGTTGCGACAGCTCTAGCTTCGTGTGTCCTTACCTTCAGCAAAGCTTGGTCTTCCTCATTCAGATGGGAATGAGCTTCTCGTATTAACAGTCTGATAAAAAAGGATAAAGCATTCTTTGACATAGGCAAAGATGGATTCTTAACTGAACACCATAAAGCTTCAGACGGGCCTCGTAAAGGTTTTTAAATAGAACTTAAGAGCTCTTACAGGACATAAGACTCTTTCTAGTTCATTTCCAACCATACGATAAGTTTGGAATATCGAACGATATTGGTCAAGGCCGAGAAGGCAGCTCGTGTTTGGCTAGAAAACCAAGTTGTAGAACATGTAGCCGTTTCGGATGAGAATCCGATGTTCTTGCTGAAGGCATGAATCTCACTGACTCTTTTAGCTGTGGCTAAGCATATCAGGAAAAGTGTCTTTAAGGTGAGATCTTTCAGGGAGGCTGATTGTAGCGGTTCGAACCTGTCTGACATAAGGAATCTTAGTACCACGTCTAAATTCCAACCAGGTGTAACCAAACGACGCTCCTTTGTGGTCTCAAAAGACTTAAGGAGGTCCTGTAGATCTTTATTGTTGGAAAGATCTAAGCCTCTGTGACGGAAGACTGATGCCAACATGCTTCTGTAACCCTTGATAGTGGGAGCTGAAAGAGATCGTTCTTTCCTCAGATATAAGAGAAAGTCAGCTATTTGAGTTACAGAGGTACTGGTCGAGGATACGGATACTGACTTGCACCAGTTTCGGAAGATTTCCCACTTCGATTGGTAGACTCTAAGGGTGGATGTTCTCCTTGCTCTAGCAATCGCTCTGGCTGCCTCCTTCGAAAAGCCTCTAGCTCTCGAGAGTCTTTCGATAGTCTGAAGGCAGTCAGACGAAGAGCGTGGAGGCCTTGGTGTACCTTCTTTACGCGTGGCTGACGTAGAAGGTCCACCCTTAGGGGAAGTGTTCTGGGAACGTCTACTAGCCATCGAAGTACCTCGGTGAGCCATTCTCTCGCGGGCCAGAGGGAAGCAACTAGCGTCAACCTTGTCCCTTCGTGAGAGGCGAACTTCTGCAGTACCTTGTTGACAATCTTGAACGGAGGGAATCCATATAGATCTAGATGTGACCAATCTAGTAGAAAGGCATCTATATGAACTGCTGCTGGGTCCGGGATTGGTGAGCAAAATATTGGGAGCCTCTTGGTCATCGAGGTTGCGAAGAGATCTATGGTTGGCTGGCCCCAGGTGGCCCAAAGTCTCTTGCATACATCCTTGTGGAGGGTCCATTCTGTTGGAATTATTTGTCCCTTCCGACTGAGACAATCTGCCATGACATTCAAGTTGCCTTGGATGAACCTCGTTACTAGTGATATGTCTAGACCTTTTGACCAGGTGAGGAGGTCCCTTGCGATCTCGTACAATGTCAGAGAGTAGGCCCCTCCTTGCTTGGAGATGTACGCCAAAGCCGTGGTGTTGTCCGAGTTCACCTCCACCACTTTGCCTTGAAGGAGAGACCTGAAGCTTTTCCAGGTCAGACGTACTGCCAGTAGCTCCTTGCAGTTGAAATGCATTGTCCTTTGACTCGAGTTCCATAATCCCGAGCATTCCCTACCGTCTAATGTCGCACCCCAGCCTACGTCCGATGCGTCCGAGAAGAGAACGTGGTTGGGAGTCTGAACAGTCAGAGGAAGACCTTCTCTAAGGTTGATATAGTCCTTTCACCAAGTCAGACAAGACTTTATCTTTCCGGAAACCGGGATCGAGACCGCTTCTAGCGTCTTGTCCTTTTTCCAGTGAAAAGCTAGATGGTATAGAAGAGGACGGAGGTGTAGTCTTCCTAGTGACACAAATTGATCCACGGATGACAGTGTCCCTACCAGACTCATCCACAGCCTGACTGGGCAGCGTTCCTTCTTCAGCATCTTCTGGATGGATAGCAGGGCTGGGGGCTGATCGTCTTGTTCAGCAACGTCCTCATCAGAGGGTTCCTCATCCGAAACTGATGAGGAAACGGCAACGGAGTGGGCAACGTCTGACTCGCTGAATCCGGTCGCACTGGTGGATGCGTGACGGAGCCGGACGCAATATCATGGCACTGCTGCACAGTCTGTGAACTGTCAACCATGGGTGCGCGAGGAAGTACAGCGTCAACCCGAAACTGTCTAGACTGTCTGGGTTGTGCAGTCAATACCCTACCGGGTTGCTGAGGTTGACGCACTGCGTCACAACAAGTCACCTCTGCTGGTTGTTGAACGTCCTGAACGTCAACAACCACCTACAAGCGTCGCTTAACGTCAACGTGCGACTGGCAACCCACACTGGGTCGCATCGGTGGAGGAACCACCTCAACTGGCAGACGCGAGTAGGTTACCTCAGCGTCAACAGGGCGCACAACCGACCGGTTGGAAGGTTGTTGGCCAGAAGGAGGAACCACCTCAACTGGCAGACGCGAGTAGGTTACCTCAGCGTCAACAGGGCGCACAACCAACCGGTTGGAAGGTTGTTGGCCAAAAGGTTCTTCTCCGCATTTAAGTCCTCTATCAAGGACGCAAGCTTGGACTGCATGTCTTGCAGCAAAGCCCATTTAGGGTCTACGGGAGCAGGTGTGGCAACAGACGGGGTTAGCGACTGAGGCGGAACCATTTACCATCCCTGAAAGCCTTGTTATGTGTGACAAAATAGTACAGCAAAACTTCAAAGGCTCGACAAAAGTTGAGAAGTTGACCTGTAAACAACTTGGAGCGTCTCCTGGCTAGGCGCCAGGGCGAGTCTACCAGAATTGAGAAGTCTATCTGGGCAGAGGCATGAACTCCCAAGCCGAGAACTTCTCTCGTGTCCTATCAGACTCTCGCTCTATAAGCCAGTTTAAAAGAAGGGAAATCTAAGGCTGTATCCCTAAAACTCCTCCTGGTGCAAAAACCAGTCGCCTAGCCAACGTAACGCTCTCTAGGAGAGCGAGAGAGCACTAGCTTAAAAACAACGGCTTCGAAGTAGCTAGGCCTAGTGTAAGTTCTGACGTTTAGGCGAACGAGGAGCAGCAGTTACAAGATCCGGACGAAGATCCTTAAAAAATCATCATGATTTAATTAAAGTCCATAGGAGGCTAAGCAGCTTAAGGCTCCTCTCCAAATGACAGAGTCCTCAAGGGAATATCAGTAGGAGGGAGAACAGCACTTTCTCATCTACAGGAACCTTGTCCGATAAAAGCTAGGTTATCTCAGTGAGTCTCTCACTGGTGCATTAGTAGCAGACCAGAAGGCAACGTCATGTAACTGCTTGACAGTCTGTGAACTGTCAACAACTGAACTGTCAACCACAACAGGTGCGTGAGGACATACAGCACTGGTGCATTAGTAGCAGACCAGAAGGCAACGTCATGTAACTGCTTGACAGTCTGTGAACTGTCAACAACTGAACTGTCAACCACAACAGGTGCGTGAGGACATACAGTGTTCACTCGAGACTGCTTTGACTGTCTATACTGAGCAGTCAAAACAACTCTAGAATGCGGAGGTTGACGCACCGCGTCAAAACAAAACAACTTAAACTGTTGTTGTACCTCGCGAACGTCAACGGAAGGTTCCGTGCGTTACTGAACGTCAACATGCGGCTGGCAGGGTACACTGGAACGCATGGGTGGCGGGACTCTCTTAGCTGGAGTGCGGCAGAAGGTCGCCTCAGCGTCCACAGGACGCACAACCGTGTTGGTTGTAGGCTAGAGGTTGGTGCAGTGTCAACCTTCTCCGCACGAAAGTCCCGCATCAATGACGTTAACTGAGACTGCATGGTCTGCAGCAAAGACCACTTAGGGTCTACAGGAGCAGGTGCGGCAACAGACGGTGTGACTGCCTGATGCGGTACCGCTTTGCCTCTCTTAGGAGGTGAGCAGTCGTCGGAAGACTGCAGCGAGTCCGAACTGACCCAGTGGCTACAACTGGGCCGTTGGACTTGCGCGGAAGGGACCGACTTGCGCTTAATAAGCTGCGAGACCTTGGTCCATGGTTTCTTACGAGAAACCTCTTCCGCAGACGAGAAATAAATGGGCTCTCTCGTCTTTGTGTGGGTGGGGCGATCTTGGGTAGATACGCCCGAAACCACGGAGGGAAACGTCTGTTCGTTGATCAAGGCCTGACGAACCCATAAGTCGTTCGACATTACTTCTCCCCTGGGCTTGGGAGCTTGCAAGAGGTCCCGGACTAGGTGAACGACAGGCACGAACAGACGAACCCTCGGACGCAACACTGTAACACTTTGCGCATATCACTTTATCACTTCGATTTTCTGTTTTGCACTTATTTCACTGAAATCGAAACTTTTACTGATTTCTACTGAAACACGCAATTCTACCCTTCATTAAAAGGTAGTAATTGCGAAATAAGTCGTATAATGCAGCTCATTAATACTAGCAAATAACAGAAAACATATATAAAGATAAAAAATTCAGTGGCTGGGAAAGAGACTAAACACTAGTTCAAATAAACTACGTTTACAATCTCTCACCGCACATAGCCTGGGGACAAGAATAAAACCCTAGAAACGTTTTACCTTCTTCCCCGTACAGCGACTAGGGAGGAGAGAAACACGAGAACAACGTTACCCGCTTGAACGGAACGTTTTCTCTCCTCTCTCTCCCTCCGTCTCTATCTCTCTCTCTCTTTCTCTCTTGATTTCGCACCTAAGAGAAGAGCCCAATTATATATCGTCAAAAAAACATGTTATTTGACTAAAGGAAAAAACTGAAAGGTTTTCCAAATAAAAAGTTCCTTTAATTTAGAATTTAAAACATTTAAGCTAAGAAAGAATGAACGAAACGTCAGAATCGATTTACTCTTACTGCAAAGTGAAACCGTGATACACTCTCTCTCTATCGTAACGATAGAGCGCATGTTGAACGTCCTGAACGTCAACAACTGCGTAGTCTAAAAAAAAGGCGGAGAGATATAAAATATATAGATCTATAACGTGTTGAGCAAAATTACTAAAAACCTAAACACACTTCCGTCTAAGGGAAGGGTCGGCCATTTAAAAGTGAAAGAGAATCCATACTCTCTTTGTTACCATAATTAAATCTATCCAAAACGAGTTCAAGTTTTGAGATGAAGATAAAACACCTGCATAGCGAAAGCTCAAAACTAGAATAGTGTACTTCACCAAATAGTTGTGAAAACAAATCCAGTTAGTAACAGCGTATTAGTAGGTCTTGCCGGTAGCCCGACAGAGAGAAAATTGGTTCTTTGTTTACTTGGAGTACTAAGTACCTGCTCGACAGATGGCGCTGTTGATGTACACCCCCACCTGCATAGCGATCGCTGGCGTATTTTGACCGTAGGTTTTTCTGTCGAGCAACAGAGTTGCAGCTTATATGATCACCGGCTAAGTTTAATATTGAAAATTTATTTCACAAAAATAAAGTATTTGCAAACTGTTCCCACATCAAGATGGTACAGGTAAATGGCCTGATTGTGGAAGCTGTTGTCTCCTTATTCTTCCCAAAGGAATTGTAGAGAGAAATCATAGCCAAATGTGAGGGAGATCTTGTGTATAAACTTACATGGATACCAAGAAAGTATTTTAATTATTTCAGTTTAATAATTAGGTTTATTTTAATGACCCTTCATGGAATGCATGCATTGAATACTAAATTGCTCTGGTAAGTTTAACATAAACCTAATATATAAAAATAATATTTTCAAAAGTGATCTCAACTCAAATTGGGTATTAACCAAATCTTGTCTGAACAAAGATAGCGACAGATAAGAGAGAAGATAACCAGACTATGTCTATGAAAAAGTCTATACCTAATTTGACAGACATAAGCGGACCTACAACCAAATAGCTCGCTGCCTTAAACCTATCAACTAGTTTAAAACTTAAAAATATTAAACACTTCAAAATCTCCCCTGATGCTAATAATGCTATTATTACTACCTTAGCTAAGGATAGTAAAAGACCAAGGGCTCTAATATGGAAAATAGCCCAGTGAAGAAAGGAAATAAGTCAACAGAAATAGTGTGCCCGTGTGTACCTTCAAGCAAGAGAACTAACCCAAAGACAGTGGAAGCTTATTGGTTAAAATACATGTGTGCTGTATTGAAAACTACTGTAGAGTATGAATATGTGGTTAAACTTCAAGTAGGAGCTAATCTTCTAAAATGAGATTTCACACTTGATTCTGATAGACAAATTTCATCAAAATGTTAACCATGACTTACACTACTACAGTATGTAAGCCTTCTAAAGGTTAAAATAGGAGAGCATTTTCGAAAATAGATCTTTGCAAGTTTAAATATGATACAAAAGAGAATTTTAAAAGGACCTTTGATATCTTGACCTTATTGGTTTGAGTTTCAATGCTCTAACTGGAATGAAAGTTTTCAAAGGTTATTCCTCAAAACTACGTTCAAGGGAGGAATGAGAAGAGTATAGGGTAACCTATTCACTCAACAGACTTTTTCTCTCTAGCAATAGACTCTAGTATCAATACTAGAATCTTAATTAAACATGTATGTTGTGGTAGAGACATAGAAACAAGAGGAAAACTATCCGTTAAGGAAGATGATATGATGGATGCGGGACTACCATGTGGGAGAAGTTTAGGTAGACCAAAACTGCGATGGATTGACAGTGTGGAGAGAGACATGAGGGAGTTGGGACTGAGCGAGGAAGATGCACTGGACAGAAGGAAATGGAAGAAAAGTGTATTGAGGAACCATTATAGTATCCCCAAATGGGGACAAGCTTGTAGAGAAAGTAGAGAAAGGACTTGCTCATTCTTCTGTCTGTATCTTAAACAAAACAATTTCACCAGACACTGAGAAAACTTTATCCAGAGGATCAAACCAACAGCTCAAATACCTTAGTACAACATCCTGATTTAATGGAATTGGATTTGGAAGAAGTTTTTTTCAATAATAAAGGACCTTGCAACATCTGATCACACTGTTAGTAACAAAATCTATTACAAACTTGGTCAAAATATATACAACCATAATTTGACTACAGAAAAACCTCTCTTTATAACCTATAAAAATTTCTTAAACTGATTTCAATACTTTAAATCTTTCTACTTTTAAACTAAGCAAGGTCCTTGCACCTCGCTAGAACCTTGCTACGCAAGGACTGCGGCCAACGCAAGCTGTGTGTGAAGGTATGAAGAAGTGTGACTCGTCCTAGGAAGTTGTTCTGAAGTTCTTTAGATGGAAACTTGTAGACAAGGACTTTCCCAATACCACCTCGTCAGGGTATGGGGACGTAACAGTACTAATATTAATACTAGGAACACAAGGGGGCATGGTTTACATGCAATGGTTTGAGGTCAGCTATGCAGAGAACTCAGGATGCTGCTTTCCCCAAGAGAGGGGATGATGATGAAAAGAATAAGGGCCAGTCAAATCTTTTCATTCATGCAGACTAAAACCGGGTAACAATGCCCTCAACCTTCTGCTACTTGTCCACTAAGGAGCTTGAGGTATTAAACCAGCTGTTGTGCAGCCACCACAGGGCCGATAGAGAACGTATCGAGCCTCCAGTAGGTCATGTCTTGCAGGTAGTGGGCTGTGAACGTTGTCTGACGCTTCCACACCCCAGCTTGAAGGACCTGCTTCACAGAGAAATTTTTCCAGAAGGCCAGGGATGTAGCTATGCCCATGACATCATGTGCTCTAGGGCGACGTGGATTCCAGGCCAGATGAATTACCCTGCAAATCCACGCAGAGATGGTATTTTTGGTGACCCTCTTAGTCCTCCCTGTGCTGACGAATAATGCTGGCACATGAGGACGGACTGCAGCTGTTCTTTTAAGGTATAGCCTCCAACTCCTTACTAGGCATAGTAAGAGATGGTCTAGGTCATCTGTTTCAGAACGGAGACTAGAAATCCGGAAGGAGTCGAACCGAGGATCCGCTACTCCCGGATTCTGAGTCTTAGCAATAAACTTAGGAACGAAGCTGAACGTTACCTCCCCCATCCCCTTGAAAGGGCGATGTCATACGAGATACCATGAAGTTCGCTAACACGCTTGGCCGAGGCCAAAGCTAGCAGGAACACTGTCTTCCAGGTTAGGTGGCGATTTGATGCCTGGCGTAAAGGTTCATAGGGAGGTCTCTTAAGAGACTTGAGAACTCGAATCACGTTCTATGGAGGAGGTCTCACTTCCGACTGAGGGCAGGTAAGTTCATAACTAAGTATGAGTAGAGAAAGTTCTAGCGATGAAGAAATATCCCCCCCTTTCAGCCTGAAAGCTAGACTTGAGGCTGAGCGATAGCCTTTCACTGCCGAGACTGAAAGGCGCATTTCTTCCCGCAAATACACGAGGAACTCCGCTATTGTTGAAATAGTGGCATCGAGTGGAGAGATACCCCTTCCACGACACCAACCACAGAAGACTCCACTTTGCCTGGTAGACTGGCGGATGACTTTCGCAGATGTCCAGACATCCTGACAGCAACTTGCTGCGAAAATCCTCTCTCAGAGAGATGCTGGATAGTCTCCAGGCGTGAAGTTGCAACGAAACTACGACTTTGTGGAAGATGTTGGTATGTGGTTGTTTGAGCAGATTGTGCCGTGGAGGGAGTTCTCTCGGTAGCTTCGTTAGGAGTTGCAGAAGGTCCGAGAACCATTCCGCGTGATGCCATAGCGGAGCTATGAGAGTCATTGAAAGATTGACCGATGTTCTGGTCTTGTTGAGCACCCTCCTCATCAGACAGAATGGGGGAAAGGCGTAAACAACGATGTTGTCCCACCGTTGTTGGAAAGCATCTTGCCAGAGAGCCTTGGGGTCTGGGACTGGGGAGCAGTAAAGCGGGAGCTTGAAGTTCAGGGCTGTTGCGAACAGATCCACAGTTGGAGAACCCCACAAAGTTAGGACTTTGTTGGCTACTAGATGATCCAAAGACCACTCGGTACTCACTATTCAAGAAGCTCTGCTCAGATTGTCGACGAGCACATTCCTTTTGCCTGGAATGAAACGTGCCGATAGTGGTATCGAGAGGATTTCGGCCCATCTCAGTTTCTCTACTGCTAGATGGGATAGCTGCTGCGAAAAGGTACCTCCTTGTTTGTTGATGTAAGCCACTACTGTGGTGTTGTCGCTCATCACCACCACAGAGTGACCCGCCAGGTATTGTCGGAACTGTTGAAGGGCCAGGAAGACGGCCTTCATCTCTAGGAGATTTATATTGAGGTACTGATTATGACCACAGGCCCCCAACCCTTTCTTTGAAGCGTCCGAAAACAGCATCAAATCCGGGGGGAGGACGAGAAGATCCACTCCTTTTCGTAGGCTCCCGTCTATCACCCACCACTGGAGGTCTGTCAGTTTCGAGGTCCCATAGGGATCAGGACGTCCAAGGAATCGTAACCTTGATTCCACTGAGACTTGTGTCGCCACTGGAGGGATCTCATCCTGAGGCGACCGTTGGGAACTAGACGAGCCAATGATGAAAGGTGACCGAGGAGAAGTAACCACGCTTGGGCTGCAAGTTCTTCTCGTCTGAGAAAAGGGCTTGCGACCTTCCTCAGCCTTGTTATCCTGTCGTCTGATGGGAAGGCTTTGTGGAGATTGGTGTCTATAACCATGCCTAAATATACCAGTCTTCGAGTGGGAAGCAAAGAGGACTTCTCGAGATTTACCATGATCCCCAGATCCTGGCAAAGTTTCAGAAGTTTGTCCCGATGTTGAAGAAGGGATGACACCGAGTTTGCTAGGATCAACCAGTCGTCCAAATAACGGAGGAGATGGATGCCGATCCTTTGTGTCCACGAAGATATTAGGGTAAACACTGGTGAAAACCTGTGGTGCTGTGGAGAGACTGAAGCACAGCACCTTGAACTGGTACTCTTTGTTCTCTAGGCTGAATCTTAAGTACTTCCTTGAAGACGGATGAACTGGGATCTGGAAGTACGCTTCCTTTAGATCCAGTGTACACATGAGGTCTTGCGATCTCACTGCTAGTTTGACCGTGTCTGCCGTCTCTATGCTGAACAGAGTTTGTTTGACAAACTTGTTCAGGGCTGAGAGGTCGATGGCGCCTTCTTTACAAGAAAGAGTCGTGTGAAGAAGCCTGGAGACCCGTCGAGGACCTCTTGGAGAACGCCCTTCTTCAACAGGGTCTGGACTTCTGCCCGAAGGGCTTGCCCCTTTGCTGATCCCATGGCAAGGGAGCTCAATGACACTGGATTCGTCGTCAGGGGAGGTAGAGATGTTGAGAACGGGACGCAATATCCCTCACTGATTACGGAAATTGTCCTGGAATCGGCCGCGAGTTTCTGCCACCTGTCCGCGCAACTTTGTAGGCATCCCCCCACTGGTGGACATGCAGGGGGACTGCCAATCCTCGCGTTTGCGGCCTCGGCTGCTCCCACTAGGATTCTTACCTCCTCTGGAGGACTTTTTGCCTTTCCTATCCTCGACAGGAAAGGGCTTAGACACCACTGTCTTCGCTGCTGCCGTTGGTTTTGCGGTCTTGGTCGGACGGGACTGCTGGGGTGCTGGAGGCTTATAGGGCTTAGATGTCAAAGCCCTAAGAAGGAAGGAGGCTTGGCGAGACTTCCTCCACCTCTCAGCGGCCTGTTCCTTAGGCTCAAACAGGATCGTTTCTTCTAAGGAAGAATGCCTGAGCCTATTGATCTTGGTGCTAGGGACCTTCTGATGGAATTTCTCAGCCACCGCATCCCGACGTTTCAGGATGGTGTTTGCCCACAAGTTCGAGACTTGCTGGGCCAGAAACTCGATCGTGCGAGTGCCTGAGAGAAGGAATGTGTCCATAGATTTCCTGGTACGTTCTTTGGAGAAATCCTCAGAGCGTATCAGGATACCTGAGGTCCCTAACCAGATGTCAACGTGGCTTGCATAGCACACTTTGCAGCCTTCTCCTGGTTAAGGATCTCGGTTGCCGAGAACGAGACCTGCCGGTTGGAGTCTCTCTCAAGAGGGACTGCCCTGGTAAGCTCTTCCAATGAATGGTGGAGAGGAAGAGCTAAACAAGGCTCCTCCAACATCTCAAAGTACCGCCTTTGCTGTAAGCGAGGAGGTGGGAGAAGCTTGTTGCCAGCACTGGAACGGTTGGAGGAGGACATCTCGGAGAGCTGTACAGCGATCTTGTCCCTGGTACTCTTAACCCCCTGAGACCAGGGCAGAGGAGCACTGGCCTTGGAAGGTTTCTGAGTACCGAATACGCGGTCCAAGACCGTGTCCTTGCCCTCTCGAGGAGGGATCTCTGGGTCGGCAAACCCATTGAAAGCCCTCATTAGAGTCAGAACTTGCCAAAACGCATGCTCTGACTCTTGCTGTTCTCCTCCTGATGATGGACTTGCAGCAAAGTCTCCTGTCCCCAAAGGCTCTTCTTGGGGAGAGTCCTATGTCTTATAGAAGACTTTGGTAAAGTCTTCGAGTCCTTCGACTCCTTCCTGGGAAGGATGTAAGACTCCAACATAGAAGGTGGCAAGTTCTTTCCCACCCCTGCTTGGGAAGACTTCTCAGCGCGAGGAGGGGTTTTCCCTCATTGGTGCGATGGGGGAACGTCTCACCTTACGTGATTCCCGAGGACGGGGAGTACTCGTCCGACAGGGAAGGAGAGAAAGTTTGGAGGGGTAAAGGAACCTGCCTCGAAGGCTTGCGTGGAGTCAACTTAGCCCTTAGAGAAGTTACCGTATCCGGAACTCCTCTTTTTCTCTTCAGAGGAGTAGAAACAGCCAAGGATCTGTGACCTAAGTCAGAGAACAGGTTTGAACGCCTGCGTAACCGCTCTGATTAGTGCACCGAACCAAGGTTGTTGACTGACAGCCGCGCTGTCAGACACTCCCTCTGAAGGGACAGGGATAGAAGGAAACCTGGGAGGAGTTCCAATAGGTGGGTTCACCTGAAAAGGAAAATGGATCCTGGACCCCACTGGATGTTTCCCTTCCGCCGCAATACGCGCTGTTATGCGTTTGCAGGGAGGGGAATGCGACGATGGCGACCTTGCCGTGCGTTGTTCAGCAGCCTCGCGCGCGGGAGGGTATAGATGCTAGCTCAGGGGCGCGTAATGGTGCTTGCGCGATGGGGAATACCAGGGGTCGCGCGCGGGAGACTGCTGATGCGCGTTCGGGCGCGCGGGAGACTGCTGATGCGCGTTCGGGCGCGCGGGAGACTGTGGGCGCGCGGGAGACTGTGGGCGCGCGGGAGACCGTGGGCGCGCGGGAGACCGTGGGCGCGCGGGAGACCGTGGGCGCACGGGAGTCAGTGGGCGCGCGGGAGTCAGTGGGCGCGCGGGAGACTGTGGGCGCGCGGGAGAATGTGGGCGTTGAACACGCGGGCGAGAGTTCGCGCGCCCCAAAAGAAGACGTAGGGGGCGAGCACGCAGGAGACATACCCCTGGCGCACGGGCGCGCAGTTAAAGCCTATGCACGTGGGCACGCGTCAGAATGGTGGCGCGCAACTGCAGGAGAGGATGGGTGTGGGCGAGCGCGTATCCTCGTGGGCGTGTGCGGGAGACTGCGCGTGTCGGCGCGATGGCAAGCACTGGCGTGCCGGTGAAAGCTGTTGGCGCGTGCGATAAGTTAAAATCGACTTCCCAACAGCGCCCAAATCCGAAGAGATGATTGCTGCGCGTGGGCGCTGGCGCGCTGGAGATCACTGACGTGCAGGAGAACGCTGGCGCGCAGGAAGATGATGGCACGTAGCTGGGCGTGGGCGCGCTAGCTCAGGCAAAGCCTGGCGCGCAGGAGAACTCTGCGCGTTGGCGCATACGATGTCCCGTATTAGGGTTAGATGCCTGACGAGCGTGAAGGTCAGGTTCGTCGGCGTGTAGCGCGCATCAGCACTCAGGAACGGTGACAGCAGGTCGGCAGGTCTGACGGGTGGACGGTCGACGTGTCCTCTGAAAGGTCGACCTTCCACCGAAGGGGATCGCGAACGATCCGCTGAGGTGTCCAGGACCAAAGCAGGAACAGTCGGTGATCGCTGAAGAGGCTCCTCTGCGGTAGACTGCAACAAAGATGTAGAACCAAAGAGGCGCCTCCTCACCACAGGTGAAGGAAGCCTCTCTGGCGAAGAGGAAGGCGAGCCTTGCGACGGATACGCCCTCTGGGCGCCGTTGGATAAGCAAGCTGACCTTCTGCAGTCCTCCGAAGAGAAGTCTCTGTAAGTGAACTCCCCCGAGGGAGAGAAACACTAGCATGAGAGACTGTTGGACTTAGTTTCTCCCTCGTTGGTTGAACAGGAACAGGAACGGGAGAAACTAGGCCTTCAGCTACTGCGGGATTTGGAGAGGCAGAGGTAGTAGGAGATACCGCATTGGATACCTCTGACACCACAACGTTGACAATTGACAGAGGATCAACCTCTGCCGGAGTCAAAAAGAGAAAGAGAAAGCAAAAAAAAAAAAAAAAGCATTAATGGCTGCCAATGAGCGGCGAGGATGAAAGCGGACACGTCCGACTACCATCCGAGCCAGAGCAAAGTGAGTTCAAGCACAGGTGTGTGTGGGGGGGGGGGGGGGTGTAGCAAGCTACCCTCCCCTACCCCCCCTAACTAGCGGTGTGGGTAGTAAACCCTCGTTAAATTTTAATGGCTCGTCATTTCAGCTAAGCCGAAAGTAATACCCCTATTAAATAGCGTGGTTTGTATTCCAGTTACGGAACAACTATAAATCACACACAATCATATTACTTCTAAATGTGAATAAAAAGGGATTAAAAAGATTAAATAAATTAAAATGAATTAAAGCTTGTGATAAAACCCAAAACCTTTTGTGCCATTTTTTATATAATCTACCCGAGTGACAAAAATACATTTTTTGTTTTGGCAGCAGTGAGGCGAGTCATGATTTTCCATCTGTTTTGCAACTTTTGATGGTGTTTTTATGACTCTTGGAGTCAGCCGAGAGCTTCATAAGACTCCTGGAGTTCACTGGGGGATTCTGAAGACTCTTGGAGTCGCCCGAGAGCTTCGTAAGACTCCTGAAGTCCATTGGGGACTTTGTAAGACCGAGTTGACTTGGGGCTTCGTAAGACTCCTGGAGCCCATCAGTGTCTTCGTAAAACTCCAACTGCACTATATTGCATTTTGGCACTTGCAAAGCCTTCTTGAATTCTTGCTATAGATTCACTCTATTAAACCAATTACTGAAGGAAGATTATCTGCAATAAAAGAGAAAAGTTATCAAATGGTCTCTACCTTTGTTTTAAGATTTTTGTAATAAAGTATTATAAATATTCATCATTGGTCTGATAGGAGGAAGAACAGCTTGCTTCGTTAAGTAACAATTCAAATAAGTACGGCCGTACTTAATTAAGTAGTTCAAATCTTTCTAGTGTTTACTATGAATAGGCCACTAAGTTCAGACCCTCTTCCCTATATAAAACCATAGAATCCTATAGTTTTGATTATTCCATACATTAGTACATTGTTCTTCTCTCAAAATGGCCGACAATATTAGTTCTTCAGATTCAAACCTATAAGTTTATATCTTTTGTATTTTACAAATAAAATTACTCTGGTTAAAATGAAACTTTGGAATAGAAGTTTTAAATAAGCCAGTGATATTCTGCATATTATTAATGTACATTTATACAGTATAGCTTTTCTAAAACACAAAATCCTACGGTAGTTCTTAAATCATAAAATGTATTTTAATATATTTTAAGTATTAATAACTGTGAGAGAGGCAAGAGAGCGTGCTAGAAATAGGAATGAATGGCGAGCGATTGTGACGCAGTTCCGGTAGGCCTTGCTGCTTCCTCCGCTGCCTTGGATGACCGCGGAGGTAGCAGCAGTAGGGGATTCAGCGTTATGAAGCTTCATCTGTGGTGGATAATGTGGGAGGGTGGGCTGTGACACCCTAGCAGTACCAGCCGAACTCGGTTGAGTCCCTTGTCAGGCTGGGAGGAACATAGAGAGGAGATGTCCCCTTTTTTGTTTTATTTGTTTGATGTTGGCTAACCCACAAATTGGGGGAAGTGCCTTGGTATATGTATGTATTAATAACTTATATAATAAACTGCAAGACTTATATCGTATGTCAAATGTATTACATTAAATAACACAATATTGGCCTAAATACTGTCCAATCATTACTAAGTTCAGTTCTCCTCAGGGTGCCTGCCTAACTCGTGCAATTTTGGGGTTCTCAATTCAATTACCGTTTCGTTCTACATCAATTATGCTGATGAAGAAAAGCTCTTATAAGGAAAAGAAACATTAAAAACATCAAGATGTCTGGAGACAAGGGAAAAAAAATAAATAAAATAAATAAATAAAATTAAGTAAACCTAACAATAATGAGTAGTTCACAACTACATGATCTATAAGTTTGAACACTAATTCACAACGGAGATTATTATTATTAGCTACAACCCTAGTAGAAAAAAACAGGATGCTATAAGCCCAGGGCACCAACAGGGAAATTAGCCCAGTGAGCAAAAAAAAAGAAAAATAAAATACTTTAAGAAGAGTGAATTGGCTTCCTCTTTTTCATAAAAGAGATAAATTGGCACACATAGTTAATCTAAGTTTTAAATCACATGATGACCCTCAGCAACAGATGGTATCTGTGCAACCCTATCAGTCTAGGGTGGTGAAGAGCAACGAGAGAACTTCTAATGATCTATTGGTAGACATCAATTGGAATAAGTTGACGTCTACATAGGACCAACCTTCCCCTTTCTCATATATTGCCTGTGAATGAATCTACTCTATGATAACACTAGAAAAGCACTCAGGGTGCAGACCTCCGCCACGGTAGCTTATTTCTCAAAACCAGCTTGCCTTTCCAAGAATCAATTCAGACCGTAGGCGTATTTGAAGTGTGTGTGAAAACCATATGTGAACCTGGGGTTGAGGTTAGGGTTAATTCAGCTGACCTTGACCTTCGACCTAGGACTTTCAAAATTAGATCAATTCAACGCCTCGATATAAAAATTAATCCGGAAAAGTTGTTCACAGACAAACAGACAAAAACATAACCTTCTCCCACCTTCAATGGCAGAGGTACAAACTACTTCTACCCATTTCTGAAATATCCCGTAATTTTCATAAAAATTCACATGTAACTTTTTGAATTACGCTGGTGATAGACAGAGATATGAACAAAACATTTTGATTTCAAATTAAAAACCTATTTCTCGACTTTTGAAGCTAAACATTGTAGGCATGCGAGTTAGGTTAAGCTCATTCTACAATAAAATTTAACAATCGACATATAAGACAGATTCTTGGAATCTATTTGCTCGTAAGCTAAGATTGAGGAAATATCACAAATTATCAAATAATATAAATGATCCAGAGAGTTATTTTCTCTACCTATTAATCGAGAGACAAACCTTTATATGGCTGTAGAAACTGTTAGGACAGGGAGTACGCTATCCCGCTGGGGGGGGGGGAGCCCAAGGCTGAGGCTCGCAAAGAGAGAAACAGACCCTTCTCCCAACGGAGACTTATTACAGGTCACCTACATTGCCTCTGTCCTCGACTCATCCTGCATCGTAGGTCACCTGCCAAATGAAAATAATATGTAATGAATTGCATTTTTTGAATTATTTCAGGAACTGATACAATTTGATTAACTAGTATAAAATAAGTCATATTGGTGTCACCTACTCAATTTAAAAACATATATTTAAAGAATCCAGAAAATCACTAATATTAACCATAAGTGAATCGGCAAATACATTTTATACACAAATAAATTTACTTCAGTTTACATGACAGTTTTGCTAACATACAAAAATCAAGTTATCATAAGAACAAATATAAAAACTACAGATATATAATTATATCAGACTATTAAGTGTTGCTTTTTAAAACTAGAAGGGCACTCAGTAGAGTGCAGACCTCCGTGGCAGCACCTTATTTCTCGACCTTGACCTTAACATGTATTAAGGCCAATTCACACGACCCGTTTTCTTTCCGACAGGCTGGCCGTCGGTTAACCGGCGTCTAGCTTTCTTACTTGTATTCAAATGCAACTGTTCACACGACCCGTTAGGCAGACGGCGGCCCTCGGACGTCAGCCGTCCGAGTCGGCCCGGCTTTCTTTCCAAGAAACCTCGTCCGGTTTGACGTTCGTTAGCCATCCGTCGCAACCAACGGGTGGATGATGTTTTGTGTGAACGAGGACCTGTATCGCACCCGTTCGTTTTGTGACCTACAACCCCGACTTTTCTCATAGTGTAGTCATAGAAATGAGTTAGTTTGTTGTTGACACCATGTATGAGAGGTTAATTGAACCTTTTCAAGGGTATGAGGAGATATTTGACATGGCAAACAAGATGTATAGAAATAATTTACATAAATAAAAGATCTGGAAAATGACTGGAGAGGCATTAAAGAAAACAGGTGAATTTATCATCATTCTAATATTCTTGGCTGTGCATAAAGTATAATGAAGTTGCCTCACTTATTTTATCAACAAAGTTATCAACCAACATCTTATAGTGTCAAAATCATCGTAATTTACTCGATGTTCACGTGACAGATTCTAAGTATACAATGAAAACCGCGCGCTGGTAAACGGATAGGGAACGCCTCGTGTGAATGTATAACATTTTGACGGAGGTTAGCCACCACCCAGCCTGTCGGAAAGAAAACGGGTCGTGTGAATCGGCCTTTAATGGGCATGGATTTCAATACACTTAAATTTGAACCAAGTTTGAAGTCTCTCTGAGAAAGATGTCCAAACTTATGAAAGATTACGTGAATTGGACATTTTGCTCGACTGTGACCTTGAACTTGATCTTTCAAAATTTAATAATTTCCAGCCATTTACATAACAGTTAATCCCTGCAACTTTCATTACTCTACGATTAAAATTGTGGACAGAAAGCTGTTCACAAACAAACATAACCTCCTTCCAAGATTGGTGGCGGAGGTAAATATAAAAATGACATATTGGAAAAATTTACTAAACTTTAAACCTTGCGTTTTATATTTACAAAGCCTAATTGTCTAACGACTATTGAGTCTTAGCTTACAATGCACCAACTCATTAAAATATTGCATTAAAACTCGCACAACAGTATTAATGAATAAAAATCCCTTCTGGCCTGGTTTTATAGACTCCTGGATGCAGATAACTTAACAAATAATGAATACTTACTAATATACTTTTCCCTATTTAAAAATGCTATTTTTACAGATTATAATACATTAAATCTAAATCCTCATAAAAAAACATTTCGTATTTGCGAATGTTCAATTTGCCTAACTCTATCACTATAAAACTGTTAGATTACAATCAAAGTTCTTATATACATAAAAAACTTTGGTATATTTCTATGTCTTATTACCCGTCTGGTTTCATTTAATAAAACGTAATAGACTTTTAAACTTGAAATGTAGAATGAATTATTATCACAAGTAATTTGTATTTTCCCTAAATTTACAAAGTAACGTTCTTTAGTAAGAATATGTCTACAGCTTCGACTGAACTTCAGCTGTCAATATATGAGATGTCCTTAGTTACTGGCCCATATTAAGCTTGAGATTCAAGCTTTAATCTTAAGCTTAAGGCTTTCATTTAAGGCTTGCAGTTGAAGAGGGAAATGGACCTCAAAACTCAGGTTTGAATAATTATGAAAATGACAAATTACTTTTAAAATTTGAGATTTATTCCTACGCTAATATCAAACCCCGTTCTTTAATCGGAGACTTATTAACCTAAGGTAGGAGAAATATCCCACGACCATACTGGATGGTTTAAAATCAAGGGATGCGAATAGTCTCGGACATGATAAACGAGATGGAGTACTTTTGGCGTAATACCCCATACTGAAAATCCTATGCTACTCCTCCCATGAAGCCATACAAACATATTATCAAGTCTCGAGACTCTTCGACAGATTTGCCATCCTGAGTTTGTTTCCTTCTACCTCCTCTATGGAAGGAGTGCTGTGAAGAAACTGGTAATGGAATCAGGTGAAAGAGTTCCCTCATGATTCAAATGTGACGAACGCCAGAGGCTAGAGTGTACGCTCTAATCCATGTTCCAGATCTTGCGGTTCTCCACCGACAGGTTTCGCGTCTCAGTAAGCGATTGTAATGTGGTTCCCCATCATGATAACCTTCTATAAGGTTCCTGATAGCAGTAACTATCTTGGGTAACTGTGTAACTTTTGCAATAGCAGCGGATTGCCTTGCAATAGCAGCGGATAGCCTTGCAATAGCAGCGGATAGCCTTGTAATAGCAGCGGATAGCCGATGCAAAGAGAAAACGCTGATCAAGAAAAGCAAGGGAAAATTGTCTTGTAAGGAGCAAACACAATCAGAATCTTGCCCTAAAGATGAAACACAAAATTGAAGGGCACACAGATACCTTGCGCTAGTGCCGCTAACATCTCGTAACCTGTACACACAACGAGAATGGTCCCAGTTTGTTTTCTCTCTCCCAAAAGTTGGAGTCATTGTGCAGGAAAGGAAGAGAATGGAACAACCCTTATCCCTACTGGTAGTGTGCTAACTCCCCTTTGTGACAAAGAACACAGGGAGTAAGTAGGTGTATCTCATACCAACATGTATAGTATTTTCAAGGAAAATATGTTCTCGGTGCGTGTTCTCTCGCCTTGAGAAGCCACATGGATTGCAAATAGATGGGCGTTCACATGCTAAGCGGAGAGCAATAGTCAAAATCAGCACCACGTGCACCCGGTGAATAGCGAATGCGAACGGAAGAGTGCACAACAAGGAGAATACTACTGTATATTCAAAGTTCGAAGAACGCACACTAATCGTAAAGTGCGCGCATCCAGGTGAGTATACACTCACGGGAGAATGTTTGGGAACAGGTGGTTACCCATAGTACGAGCAGGCTTAAGTGATGCGTAGTTTTACGTCCTATGACGACGAAATTGTTCTCAGCAGGTAGAATTACGAGAACTCTGAGAGATACTCTAATCCGCCCAAGAATCTTTGCCAACCGCTATCCCTACCTCGAATCTCTAACACATCTATTTCTCAAGGACACAACAGTGGGGCATTAGGTAAAAAAAAATGTCTCTATGGAAGGGGTACCAGTTTACAAAATGGCTAATTTCAGCCAGTCATAAAAAATCTTGTGTATCAGACGAGTGTGTCCAATAGGTAGCCGCCAAAGCAACTCGGTTGCAGCTTCCTTTACCTCTCTATCTGCCTCTTCATTTATGAGCAGGTTTGTCGGTACCCTGCAAAATGACAAATTCGAAGATAATTTGTATTTTTCCTAACCATACAAACCTTAGCTATCTACAAAGGGTTTTACTTTTAGCGCAGCTGAAATGACGAGCCAATAGTTTTTAACGAGGGTTAATTACCCCCGCGCTAGTTAGCGGGGGGTGGGGAAGGGTAGCTTGCTACCCCTCCCCCCTCCACACACCGGTGACTTGCTTCACTTCACTTAGAGGTAGGACTTGACTTGGGGGTCAGGGATGGCGGGCACATATGTGTAAATAGCTAAGGTTTGTATGGTTAGGAAAAATACAAATTATCTTCGAATTTGTCATTTGTTCCGTAACCGAAATACAAACCACGCTATTTACAAAGGGTGACTTACCCCTTAGGAAGGGTGGAAAGTCCCCAGCCTTACTGACTTTGGCTTGCCCGGGGGCTCGATCCCTTAGTGAGCAGCACTAGAGAGAGGGAGCCCCTGTACCTGACAGGTTCCTAGCATCGCTAGGAACGAGTGGCCTACATAAGTAGTGTGAGGAGGAGAGTGTGACTCGTCCTATGAAGTTGACCTTGAGACCTTCAGATAGGAATTCTAGGATAGGACGTTCCCCATACCACCTCGTCAGGGTATGGGAGACGCAACAGTATTAAGCTTAATACTAGGAGCACAAAGAAGCATGGGTTACCTGCAGAGGTCGAGGTCAGCTATGCGAGGACCAGGATGCTGCTTCCCCAAGAGAGGGGAGAATGAAGAAAGAAGTAAGGGTCAGACATACTCTTTCATTCACACAGACTAAGACCGGGTAACAACGCCCTCAACCTACTGCTACTTGTCCAAAAAGGAGCCTGAGGTTAGACCAGCTGTTGTGCAGCCACCACAGGGCCGATAGAGAACGTATCGTGGCTCCTGTGGGTCACGTCTTGCAGGTAGTGGGCTGTGAAGGTCGTTTGACGCTTCCAGACCCCAGCTTGAAGTACCTGCGTCACAGAGAAGTTTCTCTTGAAGGCCAGGGATGTAGCAATACCCGACATCGTGGGCCCGAGGGCGACGTGACGGAGGAGGGTCAGGATTCAGGGCATAGTGGATAACCCTTCGAATCCAAGCAGAGATGGTGTTCCTGGTGACCCTCCTCTTTGTCCTGCCTGTGCTCACAAACAAAGCTCGCACATGAGGACGGACTGCAGCCGTTCTCTTCAAGTAGTACCTCAGACACCTCACTGGGCATAGTAGCAGCTGGTCTGGGTCGTTTGTTACAGAACGGAGACTCGCGATCCTGAAAGAGTCGAACCGAGGATCCGGCACTCCAGGATTCTGAGTCTTGGCCACAAACTCAGGGACGAACCTGAACGTTACCTCCCCCCATCCCCTTGAATGGGCGATGTCGTACGAGAGACCATGAAGTTCATTAACTCGCTTGGCCGAGGCCAAGGCGAGTAGGAAAGCCGTCTTCCAAGACAGGTGGCGATCGGAGGCCTGGCGTAATGGCTCGAAGGGAGGTCTCTTGAGAGACCTGAGGACTCGAACCACGTTCCAAGGAGGGGGTCTCACTTCCGACTGGGGGCAGGTAAGCTCATAGCTACGTATGAGTAAAGAGAGTTCTAGCGATGAAGAAATATCCACGCCCTTCAATCTGAAGGCCAAGCTTAAGGCTGAGCGATAGCCTTTCACTGCCGAGACAGAAAGGCGCATTTCTTCTCGCAGATACACAAGGAAGTCCGCTATTGCTGGAATAGTGGCATCGAGTGGAGAGACACCCCTTCCACGACACCAACCACAAAAGACTCTCCACTTCGCTTGGTAGACTCCCTCAGAGGACCTTCGCAGGTGCCGAGACATTCTCTCCGCAACCTGTTGCGAAAAGCCTCTCTCCGCGAGGAGACGCTGGATAGTCTCCAGGCATGAAGCCGAAGCGAGGCTACGGCCCTGTGAGGGACACCGGAGTGGGGTTGTCTGAGAAGCTCGTGTCGTGGAGGAAGCTCCCTTGGGAGTTCCGTCAGGAGTTGCAGAAGGTCCGGAAACCATTCCGCGTGATGCCATAGCGGAGCTACTAGAGTCATGGAACAGTTGACCGATAGTCTGGTCCTGTTGAGCACCCTTCTCATCAGACAGAATGGTGGGAAGGCGTACACGTCGATGTTGTCCCACCGTTGCTGGAAAGCATCTTGCCAGAGTGCCTTGGTGTCCGGGACTGGGGAGCAGTACAGGGGCAGCTTGAAGTTCAAGGCTGTCGCGAACAAGTCCACCGTCGGGGAACCCCACAAAGTCAGGACTTTGTTGGCTATCTGAGGATCCAAAGACCACTCGGTACTCACTATCTGCGAAGCCCTGCTCAGACTGTCGGCGAGCACATTCCTCTTGCCAGGAATGAAGCGAGCTGATAGTGTTATCGAGTGGGTTTCGGTCCACCTCAGAGTCTCTACTGCAAGATGGGATAGCTGTTGCGAAAAAGTGCCTCCCTGCTTGTTGATATAAGCCACTACCGTGGTGTTGTAGCTCATCACCACCACGGAGTGACCCGCCAGGAACCGTTGGAACTGTTGAAGGGCCAGAAAGACGGCCTTCAATTCTAGCAGGTTGATGTGTAGGCACTTTTCTGATTCTGACCAAAGGCCTGAGGCCCTCTGGTTCAGAACGTGCGCCCCCCACCCTTCTTTTGACGCGTCCGAAAACAGAGTCAATTCCGGGGGGAGGACGAGAAGACTCACTCCCTTTCGCAGGTTCTCGTCGGCCAGCCACCACCGCAAGTCCGTCTGTTCCAGAGACCCCATTGGGATCAGAGTGTCTGGGGAATCGGATCCTTGATTCCACCGGGACTTGAGCCGCCATTGAAGGGATCTCATCCTGAGGCGGCTGTTTGGAACCAGACGGGCCAGGGAGGATAGGTGGCCCAAGAGACGCAACCACGATTGGGCGGGGAGTTCTTTTCGCCTGAGGAAAGGTTCCGCAACCCCTCTCAGCCTTGCTATCCGGTCGTCTGATGGAAAGGCTTTGTGGAGATTGGTGTCTATTAGCATGCCTAGATAAACCAGTCGTTGGGACGGCTGCAGAGAGGACTTCTCGAGGTTTACCACGATCCCCAGATCCTGGCAAAGATCTAGAAGCCTGTCTCGGTGTCGAAGAAGGGTCGACTCCGAGTCTGCTAGGATCAGCCAATCGTCTAGGTAACGAAGGAGACGAATGCCGTTCCTGTGCGCCCAAGTCGAAATCAGGGTGAACACTCTGGTGAACACCTGAGGAGCTGTGGAGAGACCGAAACACAGCACCTTGAACTGGTAGATCTTGTTGTCTAGGCAGAATCTCAGGTACTTCCTGGAAGACGGATGGATTGGGATCTGGAAGTACGCATCCTTTAGATCCAGTGTACACATGAAGTCTTGTGGTCTCACCGCAAGTCTGGCCGTGTCTGCTGTCTCCATGCTGAACCGGGTTTGTTTGACAAACCTGTTCAGAGCCGAGAGATCGATGACGGGTCTCCAGCCTCCAGTAGCCTTCTTTACAAGAAAGAGTCGACTGAAGAAGCCTGGAGAGCCGTCCACGACCTCCTGGAGAGCACCCTTCTCGAACATGGTCTCGACTTCGGCCTGAAGGGCCAGCCCCTTTGCCGATCCCATGGCATAGGAGCTCAACGACACTGGATTCGCTGTCAGGGGAGGTTGAGATGACGTGAACGGGACGCGATAACCTTGGCCGATCACTGAGACCGTCCAAGCATCAGCCCTGAGATGTTGCCACCTGCGGACGCAACGCTGAAGGCATCCCCCCACAGGTGGACACGCAGGGGGACTGCCACCCCTAGGGCTTGCGGCCGCGGCCGCCACCCCTAGAAGTCTTGCCTCCCCTGGAGGACTTACTGCCCCTCTTGACCTTGGCTGGAAAGGGCTGGGGCTTAGACACCACTTTCTTAGCTGCCGGTGCCTGTTTGGGAGCCTTACGAGGCTGTTGCTGCTGTTGTGGCGGGGCTGGAGGCTTATAGGGCCGAGTTGTAAGGGCCCTGTGGAGGAGGGAGTCCGTGCTGGATTTCCTCCACCTCTCAGCCGTTCGCTCCAAGTCTTGAGGCTCAAACAGGCTCTCCCCCAGGAGGGAGGCATGTCGGAGCCTACACACATCTACGGCGGGGACCTTCGGATGGAATCTCTCGGACACAGCATCGCGACGCTTCAACACCGAGTTGGCCCACAGGGTGGTAACCTGGTGCGCCAAAAACTCGATGGAGCGGGTGCCCGAGAGCAAGAAGGTCTCTAGGGCCTTCCTATTGGTCTCCTTGGACAAGTCCTCCGATCGCAATAGGATGCCCAGAGATCCTAACCAGAAGTCCAGCCACGAAGTGGCCTGCATGGCACACATAGCGACCTTCTCGTGGTTAAGGATCTCTGCCGCCGAGAACGACACCTGCCGGGCAGAGAGTTTCTCCAAGGGAACTCCCTTCGCCAGCTCCTCCACAGAGTGATGGAGAGGAAGAGCGAGGTTGTGCTCACCCAGGATCTCGAAATACCTCCTCTGCTGAAGGCGAGGAGGAGGGATGAGTTTGCTCCCTGCAGTGGAACGACTGGAGGAGGCAAGAAGTGCGAGCTGAGCATTGGCCCTAGCTCTGGCACTCTTCAGCCCCCGAGACCAGGGCAGAGCTGCACTGGTCTTAGGGGCCTTCCGAACGTCAAACACTTCATCCAGAATCGTGTCTTTGCCTTCACGGGGGGGATGACTGGATCCGTAAGACTGTTAAGTTGCCTTATCAGGCTTAGGACCTGCCAGAAGGCATGTTCGGACTCTTGCTGTTCTCCTCCCTGCGGGCTGGCAGCCAAGTCTCCTGCCCCAGGAATCTCTTCCTGGGGTGATAAGTGGATATTCCCCTGGGTAGTCGTGGGTTCCTGTCGAATCCTTGCAGAGGATTTAGGGATGGTCTTGGAATCCTTGGGTTCCCTCCTAGGAGGGATACAGGATCCCAACAACGAGGTTCGAAGGGCCCCTTCCTCACGAGACGATTCTCCTGCCTGAAGCGAAGTCTCCCCCCCTGGTGCCGAGGGGAAGACTACCGCCCCACTGGACTCACCTGAGGACGGAAAGGCCTCGTCCACGGGAGAAGGAGAGAGTACTCGTGCAGGAGAGGGGACCCTTGAGACCGACCTCTTGGGAACCAACTTCGCCCTGGGGGAAGTCACAGCGAAGTCCACTCCTCTCTTTCTCTTCAGCGTAGGAGAGACAGCCGCTGGTTTGTTACCCTGGCCGGCGAGTGCTGGTTTCATAACCCTCACTAACGCCCGTGCCAGCGGACCAAACCAAGTCTGCTGCTCAAAGGACACAGAGTCCGAAATCCTCGCTAAGGGGAAAGGGATCGGGCGATCCTTTGGAGTGGACACGACGGTACCTGCCTGAAAAGAAGGTGGGGAAGAATGCTGTACTGACTTGTCTTCGTCCTGCAATACCAACCTGTGCTTGGATGGAGGTGATCCCGAGTGCCGTCTAGGAGCACGCGTCCCTGCTGCTACCACCGGCTGTGGAATTCGCCGCGAACTATGGTCGCGCGAGGGTGAACGGTCGCGCAAAGGCGAATGGTTGCGCGGGTGATCGCGCGGGCGCGCAGGCGAGCGGTCGCGCAGCCAGGTAAATGAACACGTGTCCGAGGCGACGAACGCAAGCGATAGCGCGATGGCGAGGGATTGTGCTGCCGCGTAGGTGAAGAAGATCGCTGGCGATAATGACCGCGTGATGGTAAGCGATGGCGAGCAGCATGTGTAGGAGAATGATCGCTTGATAGGGTGCGATGGTGATCAGCATCCGCAAGAGGGCGGTCGTTCAGGGTTGTGCGATGAGGAGCAGCATGCGTAAGCGGGCGATCGTGCAGGGTTGTGCGATGGCAAGCAGCATGCGCAGGTGAATGATCGCGTGAAAGAGTGCGATGGTGATCAGCATCCGCAGGAGGGCGATCGTTCAGGGTTGTGCGATGAGGAGCAGCATGCGTAAGCGGGCGATCGTGCAGGGTTGTGCGATGGCGAGCAGCATGCGCAGGTGAACGATCGCGTGAAAGGGTGCGATGGTGATCAGCATCCGCAGGAGGGCGATCGTTCAGGGTTGTGCGATGAGGAGCAGCATGCGTAAGCGGGCGATCGTGCAGGGTTTTGCGATGGCGAGCAGCATGCGCAGGTGAATGATCGCGTGAAAAGGTGCGATGGTGATCAGCATCCGCAGGAGGGCGATCGTTCAGGGTAGTGCGATGAGGAGCAGCATGCGTAAGCGGGCGATCATGCAGGGTCGTGCGATGGCGGGCAGCATGTGTAGGTGATCGCTGGCGAACTGGTGATCGCTGGCGAGCTGGTGATCGCTGGCGAGCTGGTGATCGCTGGCGAGCAGAAGGTCGACGCGTGTCCTGTGAGAGGACAGGTGGAGTGGCGCGTTCACGAGCAGGAACGGGAAGATCGCTGGCGCGTTGGTGAACATGTGTTTCTGACACACGCGCAGCACGATGTTGCGTAGCCACAGGACCAGGTGGATGGTGAGCAGGGAGTTCAGCAGGAACTAAAGGGTGGTCAGAGACCGCAGGGCGATGGTCCTCAAATGAGCGCTGACGCTCGGAAGAGAGCTGACGAGCAGGAGAGCGCTGGCGAGGGGGGCGAACATCAGGAGAGAGCCGACGAGCAGGTGAGCGTCGGCGAGCAGGAGAGTCTTGGCGAGCAGGAGATCGTCGACGAGCAGGAGATCGCTGGCGAGCAGGAGAGCGCTTGTGCGCTGGCCCTGCTCGCGTAAGGGAAGAATCCCTTAGCCCCGAAGGGACCGTTGCCCGTCGGGTGACGAGTTCTCCAGAAGGCGAAGATCCGGCAGGAGATGGTGAGCGGTCTGCAGAGAGGTTCAAGGAGGGCGGAGCAGTCGGTTGAGGCTAACGAGGAGAGTCCCCCCCGGAGGACGAAGACCCAAAAAGGCGCCTCTTAGTCCCCCTGTAAGGGGAAGGGAGGCCCTTGTGGCGTAGAGGGCGGTGAGCCTTACGGCGGAGGCGGCCTCGGGGTAGATCGTCGGGACCATCGGTCCTCCGAAGGGGAGTCTCCGTCAAAACACTTCCCTCAGAAGGAAGCTGGGCAGCAGTCGAGACCGAAGGACTCACTTCCCCCCTTCGAAGGATGCACGGAAGGAGGAGGAGAGCCTAGAGCACCATCACCAGCAACAGCACCTGCGTCGGAAGGCCCAGCCACGTCGGAGGCCTCTGTCACCACGACGTCGACAATAGACAGAGGATCTACCTCCGCTACCACCGGCGACTGTTTAACAGCGGCCCCCAACGAGACAAGGTCAATAAGAGCGACCCTGGAGGGCAAGCCCTTAAGCCCCAGGGACGACCAAATCTGTAAAAGATCATCACTGGATAAGGCATTATCATCAATAACCTCCCCCGGAGGAGGAGGGGGAATCGCCTCGCTATGGGAGGCGACGCCCTCTCCCCCCACCGAAGGTAGGGAAACAGAACAAGGGCCTGCGCTCCCACTCGGACGACTCTCCTTAGGAGGCGGACGAGGGGGAGCTTCGGAGGAGGTTTGGGCGGCGGAAGAAGAGTCCCGAGAACCTTCCTCCTTCAAGGCTAACCCCGGAGGAGAACGGTCTCTTGGACTTCTTCTTACGCCGACGGCCAAACCTCTCCCAATGGGAGGCAGACCACTCCCTGCACTCACGGCACATGTTATCCTGGTCGCACCGTCGGCCCCGACATTGAGGGCAGAAGGTGTGAGAATCCGTAATCACGTCCGACATGAAAGTCCCACAAGGACGGCCGGCAACTCCAGGGCATGTCCGCATATTAAATAAAAGAAAATAACTGAAGGTCAACTTCCACCCAATCACACAAGCTGAAAAGAAAAAGAAAAAAATTAAAGGCTGTCACGAAGGCGATGAACAGACACGTCTGATCACCGCCGAGCCAAAAGTGAAGAGAAGCAAGTCACCGGTGTGTGGAGGGGAGAGGGGTAGCAAGCTACCCTTCCCCACCCCCCGCTAACTAGCGCGGGGGTAATTAACCCTCGTTAAAAACTATTGGCTCGTCATTTCAGCTGCGCTAAAAGTAAAACCCTTTGTAAATAGCGTGGTTTGTATTTCGGTTACGGAACAAACTTAACTTGTATACCTGCTAGAACCCAGCATAATTGAATTGTTATACCTCTCAGCCCAATAATAATGAGCACTCTAAAATCTTAAAAACTCAAGGGTTACTAGAATTAAAACCTTTGAAGTTTCGTAGGAGACTCCTTACGTCACAAAATATTGTAAAACTGGCCCCCCTTCCTATAAGGTTATTTATGTCCATAGGAGTCAGGATGCCATTAAGTTCGGCGGTAAATATAGACAAATTTGGAGCCTTTAAACCAAAACAAAGTTTCTATTAGCAGGTTAAATATACAATACAGTAAGATGTACAAAGTTTTTCATCTTTAATTTCTTTTATTATCATCATCATTACTTGCTAAGCTACAACCCTAGTTGGAAACGCAGGATGCTACAAGACCAAGGGCCCCAATAGGGAACAAAAGCCTATTGAGGAAGGAAGGAAAGTAATGAACAATTCTGTAAAGAGTTTTAAAGAACAATAATGACATTATAAGAGATATGCTAACCATTATCTACAAGAAATCATAAAATGTTATTTTGATTATAAAATAAATTTTTGAATATACTTACCCGGTGATTACATAGCTGCAACTCTGTTGCTCGACAGACAACTCTACGGTAAAAACTCGCCAGCGATCGCTACACAGGTTGCGGGTGTGCCCAACAGCGCCATCTGTCGACCAGATACCCAGTTCTCAATGTAAACAAAGACTCGATTTTCTCCTCGTCCCACTGCGTCTCTATTGGGGAGGAAGGGAGGGTCATTTGATTTATAATCACCGGGTAAGTATATTCAAAAATTTATTTTATAATCAAAATAACATTTTTCAATATTTAACTTAGCCGGTGATTATATAGCTGATTCACACCCAGGGGGGTGGGTAGAGACCAGCAATATATGTTTACACTTTTATGAGCTAAGAGTTTTTATTTCATTTTAGAAGTTATCAAAATAACAACAACAAAATAAATAGGTACCTGGTAAGGAAGTCGACTTGAACAATTACTCTGCCTTTTAAGTACGTCTTCCTTACGGAGCCTCGCGATCATCTTAGGATGCTGATCGACCCCTAGGATCTGAAGTATCAAGGGTTGCAACCCATACAACAGGACCTCATCAAAACCCCTAATCTAGGCGCTCTCAAGAAATGACTTTGACCACCCGCCAAATCAACCAGGATGCGAAAGGCTTCTTAGCCTTCCGGACAACCCAAAAAACAACAATATAAACATTTCAAGAGAAAGATTAAAAGGGTATGGAATTTGGGAATTGTAGTGGTTGAGCCCTCACCCACTACTGCACTCGCTGCTACGAATGGTCCCAGTGTGTAGCAGTCCTCGTAAAGAGACTGGACATCCTTTAGATAAAAAGACGCAAACACTGACTTGCTTCTCCAATAGGTTGCGTCCATTATACTTCGCAGAGATCTATTTTGCTTAAAGGCCACGGAAGTTGCGACAGCTCTAACTTCGTGTGTCCTCACCTTCAGTAATGCTTGGTCTTCCTCACTCAGATGGGAATGAGCTTCTCGTATTAACAGTCTGATAAAGTAGGATAAAGCATTCTTTGACATAGGCAAATATGGTTTCTTAACTGAACACCATAAAGCTTCAGATTGGCCTCGTAAAGGTTTAGTACGTTTTAAATAGAACTTAAGAGCTCTCACAGGGCATAAGACTCTTTCTAGTTCATTGCCTACCATATTCGATAAGCTGGGAATATCGAACGATTTCGGCCAAGGTCGAGAAGGCAGCTCATTTTTGGCTAGAAAACCAAGTTGTAGCGAACATGTAGCTTTTTCTGACGAAAATCCGATGTTCTTGCTGAAGGCATGAATCTCACTGACTCTTTTAGCTGTGGCTAAGCATACCAGGAAAAGTGTCTTTAAGGTGAGATCTTTCAGGGAGGCTGATTGTAGCGGCTCAAACCTGTCTGACATGAGGAATCTTAGTACCACGTCTAAATTCCAACCAGGTGTAACCAAACGACACTCCTTCGTGGTCTCAAAAGACTTAAGGAGGTCCTGTAGATCTTTATTGTTGGAAAGATCTAAGCCTCTATGCCGGAAGACCGATGCCAACATGCTTCTGTAGCCCTTGATAGTGGGAGCTGAAAGTGATCGTTCTTTTCTCAGGTATAAGAGAAAGTCAGCTATTTGAGCTACAGAGGTACTGGTCGTGGATACAGATACTGACTTGCACCAGTTTCGGAAGACTTCCCACTTCGATTGGTAGACTCTAAGGGTGGATGTTCTCCTTGCTCTAGCAATCGCACTGGCTGCCTCCTTCAAAAAGCCTCTAGCTCTCGAGAGTCTTTCAATAGTCTGAAGGCAGTCAGACGAAGAGCGTGGAGGCTTTGGTGTACTTTCTTTACGTGTGGCTGACGTAGAAGGTCCACCCTTAGAGGAAGACTTCTGGGAACGTCTACTAGCCATCGAAGTACCTCGGTGAACCATTCTCTCGCGGGCCAGAGGGGAGCAACTAGCGTCAACCTTGTCCCTTCGTGAGAGGCAAACTTCTGCAGTACCTTGTTGACAATCTTGAACGGTGGGAATGCGTATAGATCTAGATGCGACCAATCTAGGAGAAAGGCATCTATATGAATTGCTGCTGGGTCCGGGATTGGTGAGCAATATATTGGGAGCCTCTTGGTCATTGAGATTGCAAAGAGATCTATGGATGGTTGGCCCCAAGTGGCCCAAAGTCTCTTGCATACATCCTTGTGGAGGGTCCATTCCGTTGGAATTACTTGTCCCTTCCGACTGAGACAATCTGCCATGACATTCAAGTTGCCTTGGATGAACCTCGTTACTAGTGAAATGTTTTGACCTTTTGACCAGATGAGCAGGTCCCTTGCGATCTCGTACAACGTCAGTGAGTAGGTCCCTCCTTGCTTGGAGATGTACGCCAAGGCAGTGGTGTTGTCCGAGTTCACTTCCACCACTTTGCCTCGAAGGAGAGACCTAAAGCTTTTCAAGGCCAGATGTACTGCCAGTAGCTCCTTGCAGTTGATATGCATGATCCTTTGACTCGAGTTCCACAGTCCCGAACATTCCCGACCGTCTAATGTCGCGCCCCAGCCTACGTCCGATGCGTCCGAGAAGAGAACGTGGTTGGGAGTCTGAACAGCCAGGGGAAGACCCTCTCTTAGGTTGATACTGTCCTTCCACCAAGTCAGGCAAGACTTCATTTTCTCGGAAATGGGAATCGAGACCGCTTCTAGCGTCTTGTCCTTTTTCCAGTGAAATGCTAGATGGTATTGAAGAGGACGGAGGTGTAGTCTTCCTAATGACACAAATTGTTCCAGGGATGAAAGCGTCCCTACCAGACTCATCCACTTCCTGACTGAACATTGTTCCTTCTTCAGCATATTCTGGATGCATAACTGGGCTTGGCTTATTCTGGGGGCCGACGGAAAAGCCCGAAAAGCTAGACTGTGAATCTCCATCCCTAAATACACAATAGTTTGGGATGGGACCAGTTGTGACTTCCATATTGACAAGGAGACCCAATTCCTTGGTCAGATCTAGAGTCCACTTTAGATCCTTCAGACAGCGACGACTGGAGGAAGCTCTGAGAAGCCAGTCGTCCAAATAGAGGGAGGCTCGGATGTCCGATAAATGAAGGAATTTGGCTACATTCCTCATCAGCCTCGTAAACACAAGAGGAGCTGTGCTTAGGCCAAAGCACAGGGATTGAAACTGGTAGACAACCTTTTCGAAAACGAATCTCAGAAAAGGTTGGGAGTCCGGGTAGATGGGGACGTGGAAGTAGGCGTCCCTTAGGTCTAAAGAGACCATCCAGTCTTCCCTTCTGACCGCTGCTAAGACTGACTTGTGGTCTCTATGGAGAACGTCTGCTTTGTGACAAAGACATTCAGAGCACTGACGTCTAGCACCGGCCTCCACCCTCCTGTCTTCATTGACACCAAGAAGAGTCGGTTGTAGAATCCCGGAGTTTGAAGGTCCGAGACTTTGACCACCGCTCCCTTCTCTAGTAAAAGGGACACTTCCCGTTTCAAGGCTCGTCTCTTGTCTTCCTCTCTGTACCTGGGAGAGAGATCGATGGGAGACGTTGTTAGAGGGGGTTTCCGTACAAAAGGGATCTTGTACCCCTCTCTGAGCAACTTCACAGATTGTGCATCTGCGCCTCTCTTTTCCCAGGTCTGCCAGAAGTTCTTGAGTCTGGCTCCCACTGCTGTCTGAAGATGCAGGCAGTCAGATTCTGCCCTTAAAGGACTTGGATCCTTTCTTCTTTCCTCGTTTCCCTTCGGCACAAGCACCTCCTCTGCTGGAGGCTCTGCCACGAAAGGGCGGAATAAAACGAGACGCTGGAGTGTCCATCCTTGGTCTAGCTGACAAGGTAGGCAAAGGGGTAGCTTTGCAAGAGGAGGACGCAACAAGATCGTGAGTGTCCTTCTGTATCAATGAAGCGGCTATTTCCTTAATCAGGTCTTCTGGAAAAAGGCACTTGGAAAGAGGAGCAAAAAGAAGCTCGGATCTCTGGCACGGTGTAACTCCAGCTGAAAGGAATGAGCATAGGTTTTCACGCTTTTTAAGGACTCCGGACACAAATGATGCAGCAAGCTCATTAGACCCATCACGTACGGCCTTGTCCATGCAGGACATAATGAGCAAGGAGGTCTCTTTCTCCGTCGGAGAGATCTTTCTGCTTAGGGCTCCTAGACACCAGTCTAAGAAGTTAAAAACTTCGAAGGCCCTAAAGATACCTTTCAAAAGGTGGTCCAAGTCCGAAGATGACCAACATATCTTTGAGCGTCTCATGGCAAGGTGGCGGGGAGAGTCTACAAGACTTGAGAAGTCGCCCTGGTTAGAGGCAGGAACTCCCAAGCTGAGAACTTCTCCCGTGGCATACCAGACGCTCGATCTAGAAGAGAGTCTAGCAGGGAGAAACGCAAAGGCTGTCTTCCCTAAACTCTTCTTGGACTGCAACCATTCTCCTATCACCCGCAAAGCTCTCTTGGACGAGCGTGCGAGGACGAGTCTAGTAAAGGCAGGAGAGGTAGACGGCATGCCTAACACACACTCTGACGGCGGAGAACGAGGAGCCACAGAAACAAACTGGTCCGGAAACAGCTCTTTGAAAATGGCCAAAACTTTCCTAAAGTCCAAAGAGGGTTGAGAAGACTTAGGTTCGTCCAAATCTGATTGTGGTTCATCTATGTGTGCAGCAACATCATCATCAGAAAGTCCCTCATCCGATAACTGATGAGGAAACGGCAACGGAGTAGGTAACGGCTGGTTCGCTGAGTCCGGTCGCACGGGTGCATGCGTGACTGAGCCGGACGCAACGTCATGGAACTGCTGCCCTGTCTGTGAGCTGCCAACAACAATGGCAGCGCGGGGACGCACAGCGTCAACTCCAGACTGTCTGGACTGATGTAGGTGCGCAGTGGAAACCACACTGGGTTGCGGAGGTTGACGCACCGCGTCAAAACAAAGTAACTCTGACGGTTGTTGAACCTCCCGAACGTCAACGGCAACCTCCGTGCGTCGCTTAACGTCAACATGCGGCTGGCAGATCACACTGGAACGCATGGGTGGAGGAACTCTCTCAACTGGAGTGCGTGAGAAGGTTACCTCAGCGTCCACAGGACGCACAACCGATCATGTGGAAGGTTGTAGGCTAGGTACTGCACTAGCTGGTGCGGCAGCAACCTTCTCCGCACGAAAGTCCTGCATTAGAGACGTCAGTTTAGACTGCATGTCTTGCAGTAGAGACCACTTAGGGTCTACGGGATCAGGTGCGGCGACAGACGGTGTTACTGTCTGAAGCGGTACCGCTTTGCCTCTCTTAGGCGGTGAGCAGTCATCGGATGACGGCAGCGAGTCCGAACTGACTCAGTGGCTACAACCGGGCCGTTGGACTTGCGCTGCAGGGACCGACTTGCGTTTTAGCGGTCGTTAGACCTTGGTCCAGGGTTTCTTGCGAGAAACACCTTCCGAAGACGAGGTATAAATGGGCTCTCTCGTCTTAGTTAGGTAGGAGCGATCTTGGGTAGATACGCCCGATACCACGGAGGGAACGTCTGTTCGCTGATTAAAGCCTCTCGAACCCATTTGTTGTACGACATTGCTTCTCCCCTGGACTTGGGAGCTTGCAAGAGGTCCCGGACTAGGAGGACGACAGGCACGAACAGACGAACCCTCAAGCGCAACACTATCCACAACACTATCATTCGGCACTTTAGCACTTCCCACTGCACTTTTGCACTTAAGCTCCTTCACATCCGCCATGAGCTGATTACGGTCACTAGCAAGGGACTCAACTCTCTCACCCAGAGCCTGGATGGCACGCATCATATCAGCCATCGATGGTTCCTGAGTGCCAGGAGGGGGGTTAGGAGCAACCACTACAGGGGAAGGAATAGGTTGTGGGGCATGAGGAGAGGATATATCAATAGAACGAGAAGAACTTCTCCTAACTCTATCTCTCTCTCTAGCCTACGTGTATACTTTTGAAATTCGATAAAATCGAATTCCGAAAGGCCAACGCACTCCTCACACCGATCTTCCAATTGACAGGTTTTATCCCTACAATTGGAACAAACAGTGTGAGGGTCGATAGAAGCCTTCGGAAGACGCCTTGAACAGTCCCTAGCATTGCACTTAGTAAATTTGGGGACTTGTGAAGGGTCAGCCATTTTGAATTGGTCAAAGGGAAATTCAAAAAACTATCAAAAAGTCATCAACAAAGAATCCGTTATCAAAAAGAGTTCAAGGATTTGTGTGAAGAGAAACCCTGCACAGCGAAAGCTCAAAACTAGAATAAAGTACTTCACCAATTAGATGTGAAAAAACTCCAGTTTAGCAACAGCGAGTAAGTACGTCTTGTCGACACCTCGACAGAGAGAAAATTGAGTCTTTGTTTACATTGAGAACTGGGTATCTGGTCGACAGATGGCGCTGTTGGGCACACCCGCAACCTGTGTAGCGATCGCTGGCGAGTTTTTACCGTAGAGTTGTCTGTCGAGCAACAGAGTTGCAGCTATATAATCACCGGCTAAGTTAAATATTGAAAAAATAGGCAGTGCCCCAGAAAACTAAGTGTATGGAATAGTGAGCTTCCCTTGCCGTTAGACAGTAACAGACGACACATCATTATATAGTTTGACAGCTGAGTTCACGCTATGAAAAAAACATTGCCTTTTTATCTCTGCAGGAACAAATATATATTAATCATGTTTAACTCAGCCAGGCAGATTTTTCCCAACAGTTACTGAAAACTCTAAGAAAAGTATTTTGTGTCTAGTTTTGCTAGCAGTACCAGCCGAACTTGGTTGGGTCCCTCGTCAGGCTGGGAGGAGCGTAGAGAGGAAACCTCCCCTTTTTTTTCATTTGATAGATGTCAGCTAACCCCCAAAATTGGAGAAGTGCCTTGGTAAATAAATATATAGTTTTGCTGCTTAAACATACACCCAACATACTGAATGAATGCATATACAAACAAACTTCTCAAAACAAAGACAGTGCTTGTATCAAGCAAACTTTTTGTTCAAATCTACGAAGGCAGTAGATGGGCCATGAAGTGCTTGCAGAGAGTAATACCAAAATCTCAAGCTTTTGAAAAATGCTGAACAAATTATAAAACTTCAAAATTCCATACAGTTGAGGCTGGAAATACGTTAATTAAATTAAGAGTTTTTAATAACTCATAAGTCATTATTCACCATCAGGCAAGATAGATAAACGTCTTAAGAAAAGATATAACAAGGGTCTTTGCCTAAGGTAAGACCCTCACATACTGGAGGTTAGGTTAGGTAAGGGAAGAAATGATCTGCCATTAACACACACATTTGGTAGTTACAATAAAAATTTATATATTAACTGTTTAGGATAATCCAAAACTACATACATAATTCCATGAATTTCCAGCAATGGCCTGGATCATGGAATTTGAATCATATGATAGAATCATGAAGGCCAGTCTCTGCCACTACAAAAATATGCGAAAATCTAAAATTGGGTTTAAGTAAATGACACAATCTATAACTCAAGTGACAGATTCTGATATGGACCTTAATATGACCTTACTAATTGACCTTTCTACAGTATGAGTACTAAAATAACCTTGAATTATAAATGAGTTTATTTGTATGTAGGCTATAGCATGAAACACAGTACTGTCACTAGAAGCCGGTTCAAAAACTCTAAACCTATATTTTCCATATATATTCTAAGATTGCCACTCTTAATTATATATCAACATAGTAATAAAGTTATATAGATTAACTTCTTACAGTAATACTTACAGAAAAGTCACTTTAAAAGGCACAAAAATAAATAAAACTTGTGAACGATGAGTTGGATGTATAACTCCGTCTGCCATATTGAAAATACAGTAAACAAACGAAACTTCCCCTAAAATAGGGGTTAATTTTCTCCCTAGCATTCATCAACACAAGCTAAATTCAGACTATATGTATTTCAATTCTTTTTAGTTACATTATAAAATGTAATTAATACTATAAATTACATTTTTTTAACAATAGACAATAAAATTTTACTTAAAGCATCAAATTGATTTTGATTACTATCAAATTTCCCCCAAATTAGGAGCCAATTTTCTCCCTAGCATTCATCAACACAATTTAGATTCAGTATTATATATATTTATGTGCTTTATAGTTATATAATAAAATGTAATTACTTTCAGGAATTAAGTTTTAGTAACCATAAACAATAAAATATTTTTCTAAACCATCAAACTGGTTCAGAAAACTTGTCCCCAAAATCCCTAGATTTTTTTTTTATTTTGGAATAATTCCCCTAAATGTAGACGTCATGATCTAAGTGCCAACAAGCTTAAATACAAAATATAAAATAAAATAATATATAAAGTGAATTCAAAACAATTAAGCCATATAAATATTAAATTAAAATATGTTTATGATATATTTATAATAATTAATCATGTTTTTATACACATTTTACGCTCAGCACCTAAAAAATGTTCATGGACATGGCGATGGTATCGCCTCCTATTGAGTGTAAAAACAACTAATTTTGCAACCATTAACTTTTCTATCATATAGCTATTGTATAAACTTTAAATTTATGCTTAATAAATATTATTTTTATCATATAATATATCATCAAACTATAAAACTTTATTTTGAATAGTATTTTATACCAATAATTCTCTATTTATCAAATAAATATGATATATTAAAGGTACATTGCAAATATTAGTTGGTAATGCAAAAAATCAGCTGATTTTTAGCAAGAACACGTGGTCAAAATGAAAAAGATTAAATGAATAAAAGATAGTGAAAATTTCAATGAAATTCCCTTAGATTTTATTAAAGTTTAATTTTAATCAAGAAAATTTGTTGAAAAGTCTGTGTATTTTTCATAATTTTGAATAATAAGGATATTTTGTTAGTGTTTAAATTTGGCGCCAGGACAATAATAAATATTTAAAAGGTAATTGTCAACTTTGTATGTAAACAATGGCAAATTACCTTTATTATCTTGCAAATATTTGGCAAAAAATTACACAGCTTGAAAAAATTAATATATATTAGTTTGTTTGTCGTCTTAATATATAAATATACTAGTAAAATTATATGAAAATAAATATACTTTAAAAGAGTAACTAGAAACTCATGCTAAATCCCTATCTAATATATAACTATCATTTTAACTTAGGAATTTTTCATATTTAAAATATATTTTTATCAAAATTTACTGTAAAATTTAATAAATTGATGAATTAATATATAAAAATGTGTATATTTTCTTTATTATTTGTAAAAAAAAATCAAAGTTTGAAGGTATTTTTCTAAATTTTTTCTGGTAAAATATGAAACAAAGACTTTTCTTCTTTTTCCAAATCTTTTAAGGAAAAAACCTTTACAATTTTTATTTTTATATATGTTTTAAATCAATCAAATTTTATAATAATGATTTTATCTGCAATTTTCATCTGGATTTATTATAAATGATTAAAATTGAAATCTCTTTTTTGCGTATTTAAGTTTTTAAATGAAAATATCCCAACAAATTTTAATTTAGTTTGTCTGGGGCACCAATACTAGGTTGGTTTCCTGTGAGCGATCATAGAAAAAGTCTCCCACCATCACCAATCTGCATTTGGCCAGCTTGGTGATAAAATTGGCCAAACCTTAGGCATAGATAAGGACATGTCTGAGGCCTTTGTCCTTTATTATAACCCCAAATGATAAGGATATGTTTATATACAGTTGAGTCAACTCAGTGGAATATTATGGACCTACAATACCTAAGTCCAGTGCTACACCACTCCGTCATTTATTATTATTATTATTATTATTATTATTATTATTATTAGCGAAGCTACAACCCTAATTGGAAATGCAGGATGCTACAAGCCCAAGGACTCCAACACGAAAAAATAGCCCAATGAGGAAAGGAAATAAGGAAATGAATAAAATGAGAGAGAGAGAGAGAGAGAGAGAGAGAGAGAGAGAGAGAGAGATCTATGTAGCCGTTTCTAGTCCACTGCAGGACAAAGTCCTCAGACATGTCCTTATTCATGGCTGTGGTTTGGCCAGTTTTCATCACCACGCTGGCCAACCACGGATTGGTGATGGTGGGAGACCTTTTCTCTGACCGTTCACAGGAAACTAACCTATAGTTGGAAAAGCAGGATGCTGTATGCCCACGGGCGGCTCCAACAAGGAAAAAATAGCCCAGTGAGGAAAGGAAATAAATAAAGTACGAGAGAAGTCATGAACAATTAAACTATTTTAAGAACAGAAACAACATTAAAATAAATCTATTATATGTAAACCATAAAAATAAAAAAAGGAAGACAAATAAGATAAAATAGCGTACCTGAGTGTTGTACCCTTTAGCCAGAGAACACTATCCCAAGACAGTGGAAAACCATGGTTCAGAGAATAACAACAACAACAACAACAACAACAACAACAATAATAATAACAATAATAATAATTTCCTCTAAATGTTGCGAAAGCAAATCATGGCGAAACACGTTCAAAATTATAAAGTAATACCACAAGAATGTACAGTACAGTAGAGTACATCACATGAGATTTAAAGTACATAAAAGTACTTTGGCAATGTGCTTAAATAGTCACCTATCTAAAGATGTCGAAGAAGAAGAAGAAGAAACACTCAAAGAGAATTTGAATAACTTTAATCGGGAATAAACAATGGGATATCAACATATATATATATATATATATATATATATATATATATCAAGAAATGACAGAATTCTCGAATAAATATAATATATTTCAGGGAGACAATAATAAAAGAGAGAGAGAGAGAGAGAGAGAGAGAGAGAGAGAGAGAAATACACCTGACTTTGTTTTGTTTTCCAACAATGGTGCGCTAAGTCTGTGCCAAATCTCCAAACCATATTCTACTTCAAACTTAAAAAGGGATTTATTATGTTATAAATGATTTAATTATTATAGAAAAATCGTTCTTTTTAAAAGCCTTGATTTGTATATGATACTTGACTTTCGAATAAATGAATTATCCACTAAATTGCTTTGAACATGTGGCAACGCTGCTTTTCCTCTTCTCTAGGAAGTCCACATGAATTATGATCCAAGAAGTTTGTCCAGCCTTAATGAAGCATAATGCAATGCTATTCATTCGTCAAGCCATAAAGTATCAGCAATTGTTTAATATGTTGTTATTTAAGTCACTATTTAAATATTTACGCCGGAAAAAGGCTAGAGGCAGAGCCGTTGCATGTCAGACTTGCTCGGCAAGTTTCACAAAGGATTGTTTGTCAAAATTAACTTTAATTTTAAGCACGATTTTCTTGGCTTATATCTTTTATGCGTAATTAAGATAAGCCAAAATAACTAAGGATTGAAACTTTATGAATTTTTGACAACCATTTTTTACTTATTATTCAAAATCATGTTAAAAACTTTAAATTTCCTATAGGCCTAGTCAGATGTTTATTTGTACTTTGCAAAATAGCCAGCAGAACTGTAATGGAAATGAAGTATATTTAAAAATGTAATAAAAAAAAGATTAGCATTAATAGGTTAAAAAATAAATGAACCTTAAAACAGACAGATCCATTTTTTTTATTCTCTCCCTCGCTATATAAAGTAGTAATTTCTTCTTCTTATACTTTCTGGTCTTTTAATTCTCGCCTGTGGCAAGTGCGGAGAGAACTAATTTCTCTTGTGACGGTGATCTTGGTAAATGATAGATTATTTCCTTTCATTTTTTCTGAAAATTCTCATAATATTCATGATTTATTTTTGTATAAGTCTCTCTTTATCTCCCAAAAGAGCAGGAAATAAAAAGGGAAAAATCAAGTTCGAAGCCATATCTATGCTAAGGCCTCTTTTAGAAAATAATATTCTAATTTAGTTAACTTCTGAATATAAACTATATGCGTGTGTGCGTGTATAAGTCTCGATACATTTTTCAGTTCATAACATCTTAAAATAAATAAATATGAGAGAGAGAGAGAGAGGAGAGAGAGAGGAGAGAGAGAGAGAGAGAGAGAGAGAGAGAGAGAGAGAGAGAGAGAGAGAGAGAGAATCATTACATGATTCATTTGAGTAGGATTGCCTCATACCACTCTCTCTCTCTCTCTCTCTCTCTCTCTCTCTCTCTCTCTCTCTCTCTCTCTCTCATGAACAAAAACTTCTTAGAAATGTGTGTATGTGTGTGTATATAGAAATCACGAAATCTAACGTGAATAACACATGAAATATGTATAAATGCATGAACAAATGCATGTATAAATGCATGAATTATCGAGACAAACTGAGCCGTTTACCAATAAAATATATTTTCTTTTGGATAATTACGGGAATAGAAGAAGACCTGAAAATATTTCATGAAAATTGTGAGAAAAGAAAAATAGTAAAAAAGAGATCATGATGAATGTTTTTTATTTATGCAAAGATGTCGGTAAAACGCTTGTAAGGAACAAAAGACAATTGATATATTTACTGAATTCCATTATGGTTTGCACAAGAGAATTATATATATTTAATGTGTTTATTGACCTTTTCAGTCTATTATAAAGTCTAATTAATGTAAGGATATATAATGAGGATGACAGACAATAGATGGACATTAAGAACAACAGAATGGGTCCCTACAGATTGTAAAAGAAGCAGAGGGAAAGGAAGAGAAGACGATGGATCGACGAACTGTTTGCGGGTGTAAAGTGGCATAGAAAGACTATAAACAGACTCAGTGGAAGGACATGTCTGAGGCCTTTGTCCTGCGGTGGACTGGTAATACACACACATATATAAACCGATTAAAACAACACAAAGTTACAAAGGGAAAAAATAGCCTCACCCTTAGGAACGAAGTAGAGTAGATCCATTTAGGTTCACTAATCATTGTTCACTGACCTTGTCCCGTCAGGACTCAGTCACTCAGGACGTAGGACCTCCTTAAGCTCCTTCCAGGGCCCCCAAGGTCACGGTGGGCCGTGGGAGGCGCCTCAGGGCTTTCAAGAGTCGCGAAGTCTGTGAGATTTAGGGACAGCGTAATTTTCAAATTTATTTCAAGTAATGATTAGTGATTAAAATTGCTATTAAAGACTGAAATGTGTGTATTATAATAAAGTCTATAACAGGATAGATATTCTGAATAGATAAACTCTTTTTTTATATATATTCGTTTTATTTGAAATTACGAGATCTGTGAGATTTAGTCATTCTTCCGACCATTCGGCCTCTTGCCATTTATTTCATTTCATTTCCAGGATTTTATTTTATAGTCCCTATCCTATATAGCCTCCCAAAAAAACTTTGATAGAAACCAGAACAAACGTAAAGTATATTATTGTATATAAAAGGATATAATAGATCTAGTAACTGTTTAATATTTTGCTTATTTCTTATTTCTGCGTCTTTCGTTATAGTGTGTGTGTGTGTGTGTGTGTGTAGGCCTATAGACTGACATTTTTTTCTGAGTGTGGTGTCGTTTGATCCAATTAATGTGATCATAAATTTCTTATCTCAATCCTTTGAAATACTGTAAATATATCATTAAAGGAATAATAATAATAATAATAATAATAATAATAATAATAATAATAATAATAATAATAATAATAATAATGATGAAATTCCATTACATAAAAGGAATTCAATTGTAGGAACTCGGGACTTGGGCAAGCAGACGTTGCTACCAGATGTACGATGTTTTTCAAGATGCCAAAATAGCATAATTTTAAACGCTGGTATATATATATATATATATATATATATATATATATATATATATATATATATATATATATATATATTATGTAAACTGAATAATTATGACAACTAAGAAAGTTAGCCGATTTTAGCGAGTTATTCGCCAACTTAAAAACTCACCAAATTTCCCTCCGACATTGAAGTAACTCTACCGATTTGCCTATTATCTTTATATGTTCATTATTCTCTTTTCATAATAATTTAACATTTTCGGAATAGATCGTAGGGCGATTGAGAACATATTTCTAATATTTAGGAATAGAAAGAAGAAGAAGAAGAAGAAGACGAATTCTAAAGAGATTTGCAAGGAAGATGAACGATACTCTCCGTGAATAAACGGAAATGAAATATGACGAGAATGCTCTCTCTCTCTCTCTCTCTCTCTCTCTCTCTCTCTCTCTCTCTCTCTCTTTTACACCGGACATTAGAATATGATGGAATTTTCCATAATTGGAGTGAAAACGAACGAAGAATTAAGGAATGAAATCCTCGGAAAAGAACAAAATTCATCTTCAGCGTTAAATTTCTCCCGTTTTCCTTCGAAGACACTTTGAAGATTCCTACGAGAGAGAGAGAGAGAGAGAGAGAGAGAGAGAGAGAGAGAGAGAGAGAGAGAGAGAGATTTGAGATTCCTTAATCTTTCGGTCATTTCCATAATTGTTAACACGAATACAAAGAAAATTGATAGGGAAGGCGAACATTACATTCTGGGAATGAACGAAGATGAAATAAGAACGCCTCCAGAACGGTCTTTAGAGGGTGAGATTAGCCTCAGAAGCGTCTTAGCTGATAATAATGTTACGATTCGCCCAGAAAGAAAACTATGAATAAATCTTTCTTATTGCTAACCCGGTCCTCTTCTTCATCATCCTCCCCTTCACCCTGGGCCATAAGGGTTTTCTCGGTGTCCTCCGAGATCTCTGACATGCGTTCATCATGTTCTGAATCCAGGTGATAATCATTCATGGACTGAGCCATGACAACATCAGGTTCCACTGTAATCTGGACTACGGGGATCTGTTCGACTGGGACCACTGAGTCTGGAGAGGCCTTTGGGAACAGCAAAGACCTCATTTCTTCTGTGGCTAGGTATGGTCCAGTGGCGTTCTTCTGAAAGCCACGTACCCACTTGCGTAGGTTGTCCCGAGCAGTGTCCCGAATCTCCGCTGAGGGAGAATCATAGAATGCTTTCTGTAAGCATTCTTGGCAGATCGAACAGGTGGTGGGGCCCCAGTATTTGAGATCCCCTCTCTTGTGAGCACAAGGGGCGTGTGTCCTACACGCCGTGTGTCCATACAAGTGTGGCCGACGGACCGCGCAGAAGTCGTGGTCACACCTGACGTACTCCTCCTGTAAAGGAAAGAGACGATGAGTATTGTAGAGTCATAATATGGCTCGTATATAAAGTTAATTATTAACAAGTTAATATTAACTTAAATTAATTGTGATGCACAGAAGGGTGGGTGAAAGGAGACAGACGCATGCCTCGTGTAACCCGCCCGGCTGGTTGCCGTAGCATCGGACAGTCCCAGGTGGCCGTAGGCCTCCATGGAAGGTGTCTTGATAATGGGAATTCCATCTAGAATAACCATATTATAGACTGGGCTTGAAATCTTATCAAGAAAGTCTGGGGATCATGAGATCCTAGTAAGGTTCCGGCAACCAGACGTGCCAATTACACGTAGCATGCTGGAAAGATGAAACACGCAAGAAGACAGAGTGAAAACTGAACAAAATGTACGATTCCGTACCAGTTTGTCTGCGTTAACAAGCCGTCTAGGTGCGGTTTTTAGGAGTTATCGCTAGTAAAGATAGCTGAGAGAAGGGATGCAAGGCATCTTGCCGCCTCCGGACGGGTCCGGCATACCCCCGGCACGCCGGAAGCCGCTCGAGCAGAGTTTCTGGCATTCAAGAATGATCATTCTATGGTCAAAAGAAGCCAGGGTGGCGGCAGCCGGTAGCGGCGGCCGCCGGCAAGGAGCGGCGGTTCCGGCAGCCGGAGGCAGTCGGAGGGTGACAGGGGTAAGGATAAAGGAGCATAGCCGGGGCCGGGGGCCGGCTGCTAGTGCCGGCACTCCGGGAGGGGTCGGCAGTGTGCCGAGGCTATGAGGGAATGGAGAGGCCACGGCGGTAAGCCGGCGGCCGGCGGCGATCCCCCGGCACTCGGGGGAAGGCGGCAAGGATAAGGAAGTCACCCGTAGCGGCGGTGATGCCGGGGTAGAGGCGGCAAGGGACAAGCACCAAAGATGGAGGTGGGATGGCAAGGCTGTACTAGCCTAGTCAAGACACCTCTGGAAAAGGTACCACCATGATAGAGGTGAATCTATCATCCTAAGCAGGGGCCGCAATGGCCGGGGGCTAAGGCAGTCCAAGAGAGGACAGGGTGTACCCAAAGAAGGGGTGGAGACTCTTCATGTCGACCAATGATAACTGACTCCATAGCACTATGGAGGGTCTATGTATCAGAGCGGACAACACTGGGAGCACCACGGGGTCCAGCACTCCAGCCTAGGGTGGAGTGTAGGACAGGGGACATATGAAGCCTAACCTACTGGTAGGTTAGGCTAGGCAAGAGATAGGTTGGGGGGGGGGGGAAAGGGTCTTCTTATAAGAAAGGATGGGTTATGCACCAGAGCGGCCACCTAGGAAGGGAGATGCTCACCCTAACCTATAGTAGGTGGACCAACTGAAAAACGGTGCACGCGTATATTTCAGCAAGGTACATAAACCAGCCCTCCCAACCTAACCTGGATTAGGGTTGTTAGACCCTAATCAAGGAAGGGAGAAGACGTATCGCAAGGAAAAGGTCAAGGACCGATTCAGCTTAAAGGAGGTGATCCTACCTTTAAGGTCCGCAACACTAAGGGAGGGGTCATTCCCTTAGGTGGGGAGGCGATACAGTACTCTGAGGAGTCTTGTCCTATCACATGTAATAGGGTACAAGATTACCAGAGGGAAGCCCTAGGGCTAGGGATGAAGAGAGCATATAGGGGTCCTATCATAAGGTTAGGTTAGCAAGGCACTCAAGATAACCTACCCCCTATATGGTCCCTGAAGGCGAAAAAACACTTGCATCACTGTCAATGGTATTGTAAAATAATGCCAGAATCTTCATAACTAACACTAGGATCACTGAAATATCATGCATTAACACTGATATAGGCTCACTGGCCTAGGGGCTAATCAAAGCCTACTGGTATGGGGTCAGCGAAGACCCAAACTAATGCGTCAAAAACACGATATAAAGTTCCTAGCTATGAAGACTAAATAACTAATAGCACTGATTAGTGATTTATATACCGGTAAGGCTGTTGCGGCTAACTAAATAAGGTATGCAAGCAACAGCAGCGTCATAAAATGGCGCTGACCGGTTTGGCAAAGCTCTGCCACAAATATGCAAATATCTCGAAAAGTAAGATTTACTTTAAGGTCAGAGCTTATTTAAACAATACTTAAACCTTTGTACTCAACTTTCCAGAAGAAGATGAAGCTGAAGGTTGAGACATGGCAAGGATGCAAGCAGATAAAGTCGCACAAAGGGAAAAACACGTCCATTGAAGCGAGCTACTAGTAAAGGAATGAGGATGGACGTGACGTCATCAAAAGCAATGGCGTCCGTCTGTTTACATCGCGAGTACCGATATCGCCACATCTAGATTGGCTGCGGCTCAGCTCCCAGCCACTCCCTGTCCGCCATATTGAAGAGTTAACTCTGAATGGGTGCAGACAGCTATGTGGCACGTCTATACATGCGTGTCCCCTGTTGATACACGATGTCTTAAGGGGAAACCCTTAAGATACTCGCTCCAGAAGTTAGAATTCTGTGATAACCTGTGGTTTAATTCTCTGGGAAAATCCTAGTAGTGATTACCCAAGGAAGCTACCAAAAAGGAACCTTCCATCAGGACGCCATGGCTATCTCACCCAAAAATAGATTTTTCGCTTCGCTCAAAATCCGTTTATTGCTATGGTCTTTTTTTTAATTCCTTTTTGTATTACTTTATCTTGTGGATTCTCGGTTGTTCTATTCGTTTATGTATGTATGTATGTATGTATGTATGTATGTATGTATGTATGTATGTATAAGAAAGTTATTATACACTACTCTCTCTCTCTCTCTCTCTCTCTCTCTCTCTCTCTTCTTCATACCTGAAGACATTTGGACTCCAGTTGAAGCCAAAAGAAGAATTTCTTGGATACTAATAGACTCTCTCTCTCTCTCTCTCTCTCTCTCTCTCTCTCTCTCTCCTCAACTCGCTTTTTTCAAAAATAATGCTAAATTCAGGAAAGGTTTCGGTAATCATAGATATGGTTTCTCAAGTTTTCAAAGCATTCGGAGTGAATTTCGAAATGGAGGCAATGAAGAAAGCTGTAAGAAATCTCCTTAACGGAGGATGGCAATGGGTACATCGGTTTATCGAACCTGGTTAGGTGAGACTGTGAGAAAGGAAGAGCTTTTGCAGAATCTTCTCAAGGAAATCGGAAAAACTACCCAGGAAGAGGGTGAATTTCTTCCAGCTGAAGAAATGTTCCAGGAAGAGCTGGAAGATGGTGAATTTCTTCCAGCTGAAGGAGTGTTCCAGGAAGAGCTGGAAGATGGTGAATTTTTCCAGGTGAAGGAGTGTTCCAGGAAGAGCTGGAAGATGAAATCGATCTTCTTGCTGAAGGAGTGTTCCAAGATGCACTGGAATATGAAATCGATCTTCCAGCTGAAAGAATGGTCCAAGAAGAGCTGGAAGATGGTGAATTTCTTCCAGCTGAAAGAATGTTCCAAGAAGAGCTGGAAGATGGTGAATTTCTTCCAGCTGAAAGAATGTTCCAAGAAGAGCTGGAAGATGGTGAATTTCTTCCAGCTGAAGAAAATTTCCAGGAAGAACTGGAGGATGAAATTGATCTTCCTGCTGGAGAAGAGGTCCAGGATGAACTGGAAGATGAAATCGATCTTCCAGTGGAAGAACAAGAAAAAGAGGCGGGTCTTCCTCAAAGAGGAGAAGAGGAGGATGTAGAAGAAGAGAAGGAGGAGAAGGAGGAAGAAGAAAAAGTTCCTACTCTTGAAGAACATCAGTCTGAAGACGATTCAAAGACAGAGAGAAGTGATAAAAAGCTATCAAGGAAAAAGAGGAGAAAAAGATAGCTCTCAAAGGAAGAGACCAGTAATGCTGAAGTGTGTAAGGAAGA